>NW_023994175.1:0-617500 GCF_015586225.1 Lucilia sericata | reverse complement strand
AATTCAAATAATCAGCTTTAAGTATCTTTTAAAAATTCAACAAAAATATAAAAGAAAAACAAACTACTTAATTAATTTTATGAACTTCTTTCACCCACACTTAATTGAAATTTTTAATGAGTTTATCACTGCCAAACAAATAGTGCTGTTAAATGCACTTGTACGTGCTTTGTAGCTTCCAGTTATTGGTGGCAGTAAACACTACAGAAGTTTCAAATTAGGGATGTACTTATATTATGTAAGAATATATTTTCATTATCAATTCGATGAATTTTTGAAATAATTATAGTTAATTTAATTAAAAAATTTCTTCATGTCATACAATTCCATTGTTTATTTTACAGTTAAATTCGAAAAGCGAATAATTTGCAAACAATATTTATAACCCTATTACAAACACAGTTTTAATCTAAAGCACAATGAAAACAACTACTCACAACGGTTATTTGGCCAAAAAATTAAAAGCCTGCAGAAAATTTACAAAAAAGCAAATCAAGCGAAACTGAAGACATGCAAAACGATAAATCATAAATTGAATTGTACGAGTACATACTTTTTTCACATGTTTGACAGTCAATGTTAAGTGGCTGAAGCCACAAAATAAGAAGAACAATTTGACAGTCAAAGAAGTGGGCTGCATAAGAAAATATTATAATTTAAATAAATAAGGTGGTCAGTAAATGAAATAAGATGCTGAATAGAATTTTCTTTTGGTGTCGAAGAAGAATTAATTTCATCAATTCTTATGGCCATATTGGCCAAGGCATATATAATAGAATGGAAAGTATTGAAATTCTTTATTAAACACAAAACTATCTGAAGCACGCGAAAAAAATAGTTATGTATTTCGTTTTGGGCCACAACATTGATACATGCTCGTCTGCATGCCTGTCTCCAACTTCTAATGCTTCAGTATACCTTTTCTCGTATGTTTGAAAGAAAAGAAGCCGAGCTGTTGGCGCATGTCTACCAAACCAATTGCAAAATAAATATATTTCATTTCAATTCTACTTGTTAGAATAAAAATAAAAGAAAATTTCTTATTTAAGACTTTCGCCACTTTATCCTAACTTTAGAATCTAACAACATGGTAATAGAAAATTGGTCTATAGTTTATGTGGCCAAATCTATGATGGTGTGTGAGTAGTTTTTTAGTATGTCTGTAATATGACCGTGCAAAATTTTAATCTTTTGTGGCTGCCTCTTTTATGCGAGGGCGTTTTATAGTTTGAAATCGTACCATTTAATAATTTCAATTGATCGAAACAGGTCTCTAGCCACAGCTTATTTTTATGGTTCGCTCTTTGGTTGGTATGGAGTGTCATTGATTATTGAAATTGGAAAATAGATTTGTTATTTATAGAAATTGCGTTGCATGTTGATTGCATGACGGTACACAATGTCTTTTATTATAAAATTATATAAATATTTATATGAAACAAAACCGTGTATTCAAACCGAATTTCAAATACCCTTCGGACAAGAGATGGAAATTAAAAAATCTGATGAACATTAAACATTTTCTGCAAATTTATTTTAATTAACATTAAAATATAAAAATGCTTTTTAAATATCCTATTGCCACAAATCAATGTTATTTAAACATCTATTACTAAACATTTAATAGAGAATTGCAACGTGTTTAAATTAACTACCTTGCAGTTACGTTTAATTAAACAACAATATTTATTTTCTTTACGGTATGAAATAGTTTTTTTTATGATATTTGTCTTCATAATCTTAACAATAGCTACTAGTACATTAAAGTTATCTTCTATTAAATACTTCAAGCACGGCGACTATCATTTAGTCAGGGACATGTTTAATATTAGTATTGATAGTCTGTAAAGATGTCGTAATGATGGCCTGCAGTTTTCCTATTACGTTTTTAATGTTGCGAATTTTAATTACTCACGCACTGACTACGCTACAAACCAACATTGAGCTTTAATTATTTTGTCCAAAATCAGCAAACAACTTACATTCCACTATTGCGAGTACACTGCCCAGTGTAGTTCATGAATGTATAGTAACACACATATACAATATATATATATATACATATAAACCCTAGAGCTAGTAATCATAACGACCAACAATTTTCCCTCAAAATTTTACCAGCAACATCTATTTATTCTTTTGGTCACCCTTGAAGTTTTTTTGTTTGGGGCCTAGAGTTGGCCACATGCATACAGACGTTTGTACGTATCTATGTATACATGTATGGATGTGTGCGAATATGTATGTATGTGAATAAACGTACTACAGGGGATGCATTATTTTATAGCTAGTAATTTACTAGCTTAGTATAGTGCTAATTAACTTGACTTGGGTCCACTTTATATAGGTGGATCAAGCAAGAAGTTACTTATTTTATAGCCAAACTTATAGTCAAAAAATACAAAATATAATTAAATAAAAATACATACATGTGGCACATTTATTTTTAGACTGGCATAATTTAAAATTTGAGTTTTTTAAACATACAATTTATTTTAATTATAAGTCACTGGTGTTTATATTTAGAATATATTTCTGAGAGTTCAGTTAAACTATAATCACTTAACAATCATACCACTCTCTTATATTCATACACATATTTTGTTCGTTATTTTCTATCCATTATGTCCTTTGAATTTTAGCAATGATTTTTTAGCTTGTCACGTTTTCAAGCTTAAGGTTTACGCGTAATTTTTGAATTACAACAAAATGCTGACAGCAACATAGTTTTATACTATCTTTGACTCTAAAAACACAACAAAATATATTGAATGCGAAATTCAGAATAAAAATATATATAGAGAAGAAACACGTGTCCATATTAAAAAAAAAGCTACAAAAATAAAAATAAAAAAAAAACACATTCCATTAAAACTACCTGTAGTTATAGTGTTAGCAACACAGCATCACCTGAATTAAAGTTTTTTTTTTCCAAATTTTATTTTGGTTGTAACAGTTGTAATTAAATTGTAATTAAACATTAATACAAAACGTGTTATTACCATAGAAATTCTATTTTATTTTTCATACAGTTTTGTTTATTTAAAATGAGATTTTAAAATTAATAGAGATAAAATCTAAATAAAGTAAAAACCTTAATTAAAAGATTGTGTAATAGAGGTGGGGTATGGAATGAGATAAATTTCTTCAACAAAATAGTCTATAAAAAATATTGACTATAAATTTAATTTTTAGTATTAATTTCTTGATTAACTTTTTTAAAACTTTAGATTTTTGCTATTGTAGATGATATTCCAAGCAAAAACATTATTTTAGCAGTAAAAAGTTTTACTGAAAAGTTCAGATTAAAAAAATACTGATATCGAAATTAATTTTTGATACCAAAGCACGAATGTGTTAATTCAGCCTGGTCTTTGGAGAGAGTCAGGTTGCAACAGTTGCAATACATACAAAATAAGAACGCAAAAGATCACGAGCAGTTTTTCTATATCAACCCAGAAAATATAATTTATACATATTAAAAATATCTCTTTAGAGAAAAATTATGTTTAAGCATTAAACTAGTTATTTTAGCAAAACCTATGTATATGCGTATTCTGAACAACTATTAACGAAACTTTTTCTTTTGGATCCTACTTTTTGGATTCAATTTTTATTTTTAGGTATGTGCTGAATAATCTGTGGAATTAAATTTATTATCTGATGACCTCCGAAAGTTTTCTTTAAGTTTATTAAAAACTTTCTTTGGCAGATTGTTAAAGCTTTTCTTTTAAATCAAGTACCTTTATGGAAAATATGTATTCATGTTTTTTAATTAAAAACTATTTGTAAGAATCCAGTTATAATTCACTTGATATTGTAATAAATCTTAAATATACAAACATTTTTATTACTAAGGTGGTTCCAAAAATTGTATATTCTAAATATTTATAAACAAAATATTAAAAAAAATCGCAAAATAAAGTAAATATCTGATATAAAAGAAATACATATCAAAAACATAATATGTTTGTAATTTTTTTTTTTTTTTTTTTGGGGGGGGAGGTGTGTGTCTGTACAAGGTAACTGGAAATTAAACCAAAATGTCTTTATAGTTGAAAAAAAAAAATTGTTTTTATTTTAACAGAAGCGCTAAAACCCTAATCTTCCAGATGAGTTAATGCGTTAGAACAAGTATATAAGAACTAAATTTTCAATGTTGATAATGATAAAATTTTACTCAATTCCTGGCAGTTTGTTTTGGATGACTTCTTACTTATATACATACGAATGAAATACCTTTATTTGTGGTAAGTAATAGAGGCCAAACTAACATAAGCACAAAAACAACAAGACAAGGAATGCTAATAAATTTCCGTTACTAATCCTTTGACACTGCAACGAGTGTACTTTTATGAACAAAAAATGTGTGTTTTTGCTGCAAATAAATTGTCTTCAAATAAAGTATCACCAAATGATTACTATAGTACTACGTTTGTAAATGTGGCTAAAATACGGGTTAAAATTTATATACCAAAAGGTTAAAAGAATATACTCGCACAATCATACATACACTCACCAACACTAAAGAAAAGTTTTAACAAAAAAAAAAAAACTATACACATGGTCACTACAATGTTAAACAAATAAACGTAAAGCGTTCCATAACAAATGTTCATAACAAAAAAATATACAATCAAACGCACATATTGCAATTTATTTACCTTTTTTTGTAGGTAGGTCCATAATTTCCTATTGACTTGTGAATTATTGGTTCAGGAAAATAAATTTGTCTAAAGTTTTTATTTATCTTCTTTTACGTTTTGTTTGCTGTTGGTGTAAATTAAATTTAGTGTATTTTTAACCTGGTTAATCCATAAAATTCCATAAAAATCAAATAAATAAATTATAAATTCATACACGTATTTATGAATTTATATTTTTACCTTCTTTTCTCGTTTCCCAATGACACAAAAAAGGCATACTAAATGAATTAAAGATAATTCAGTTTTGGTGTTTAAGATCAGGTTGATCATCTGTGACACTTGTTATCTTATCAGACTACTTCTTCTCACTACCTTTTAATACTTTGTAAATCAGTTGGTATATTAGGTGTATTCAAATATTAGAGCAATTTTATTCAATTTGTTATCAAATATCACTGTACATATGATTTGTAAATAAAGTACTTAAACAAGCATACTTTCCCATTAAATGCATAACCTAAATATTTCTTGAGATTGTGAGATAATTAATTTTACAAGTTATAATATTTTTTCATTTACAATATGTGCAACTATCAAGCATTTTAAACTGATAATATAATATAAATTGTAGTGTAACTTGTCCTTGTTGTTTTCAAATAAAATTCTATTTAATTCCTAACTACATTTTTTATATAAAAATTTTGAATATGTATTACTATATATATAAAAGAATCTGTTAAATTTTGTTGAATGTTTTCATTATGGACAATGGGTGCGTCTTATTAACGGCGTGAATAAGAAATCAACCAACGCTTTATAAAATTACATTTCATGCAAAAACCACAACACATACATATAACATTTGCCGCAGGAAATAGCAATTGTAATTTACAACATGATTAAAGTTTTAACAGAAAATTGAGATTTTGTGGGTTTTAGGTCAATAACAGGATTTGTCATAAGTTTGTTTTTCAGTTTGATAAAATAAAATACTAAATTTCTATAAGAATACTTGAACATATTTTCACTCAACAGTTAGTTTCAAGCATAAATATTTATGTCTTGACATTATCTTGCAGGCATTGTGTTTCTTTTAAATAAATAAACACAAACGAGAGTCCATACAAGTAAGTATGTATATGTGGATGTATAAGTAAGCAAGCATCTTCTTTGATATATTTGACAATAAATGTCTTCTTTTGAATGTTATTCTAGTTTTTATGATGGTGTAAAAACCAATTAAATCAACACGTTCAAAATGCCTGAGTCTTTAAATTTTATATAGTTGGCCGGTTATGTGTAACTTAACAATGACCCCTGCATATTTCTATAATAATACTAGGAAAATGGTTTTGTAAAAAGTATTGAAAAATATTAAATTATTTATATCACATTAACAGACGTTTCATATACATACACATGCACATATAAATACTGGTACTTATTTTCATTTAGCCGCCAGTTACAATGCAGCAATTAAAATTCAAAATTAACGATTTCTTATTCATCTTTAAATGCTACAATTTCATTGCATTTCAGCAAAAACACCACCCACTGTGGTTGGGTCGTTACCACTGTTGCCAATTTAGCTATTTTCTCGTCAAATCTAGCGATTTTTTATCCCATTTTGCGGGGAAAAATATGATTTAGCTATTAGCGGGAAATCTAGCGATTTTTCTTTAGATTTTAAGGCTTTTTTTATTCATTTATATTTTGATAATATCGCTTAAAAGTTGCTACGAATGACGATATTTACATATATGTATGTATATAAAAATATACATTCAATGTAAATTATTTGAGTTTTAGCTGTGTGTATTATACTTATTTTGAATGTTCTGAAGAACATAATTAGGAGCAAATATTTTTGCGTACAGGTAAAGTTATACGAAAAACTTTAAAAGGGGTATATTTTGTTGTACTCAATTAAAAAAGCGAATATTTAATTATTCTAGTCTTTTAGTAAATGAGTGATATGATAATAAAATTTACCATAATTCTAAAAATTAGTGAACATTGGAAATAAGTGACGAAAGGATCGATCCATAAAGTCCTAAAAATTTACAACATTTCTAAGGCGTATAGGGCCGCATATCGATATTGCAGATAAACTTCCCACAAAGGGAGTGTATAATAATAATCTTGGGTGCCCCGGTAGGCTAGTTGGTAGTGTGCTAGCCTGTCAGTCTGGGGGTTGTGGGTTCGATTCCCAGCAGAGATCCTGGTCTGCTACACTACAACGGTCGTATGGTTATCGTCACCCTGCTCGGTAAATTAGGTTAGAATATAATTTGTAATTGTATTGTAATGGAAAAATAAATAATACTCTTATCCCGAAAATAAAGGATCGATCCATAAAGGCCAGCATTTCGAAATTCAATTTATCTTTACAACATTTCTAAAGCAATCTTTATAGGGTCGCATATCGAAATTAACCTCAACTTGACATTTTTCCTAACCCAAAGTGAAAATATTTAACATAAAAAAAAGATTCTCTTATGTGTTTGTTATAAGATGTGTTTGTATCACTATCCCATTCCTACGTATGTATATAGATTTTAGCGATAAATCGCTGACTTTTTAGAATAATATAAAAAATCTGAAAAATTTAGCTAGTTTTTTTTAGCTATTTCTTTTCAGAATCATATAATAAATATTATTTTGACGATTTATCGCAAAATTTTTCAAAATGTCTTGAATTTAGCTATTTTCTAGCTATTTTTCAGTCGACTTTAGCGATATTTTTGGGAAAAAAGTTGGCAACAGTGGTCGTTACCAACCAACAACGTATCTCTTCACTATTTGGTCAAATAAATTTATGGCTTACCACCATTAAACTAAATATTTTGCAGCAAAATGAGCACATGTATGTACACATCACACATATACATACTGGTGATAGAGAATATGCTGTTTATAATAATGATGACGGTGATGTGGATGAACGATGTGATTGTGGTCGTCGTCGCTGTCTGACCAAAAGGAAGTGTTTGTTACATTAGACATGAAGGTGGTGGTTGGGTGCCTGCCTATCTGTCTGTCCGTTGCGCCGAACATTCGCTCACTCGTTCTTTTAAATTCTCTATATGTATTTATATACATATACATAGGTACTGCATGCCTGTCTTTTCATATTCCTTCATATTATACTGTTAAAAATACATGATGACAATTTTCAGCACCGATCGCGCTAACGTAACATGAAATCGTACATGTAGTTTGTATAAGAAATAAAATTTATGATCTAAATGATGTGGTTACATGATGCCACAATCACGATCCTTGTTTAACTAGTATAAAAAAAAAATAACATTCGCTTGTATTTGCTCAAGGTTCATTCTCAATATAATGGCTGTTGGCTCTTAGAAAGACAAAAATAAAGATTAATAGATGCCATCGATATTGCAGAATAAATTAAATTATCGATAAAGTTGAAGAAGGAAAAACAAAATAAAATTTAAAACTTTATTCTGTTTTCCCCAAAAGGGACTATTTTAACCCGTTGCAGAACAATCTAAGCAATTCGTTTTATATATTTAAATGTCTGATCCACGATATCGAAAACAAAGTTGGTGAAAGAGGCCTAAACATCACTTTACAATTTCAATGAGCTAAAGCTTAAAATGCTCAGTTGATCTTAGATCACAAGATTTTGAAAACCTAGTGTTGTCACTATGTATTAAATTGAAAACTGAAACGATTTTAGAATTTTTTTTAATTAAAAAAAAGTTATCTTTAAAAAGTTTGGAAATTTAACTTTCTCCATTATGCAAAATACATTAAATAAATATTTTAGCATTTCAAGGGTTAAATATTCGCCACATACATTTTAAATGAAATAAAATAAATTAATCAACAACAAATAAAATATTCATGACAATATCCTAAAAATCTTTGCTGTAATACCAAACACATAACAAAAATTAGCTTTAAAATCTTGTTCAAATTTGAAAATTACCATATCACGATTGATGAATTCCATGGACTACAATACTGGTTCAAAACTACCGGTTTGAATTTAATGGCAGTGATAATCACTAGTGATCTGTTTACACTCAGATGCTTCACACGACCACACGTAGATTTCTTGTATTTAACTTTTTTTTTTGTAGCAACAACGACACTTATTCAAACTTGTCGTTACACCGTAATGAAACAAGACACCTTGGCTAGACAGATTCAAATTGAAAGATGTCCATTCGTATGCCTGTAGTGGAATGAATGAATGTGCGAATATAGTGTTTTTTGAACATTTAATATGATTTTTTTTTTTATTGGCTGGTTGTTATTTTTGTTGTTTTTTATTATTGCGGTTCCTGTTGTTTTTGTTGTTATATGTCTATACGTGTGTGGTGTAGCGCAAAATTCATTGGGACACTTAACGTGTTAAATTGGGATTGAATTAATTGACTTAACACGCGGTCTTAAAAAAAAAAACTGAATGTCAAACATACACTTATAAACAGACAGAAAGACAGACTGTTGGCAATGCTGACTAGTTGGTCGATTTGTTGTCCAAGTACACGAGGATGTGTTTCAATCTTACACAAATTATTATTATTATTTGTAAATGATCATTGGACAACATTGGTTGAAAACAAATTAAAATGATTTTATTAAGGATATACAAATTTATCGAGGTACCTTGTATATTTATACAGATCGATTTTATAAACTTTATACTAGTACATATTCATGAATTTAGTGAATTCATTTAGTAACACTGAAATTATTTTTAATTTCTGTCAGAAAGGATCGGTAAAAATCAATTATTTCCTTATTTAAAACTTCTTACTATATAATAAAACTAAATAAAAATTTTTTCGTAACTGTCCATAACGATACTGGCTTGGTAACTTCCCTTCTGAATGCTAAAAAAAGATACAACAACAAGCAAGAAATAAGAAAACTATGCCGAACCTCATATACCCTTCACCATAATGCTTTTTTAAAAAAATACTAATATGTATTTAAGTAAATTTTTTTCAAACTCAAAATTAACAATATTTTTTAAAAATTAATTATTTTATTTTTTAAAGTGATTACTTTTTTAATCTTTTATTTTAATTTTAGATCATACAAATCTTCCATCCTTGCTTCTAACGTTATCTTTGGTAAAATAAACAATAACAATATACCGCCTCTAACAGGATGCGTATTTAGTTTGAATACACATGATATACTAAATACAACAACTTGTTTACATATTTTAATGGATTTTAGTCATATCTGGTATTAAGGAACCGTTTTTATGAATCCATATGTATGTGATAGAATTAAGTATTCCAGATTTGGATCCCGAAGCCAAATGGGGTCTTCAGAGAATTCAACAAATATACAGAGAGACGCTTTACGAAATCTTAAAATCATATTGTGGATATTGCAAAAGGAATGACAAACTTATATACACCCCAACGAATGTAAAGGATATATAAACAACCAACAAGAAGAGTAACAAGAATAAAAATAAACAAAACTTGTTTAAAACATTTTGACTGTGTGTTTACAACTACCAACGCCTAGTTAACACATAAAACATACAACACGCTCATTCGCCAACTCTGTCACAATCAATTGCCTGCAGCTGTTTGCGATTCATTTACTCAATCAACGCTCAATGTAAAAGACTTGGATCTTGTTGTAGTTTTTATACATTCATACACATCTCGGACCCAGTTTTCATGTGCTCCAGTTCCTGGACGACTGCTAAATTTTTACGGAGTTTGTTGTTGCCGTTGGCCGGTAAAAGCGCAGGAATTGATTTGAAATGATTATAAATTTTCGCCCCCTTAAATAAGAAACAAAAACAGAAAAGAAAATACAACACAGCACAAATTTTCATAAGCATGTCCAGTGTCACTAGTAATTCATTTGTTATGCTGTCTGTTAAATGCAACATTCATACTCGCACACATTCACATGTTAACGAGTACAATCAGAATAAATGAACATTGTAACTACAACAATGTAAGTTCAGGGTGACAATGTTTTTTTTTTGTTGTTATTATTATTTGTCTTTGCAACTAACTCATGCATTCTACTTGTATCTAAATATATATTCACGTAGGTAAACTTAACCACACTTTATGGTTAAAAACTTATATATGTATGTATATGCATGCATACATGCATATGAACTTAATAATCATGGTCTTTATGATCATCCTTTACATGGATTAGATGTTTAGTGTGTGCTTTTAAGTTCAATTTACGTTACATGTTTCATGTTCCTTTAAGAAACATGCAAAATATTCCAAAGAAATTTCTACCTCATCTTTATGCCATTTTGGTATGTGACCAGTGTCGGTATAAATAAGTATCTAATATGTGTATGAGAGTGTATGAATATACAATATATTTTAAATGATTATAGATGGCCAACATATACACCCGGCCAGGATGGCAAGCAAACTTTAGGCAGGAACATAGAATAAGTTGGTTGTTTGGCTGGCTGGCAGGCAGGCTGTTTGGCAGTCAAGTATTTTGTGCCTTAATAAACCTGCTATGGTTCATTAATTGATTTATTACTTGCATGTTTGGCTTGTAAATTTACCTTAAAACAGCATTAATTTCTCATGCAATGTTACAACATTATACACCACCCGCTCCTTTTATAAGGAAAACCGCAGCAAATGCAACAGAAATAGCAGCAGCATCAACAAACAATAACTGATAAAGACAAAAGAATAGCCACCAACTATTTCCATTCAAATTATCAACAAAGTTGGGCAATGTAATAGCACCAGTTATCATAATAAGATTTATTACAGAGTGTGTCTTTGGAAATATTCACATAAATCTATGATTTCATGATTTATTTAGTATAAACACTTTTGCGAAAAATTAGTTTATTTTTAAAATTTCAATATGATTTTATAGAAATCCGATTTTTGTCGAAAATTATGGAACAGGCATAATTTTATTCCTTTTTTAGGAAAAATAAAATTTTCAGCACATAGATTTTGAATAAAAATTATATTTCGCTCATTTACTACAAGACTGGCATAAATCGAAAAACTTTGTTTTGTGTAAAACATCATTAAATGTTTTATGATATTTTACTATCACTCACACACCGAAATTAATTGAAATTTTTTAAACATTTAAAAAAAATCTTAATTTTTTAAAAAAATTTAAGCAATTTAAACTTTAAAAAAATTCTTATTATTTCAAAAATATTTTCAAATCGGAATAAAAATTGTGAAGAAATAAAAAACCACTAGATTATTGCTTACAACTGTATTCCAAAGCTATTTACGTACGTACGTTTAGTTCGCTAGTAATGCGTTAGTTTGTCGATTCCATTGATGTCGTTTCATTTAGTTTCGTAACGTTACGTTTCGTTTCTCGTCCATTTAAGGATATCATTGTTGTGTAAGCTGCACGTAAGCCTCAACCATTGTAATTGTCTTTAGTTGAACACACATTGTTTTTATTCCATACTCACTCCTCTACTAAATGCGGCGTTCAAATGAAATGTTTCAATTGTTGTTGGGTGTTGTTGTTGTTTTTGTGGCGTATTGAACAAAGTTAGAAGTAGTTGTAACGAGATAGAAACAATAACTTTAACTAGTTAGTACGAGTAACTACTTGTGTACTAACTATGTAAAGTCGTATATGTTTGGTAGTTTCGTTTGGTGGATTAACAACTTGGTATTGTCCTCTAGCCATGCTACGTGCTTTCATAACACTCCGTTTGTCTGATGAAGATGATGACGTTTAAAATGACGATGATGATTCTATACACATTCATTCTATTACAAACTTACTATCCTTCGAGCTAAGAAAGGTGTTTCATTATGCAGACATAGAGTGAGATGGAAAGAGAGACTGTATAATATGGAGAATGTTTGCCTACTTTTTATCATTATTTTTTTTCTGATTTTTGTCTCTTTGTAAAGTCATACTAAAGCCAAGTAGCAATTTCAACATTATTGTTTGTATGTATGGTCATTGATACATAGTTTTACTACCTTGATTTAGCTAAAAGTTTCTTCCTACAGTTTGACTAAAAGAAACAGAAAATATAAACAATACCAACGACAAGAGTCCATAAGTCACTGGGGAGTTAAGGAATGGAGAAAAACAAAAGACATACAATTTTCCGGAAGCTTAAATGTCTCTATTTAGTCAATATTGGCATTAGTCTTTGTACTGCAGTTGTTAAATGCTTAACAAAGGTTTTCGTTTTTATTCTCATATTATCATCAATGGCTTAAAATGGAACATACTCCTTGATGAAACAATGCAAAAATATGTGGAACAGTTAGATTCATGTTTTATTACATGTTGCTAATAGAAATTTATAGTATAGATTTTTAAGCGTAGGAAATTTTACAACCTCCCTATAGTATACAATATTTAGAAATTTGTGTGAAAAATTGAATACAAATTTACATACTGAGACAATTATGGGTTTTTCTTTGTTACGCTATTATACATGCAAAAACCGAAATATAAGACTCTAGCTTATGATTTATTAGTTAGATCGGAACTGGAGCATTAAAACGATCAGGTATAGTAAATTTAACCAAAATATATTATCATAAATTTATTTATATTTATGGTGTAAACTTTAATATTAAAATTTTTTACAGTCTCAAATGATTTTGACTACATATTTATAAATGATGACTCATTGGCCGACCCCTTCCACATTTCTATAAATTTCATTACATTTTTATCTAAACTAGTAGCCATTTTTATGAATGTCCTTTTTGAATCTGATAACAAACATCATAAAAAATAACAGTAACGTACCACTGTACGAAATTGTATGATTCCATTTGACATTTATCTACACCGTAACACTATCAAATATCAAAACAACATAAATTTCATGGATAAAATATACACATGGAAAACCAAAACCAAAACACCCCATCAATCCTCTTGAAATTCCTACATATAACTTCATAGAATATTAAGCAAAATAAAAAAAACACCAGTAAGAAATATAAACAATAACAAATAACTAAACAACTCCATGGGAGATGTCTAAAAACTTTTATTACTTTAGTTCAACAATGGCCGCAAAAATATAAAGCAACAACAATTTACTAAAATATAAATAAATGAAAATGTTTTGTAGCCTACATTCCCCCCACCCCATTCCTTTTCCGTCTGAGAGCAAATGAAATAAACAATCGAAACAACGACAACAACAAGAAGTAGGAAAAAACAAACTAGTTAAAATAAATTACTAAACTGGACAACCAACTTGGAAAGTGGTTTGAAATATACACACTGACATACACGAATCTTTTCAACCAGTGGCCTATACCGGAGGCAAGTGACAAAAACAACGGCAAATTACTTAAAGGGGTACAAACACTCTTACAATAACTGGAACGTATATACGACACCCCATCAAGTCTTTTTTTTCATGCAAACTTTAATAGATATGTATATTTATATAGTAAATGTATGTTTGTATGCGAGGGAACCGGAAATATATTAGTTGCCTACACAAATAAATACACACACACACACAACATTCATCTATGAATGAACATGTAGCATGTATAAGAACAATTTGTGTGACGCCATTTTATTGCCAAAAATATATACATGTGTATATGTATAAAACAATAAAATAAAAACCAACTCATATAAAATCGAGAGGTTGGAACTTGACAAAAATGAAACGAGGAAGAAGACGAAAAGTTATGGTAGCATAGTACGTGATTTCATTAAAAAATAGAAAAAAGTTGCAATCGAATGCAAAAATTTTGATTCAAACTCACATTTACACAATACATTCATATCAAACATGAAAACAATTTGTTGTATACATTTGACATTGTGTACGTGTAACCACACAAACAGGACTATTAAAAGTATTACAAAAAAAAAAAAAAAATAAATAAAGCAAAAGGAAATCAAACATACACTTATACACTCACAATAAAATACTAAACTTTTTCAAATATATATACATTAATGTAGTTTATGACATATGTATAGATGTGTATGTTAACAAAACTATTACATTTACACAAATGTACACATGTTTATTTGGACAAGTAAGTACGATTATTTTATTTTGTCAACAATAGAATTTACAGTTTATTATTGTTTCGTTATTGTTACCAATCAAATTTCGTTTTCCAAGCAATCAAAGTTTAATTATAAGATTTATTAGAACTCATTGAATTGTGACAAATATCAAAAACTTTATTCGTCCTGTTGCTTTTTTAATTCACAAATAACAACAATCTAAAACAAACTAACAACAAAAAAAAACTAAAATAAACTACAACTAATCACTTGTGTATTAAAAACTAAAACAAATAAATGAATGGAGTTCTTTGTTTATATATGTATGTTATACATATGTATATTTCCCAGACTTCCTCTTTTTTCAGTGTCAACAGAAAAAACTTTTGATTAAATTGTATATAGTTATCATAATTGATTGTAATCATTTTAATGGATTTCCTTCTTAGTCAAAGTATGAAACGAAAAAGAAATGATACATACAACAAAGTTTAAAAAAATAAAGTTTTAAGAACAATAAAATTCATTGAACTAATAAACAATGCAATTTCACTTTTCATAAGAACATTTTTTCCAAAGGACCAATAGTTGTTGGTAACATAAAAATTAACTAATTTCCAAAGCTATGTTTTAAATGCTACCTTTTACTAAACAATTGCACTTTTTGAATATTAGAATAAATAGAGTAGCTACTTGTATACATATTTATCTAAAAATTTACTTATTAAAAAAAAAAAAAAATAAATAAAATACATATTTTTGGTTTATTGATTTTGTCTTCTATAGTCATTATTTTTTAAATATTTTTCTTACCACCACCAGTGTCTGCTTATGCCAAATATGCTAGCGACCAATTCTTAGTCAGTCATGACCGATTATGGTTTACTTGCAGCTTTTTATTACATTTTATATTTTATTTATTTAGTCCAGTGTTGTACATTATAATTTCGCTTTTGTCGTGTCTTTTCATAGTAATTAAAAAATATTTTTATATATTGTCGTCTTGGGTAAAAGGGATAGTGCAACTCTTAGTTACATATAGTCACCTGAAATGCAAACGGCCCTAACTAAACAAAAATTTAAAATCGATTTTATTGTTGATTCCAATGTATTGCATCGAAACAAATGACCACAACAAAAATTGGACTCCTCCGAACAAAATTACCGATTTTATTGACAAAAAACAAAAGGCCCTATCTACAAAGATAAATATTGAATATCATAACAAATGATAGGTTTCACTATTAAATAGTTTGTTTATTTACTACAAATAAATCGCGTTGATAGAAACAAAATTATCAATATAAATAGTTTTTTGCTTCTCCTGTAAAATTTTAAAAATGTTAGATAGGACCGTTTGCGTTTCAGGTGATGATATATTTATACGTACTCAACTATTTACTTAACTTTACAGTTACTTTTCTATCTGGCTCGTTTTTGTAGAAGTATATATTCTGAATCTTTATACTTAGGGATGACTGTCAGTCTGTAAATCATTCTATATCTTGATCAATAAATTTTCCGAAGACCTCAAAAATCTTCAATAGTTCTTAAAAATGCTTAAAGTACTTTGTCAATATTTATTTCGAAAGAAAGATATTTGAAAGACTTTACATATCTTTATAAAAAATGTGTATAATAAAGTTAAATTTGTGCACAGATTTTTACATTAAAAAATTTTTCCAAAAAAAATTTCAAGAATTTTTTTCAAAAATATTTCAAATAATGTTTTTTATTAAAAAAATATACTAGAATACACTATGGTAAAGGGTACATAAGATTCGGTATAATCGAATTAAACACTATTACTTCCGTTTTATATTATTTAATTTTACTTTGCAGTGTTTAGTGGTCGGTTAAGGTCAATGGTTGAAATGCAACCTCATAAGGTACAAAAAGTTTATACATAGTGGTAATGATGGTTATATAAAGCAGTAATAGAATATTATCTTTAGTTATTTTGTACACTATAAAACAAACCGAGATTCAAAATTTTCTTAACTTTGGAAAAACACATACAATTGAGAAAAATTTACTAAAAGGAGTAAAAACAAACTGACTAAAAGGATCGATAAAAAGCATACATACAATTTGACAATATTAAATTAAGAATTTATAGGGGCAAATTGTAAAATTTTATGCTCTGTTACTTCTATATTTAAATAATTTACAATAATGTGTAAATAATTGAATTTCTAAAAAAAAAGAAACAGGTGCCTGTAAATATGTATAAACATTAAGATATCAAAGTTAATTGTAAACACGTTCAAAATGTTAATAAATTTGAAATTCATTAACATTTTTCTTGACGCTTTTTAACCCTTTTTGAAGGCTATAAAACCAAAACAAAAACGCTTTGCTGCATTAAACGCCCCAACTTCAACATCTTTTGGAGAACAAACAGAATTTTTTATGTCGAAAATAGTCATAAATTAAAAGCGCAGGTTTAATATAACCTTTAACAAAAAGCAAAACTGTATATGGCAAGGAAAAGAACACTCAGCACAGGAAATAAAAAGTACGCACAAATACTAGCAACCCAGAGAACGAAGCATGTACGCTTGGGGAAAATGCTCGTAAATAAAATGTCGAGTAAGAATAAACACAAAAAAAAATAAAATAAAATAAAATAATAATTACGAAAGGGTTAAAAAGTGCTAACGATAAATTTTATATAAAACTGAGTTTTAAATGGCTCTTTGATCTTGTGACGATTTAATTTCATTTCAAGTCTTGTTATACGCATCGATGACACTTGTAAAACTTGCACCTTGTATCTGTTAGTGCGTATGTGTGTATGTTTGCATGTATTGTCTGAATTTCACTATTGTTTGTGAGAAATGTTTAGTTTCTATGATTGTAAATTAGTAACAAACAACTGAAGGGGTTAAAAGGTGGTAAAATGTCTGTAGATTGAAAACTTGAAGCATGGAAATTTATTTAATTTACCTCGTATACTGTCAGGTGTTAATATATGCATTATTGTTATAGATACATATTAAATTATTTCGAAATGTGAGAAAGACAACGGCCAGTAATATTAACAATGATAAGAACAAACATAAAATGGGCATTAACAAAAGTAAATCCCGATAAGATACGAAAAACTACAACAACTTGCTTAAAAATATTCACTCAAAAATACGAATAAATTTTAAGAAATCTAGTGTTATGGTAATTTCATCCATAAAACTATTGTTTGCAGTCGTCTTGTCGGAAAATGAATTGGTTGCATAAACTTTCTTTAACATTTATTTTAAAAAAAAAATGTAGTTTGAAAGTTTATTGTTGAAATATTTGACTAAATTCAAGTTAAATTTAAACATTTTCTCAAATGTTTATAGTATTTGATATAATCGTAGCATAACAGATAAAGACGATTGTGAATTCAAACGAGAAAATTATATCAATTAAATTAAAATTAGATCTGTTATTAATTTAAGGGCTTTGAGCGGAAAGAAATATAGATTATATTTACATTTGAATTACACAGTGTAACAAAATTAAAAAAAGGGGAATAAACTCTCCAAGTGCAGTTTGTGTGTCTAGTAGAGTAATTCACAACACCATATTTAAAAGTTTTAATGTACTCCGAAAATCGGGAATTTCTAAAAAAAAATGGATTTTTAACTAATTTTTTTAAAACTAAATCAATTATATGATTTTTTTTGTAAAAATTGAAATTAACAAGATAAACCTATAAAGTCCGTTCTAAATATGGTAGAGGTATCAACTCAAATAGATCTAGTTATCATGTTGATTAATTTTTTTTCTGTCACACGGTGTTATCAATCAATATTAGATTGGACTCTAATGTACTTAAAAGTTCAAACAGTTTTTAATACTAAACTTAACCACGAATAGTAAAGATTCTATTATCGAAAATCTGCAAATAATTTGAATAAATATTACTACAAATTGGAATAATTTTTCAATCCGCAATTCAAATACAAATTTCAGTTTGTATATAATTATGTAGGTGTATTTAATTTAATGGTTTTTCTCGTTTTCAATTGTAATAAAGTAGCAATTGTAGAAACTATAGTTTGTAATGATTGTTGTAGTCGTGGCAATAGAAGTAGTAGTAGTCGTCATTGTGGCAGTAGTATTCAATGTGTTGATTTTATTTCTAAATTTAATAATCAACCAAAGAAATCAATTGCATCATTACCACAATTCCTAACTGCACATGATGTTTGTATGCTTAACAATGAATGCGTGCATGCACTCATATTAACATACTTATATACACCCAGCAGTTCGGTCGGACAATCCCGAACTAATTATTTAACCTACCACTTCGGATTACACCTAGCCACCGACTGCCCAGTAACATGGGCATGTGTCATACGAGGAAGTCAATCGTCCCCCATAGATTACGAAGAGACAGACAAAAAGCTTAAGTTTGTTTTTCAAGTGTCCACTCTCTCGCTTACAAAGAGAACACTAAAGTGACGATTATGTTCGCCCTCGTTTACAAAGAGTACATCCGTGACGAAAGACGAATTAGTGGTTAGACATTATTGGAAATCACTGTCCTTTTCGGTTGCATTAACTCTTTGTCGAAATGCTGGGCATCTACACAAAAACACACACACACCCACTAATAGATTTATATTCACAGGATGTATGCTTATAATTCTTTACAATTTTATTCATGCATACATTTGTGGCTAAAAATTACATACATCCATATGTATTTACCTACTTATGTACTATTAGGGCCCTATTAAAATGTTCGTGATTTACAAAACTTTCACAAATGTTTGGAAACAGTTCATATTTAAATTAGTTGTAAATAAAAATCCTTTCGGAAACAAACTCTTGATATCGACATAAATTCGGTCTATAATTGACTATGGTCCCAAAAATTTATAACATCCTAATGTAAAGTAAACTTATTGTACCAGATCTGGTTAACATGGTATCAGCCATAAAATGTCCCTATTTTTAAAATCGCAACAGCAAAAAAATTAAACCATATTATTTTTTGGCATAAATTTGCACGCACCTCCCTAATAATCTCTGGGTGCACATTTATTTATGCGTGAATTGTAGTTGAAGCCACAAATTTTAATAGCGAAAAAATATATACATACAATAAAATAAAAAAAAATGAATGAGTAATAAATGTATAATAGAGATGTCAGTATTTGCCTAATTTAGTTAGATAACTTCAGTTGCAATAATGTTACGAGTACAACACATTTTCATTGAAATATTCTCAAAATCATAATTCTATCATTTGTTACGACTACAATACGCGAAAGATGAATGTAAAAGAAAATTCAACAAGGAAAATGTTTAATAAGAAGTCAGATATATACTGCTAGCAAAGAACTTTGTATAAAAATATATAAAAATAATTAGAGCTTTTAATTTGGTTTCGTTAAAAGCATCGAAATTAAGTCTCTTAGTATATATGTATATTTGGCCAAGTCTAAAATATTTTCTCTTCGATTATTTTCTTTTATATTTAGGTTTCCTGGGATAATGGAAATTTTTAAAAATTAAAATTTATTATAAATTACCACAATTTTTTAACCATATAGCCACGTGTACAAAAAATATGGTCCATAGGGTTTTTGTATTCATATATTAGTGTCCAATTTCTCACCTACACATTCATATGAACTCATAAATACAAAAACATTAATTTGTATGTTGCATTGAAAATTAAACAAATTTATACATGAATACAGACATATGTACGTATTAGGCTTATACCTTTTATAGAATTTTTGAAAAATTTCGAATCGGCCCTACCCATTACACATAGAATATATCACTTTTTCCCGATAGTTAAAAAATTTTCTGCGGCAAATGTTTAAAGTTTTAAATAATTTCTCTAAATAAAATTTAGATTTTTTATAAAAAAATCGGAAATTTTGATTTTTTGTTTGACCCACGACCTACCAATCATGTTGATTATAATATTAGAAATTCATGTAAATTTGTAAATAGTTTTAGAAAATCGAATTGCCGGGGAAGGTTTTTGCTCCAAAATCACCCGAGAAACATGTTTTTTTTATTAAAACACTACCACGGCAGTGATGGTTCCAAATTTTGGTCATAACCCTAATAAGTATATACTTATATAAAAAATATAAATAAATTCGTACATTTTTATATACTACGTATGAAGAACAGAACATTATATTTTCGGAAAAGGCATTTTGGGTTTGTGCAAAAGTTGGTAACGATAATTAGCACAAAATTCTACTAGAATCACTTAGGGCCACAATTTCAATATTCGATTAACGTTTAAAATAATTTTTGTATGAAAACTTTCAATATATAGTTTCGATAAAAAAAAATAACAAGACATTGAGAAAATGGGGGTTAGAAGGACAAGCATATAGTGTATCTTTCAGTAAAAATTTAAACGAGATATTTTTAATAGTTCCTATCGCGTTTTAAATCGCCCTTAAAAATGTTGGATTGTGAAGCTTTAAAGCTTTTTAATATTTCATAAATGGCTAAAATCAGTTCATTTGATCTAATACCAATGTAGGATATTTAAATGTATTAGCCTGCCTTACTTTGCATTATTTCCTGTTTAATTTTTTTTTAGTTCGAGTGTTGAATTTTACCTTGATATTGTGTTAACTAACATACATTTTATTTTAAAACCAAAATGATGTGTTTGTACATTTTATCTGTGTTTGAATGTTGTTAACACATGTGTAGGTGTATTTACGGCTGCATGGGTATTGGATCTTGTTTGCATTAGCGTGGACCCATTTATATAGTAACAAAAATAATATAATTGTTCACAACTTCGAGGAACCCGAAAAGAAATAGAAGTTATGTACTTCGTAGGAAGTATTTTAAAGAAATATTTGTTAACTTTAGAACTTTTTAGCACCTATTAAATAAGAAACTTCCACTTATACTAACAAGTAGGAATATATTCGCTATATTCTGCTGTGCCGAATCTTTTATACTCTTCACCGTATTTTTTTTTAACTTTTTCATAAAATTTTCAGAAGTTGTCCCGGATTTTTGCATTTATCTCCATTATTTATGTACGGTTTTTGCTGATTTTAAATAAGAAACTTCTCGAAAGCATGTCTGACAGAATTATTGAAGATTTGGATCCCGAAGATATCTGGGGTCTTCAGAAAGCTGATTTCAACATACACACAGAAGGACAGACAGACAGACATGGCTTAATCGATTCCGCTATCTATATGGATCCCGATTATATATACTTTATGGGGTTGGAAAATTATATTGTGGACAGAAGGACAGACAGAAAGACATGGCTTAATAGACTCCGCTATCTATAAGGATCCAGAATATATATACTTTATGGGGTTGGAAAATTATATTGTGGACAGAAGGACAGACATGGCTTAATAGACTCCGCTATCTGTAAGGATCCAGAATATATATACTTTATGGGGTTGGAAAATTATATTGTGGACAGAAGGACAGGCAGACAGACAGACTGACAGACATGGCTTAATCGACTCCGTTATCTATAAGGATCCACAATATATATACTTTATGGGGTTGAAAAATTATATTGTGGACAAAAGGACAGGCAGACAGACTGACAGACAGACATTGCTTAATCAATTTCGCTATCTATAAGGATCCCGAATATATGTATATACCTTATGGGGTTGGAAAATTATATTGTGGACAGAAGGACAGACAGGCACACAGACATGGCTTTATCGACTCCGTTATCTCTAAGGAACCAGAATATATGTATATACCTTATGGGGTCGGAAAATTATATTGTGGACAGAAGGACAGATAGACAGACATGGCTTAATCGACTCCGGTATCTATAAGGATCCAGAATATATATACTTTATGGGATTGGAAAATTATATAGTGGACAGAAGGACAGACATATAGACAGACGGAAAGACAGACATATAGACAGACGGAAAGACAGACTTAAGCGACTCCGCTATCTATAAGGATCCAGAATGGATGTATATCCTTTATGGGGTCGGAAAATTATATTGTGGACAGAAGGACAGACAGACGGGCAGACGTGGCTTAATAGACTCCGCTATCTTTAAGGATCCAGAATATATGAAGGGTATAAAAGCATGATACTCTTGGAGTCTTAATATAACTTAATTTCATTGGCCATTAAGAAGAAAACATTTTAACATTAAAATTTTTAGTTTTGGGTTTTTTGGGGGCTCCGTTAATATACAGACATATTATAATCACTTTAATGTAAACACGCATTTTGGTTAGCGAAAAATTATGTAAAATTTTGTGAATGTTTGTTGCATTTTGTGCTCTTACAAAAATATTTGTATGCTTGAGTATGTTTTTTGAAAAAAATTCCCAGAAGTGGAAAATGTTCAACACTTTTAAAGTAAATCAAACAATAATGTATATAAAGGGTGTTGCATACAAATAAATGAATAAATAAATAGAGTTTTGAATTGTTAACGAGCAGAGAAAAACACAAACAATACATTACACTTTTAAATGTAATTTTACTTTTAATTTTTACACAGAAATTATTGAAAAGAAAAAACATTGAAAATTGAGTCTAATTAATTTTTAGGCAATAACAAACAAACTGTAAAGAGATATGGTAAATTGGCCACTTATAGATATTTGGAAATAATATTTTGTTTGTTTTTGTAACAAGTCTCAATCGGCACTAAATTTTATTTTATCTTTTGATTATCAAATATTGTTTCTTCATCTTATATTGTAGACATGTAAATAAGTGTATGTATGCACAAGTTCATAATTTTCAAGTACTTGCTATTTTACTATCTTTGTAGTCTTCTCTAGTGTATATATGAATAATATACATAAATGTGTGTAGTTGTATAGAAATTTATGATTATTGCCCTGTCAAACATCTCTTATACACATACGTAGTCCATTTAATTCTCCAAAAAAATAAAAAGACGTCGCTTTTTTTGGCCCCCACGAAAAAAAGACAACACTCAAATAAAAATGGAAATTTTCAAATAAAGATGGCCACAGTAGTGGTAATAGTTATAAAGACAATAGGCTTTTTTTTAAGAAAATAACAACCTTTTTTAAGAAAATAATAACACTAAATTTCTAAGGATTCAAATATTTCATGTAAACATTTTTATGGAAGTTATTTCTATAGCCATGAGTGTAATATGTATAAATGTTTTCTTTAATGTTTAGTTATAAAAATTGGATTTTTGCGCGCAACTTAATCACATTTATTCTTACAGCTTCAATTTTATTGCTTTAGCCAACATACATTGGAGTTGTAGTAGACGAAGAACAAAAAATGCGGACGACGTTATTCACGTTGTAACAATTTGAAGCTCCTTTACATACAAATTTACGACTATACTGTTAAATCTGTAATCGAACGGACTCTTGGAGTTTGAAGAAGTTTGTAAATGTTTTCTGAATGTGCGAAGGTATGAGGTTGTATATGAATAATATGGCTCATATGTCAGGAAGTCTTGGCGGATTTACAATAAGATTAATAGTAGATTAACTGCCGTAGGGCAAATAGTACTTTTTATATGACTACTATTATTATTTTATACAGTACATGTGTGTAAGTGGCAAAGTAAAAATGACACTGGAAGAATATGTATGATAAAAAATCGAAATGAAATTGATTTAAATAAATATAGGTATGGCAAACTATTGAAATTGTAAAGTCATTTCTCAAAAGGATTACAATGGAAAAACGTTTTAAAATTTATGTCATAGGATTCAATAGATAAGAAAATAATCAAAATTATTATAAAAAAGAAAATTTCTCGAGACTTGATTTTGTATAAATTAAAACTTCGAGCTGTTTAAATTCTTTATAATTATGTAATTTAATGATCTAGTGTAGAGTACTATATGTTACTTTAATTTAATTTATTTTTAAATTAAGTTCTTTGTCTAGTAATATAATGTTTATTGAAGTCCCGTGATAGAAATTGTATGTTTAGTTTTTGTTTTTTTTCCGTATCAGCTGGGAATGTTGACAATTTACAATTGCTGTGTGTTAATTTGATTTTATCTAATTTAAAATACCTGCTGGTTTAATGCAAACAAACACAAACATACTTATAAAATCTATGATTGTATTTTGCACAAATGTCTCTTGTATACATTATTTTTAAAAATCGTATTCATGTTGGCAACACACACACACATACATTCCATGCAGATTTAAAGTTTTTTTTCTATTTGTTTAGCAAAAGTATGGGAATTATTTGTGTTGATTTCCATATAAAATTGGTATTATTTGCCATTTATATAAAAGCATCCTTTTTTAATTGAGCCGCTTTTGTTGTATCAAAGGATCTAATTACAATTTTAATTTATTTTCAAATATACAGACTTTTTAAAAACACACACACACACAAATAGTAATTTATACCACTAGCAGCATAGTGCAGCAGTGTAAAGTTAACTGTGCAGGAGGTCCAACTTCAAATGAATATTTTAAATTTGATGCATAAATTGATGTTGTAATGAATATTTAAATTATAGAAATTAGATTTGGCTTTAAATGGAAAAAAAATTAGAAAGGATAATTGAAAAAAATTGTGTTGATTTTTAACGAAATTAAATATTTACATTGAATTATGCTAAATAAGTAAATAAGCTTAACAACAAGTGTACAGGTGATGAACCTTTAGAAAAAAACATTAAATCAACTTTTCGTATTAATTTTAAAATTTATAAAAAAAAATATAATATTAGTATAATAATACTAATTGCAAATTTAAATAAATATTGTGTAGGGTAGTCTATAATAAAAGTCTGATAGTAATAGTAATATTAATGGCAGTAAGATTTGTTTAAAAAAACAGGGTTCAAAGGCCGAGAGATACAAAGCAATATAAGGTTTGCAAGTACATACTTCTGACACGAACAAAAACAAGTAAGAAATTATAATCGGGCAAGGCCGATCATATAATGCCCTACATTAGTTATACATATGTATATATAAAATGTGATTTAGTTTTCATAATATACCATTTAAGTTGAATTGTAACTTGAATCAGATATACTTAAGCTATTTATTGTTGTGGACATATTTTGAAGGGGGCTTTGTATAGGGGCTAGGGTCAAATGAGGCCCTATCATTATAAAATTCATCAGGGTCATCAAGGATAGTATAGAACTTGGTTTTGCAACTTTTTTCGAGATACGAGTATAGTAAACATAATTATGTACTTAAAAGCCCTATTCGGAGGGTTTAGTTGTATGGGGGCTAGGTGAAATAACGGACCAATGATAACCATTTTCAATCGGCTTCATCTCCCGCACCATAGAAGATCATGTGCCAAATTTCAATTATCTTCAAAATTGCGACCTGTAGTTTGATAACAAGGTTTACAAGCCCTATTCAGGGGTTCAGTTGTATGGGGGCTATGTGAAAGAACGGACCGATGATAAACATTCTCAATAGGATCCTTCTGTGGTAGAATAGAAGATCATGTGCCAAATTTCATTGAATTATGTTGAAAATCGCGACTTGTAATTTGTTTATAATCCCTATTCGGGGGGTTTATTTGTATATGGGCTAAGCTGAAATAATGGACCGATCTTAGCCATTTTCAATAGGCCCAGTGACAATATAAGATCATGTACCAAATTCTCTTCAAAATTGGAACCTGTAGTTTGATTACAAGGTTTACATGGACGGACAGGCAGACGGCCGGACACAGCTAAATCGGGTCAGAAAATTATTGGTATACTTTAAGATGGGTATAGGACGAATATTATAGAGCGTTACAAACAACAGCACAAACTCAATACCACTAAAGGGGTATAAATATATTTATTTTTTTTTTTTCAAATTAGCTGCACATGTTTCAGACAAAAAGGCTATATATTACACAACTACCCTTACATAGTAGTGGTTCAAGGCAAGACAGATTGGCCCCTCTTTGCTGTCTTTTTGTATTATATTCTTTTTATATAATTATTTAAACATTTTCCACTTTTAAAAATTAATTTCATTCTAAAATACCGCGTCACATTATTGTCTCATAAAGTTAAATAAAAATTAATGGACACAATGGAAAATAGACTGTTAGAGCCAAAAACAAAACCTAATTAAATTAATTTTTTTTTTTGAGCACATGTAATATAAATTTTCTCTCTCCAGTAGAGAAGGATGGTCATTTACCTGTACACAAGTTTCAATAGAAAAACCTCAATGTACAAGTGAGTGTGAATTTGAAACCTGGTAAAATTTAATCAAAATGCAGGTTGTTACTTTCGTTAAGACCGTGTTGAATTCTAACTTGTGTGTTGGTAAAATTCCCCAAAAAAAGTCCCGCATAATTAAAGACTAAAACTGCACTTTTGTATGCTTTGTTTTTTTTTTCACTAATAACATGAACAAAAGAAAAACTATTTAAAGTATTTTTGTGTATTGTGTTTGAAACTCATTAACGCTTAGATAAATTCATTTGACCATTGTTTGGCGGCGTCTTCTACTCCTGCACGGTGTCTTGATGAGGTTGTTGTTTTAATTAATTAATTTTTTACGCTCTAAGAATTTAATTCGAAACGCCTATAACAACTGGCCTCCCCTTACTTAGTGATATTACAAAATTTGTTTCTTTAAAATTGAAAAATAAAAATAGCTTTATCATTTTCCAAACTCCCCTCAAATGTTTATAATTATTTGGAAATGGCTAGAAAATTTTGTCAAATTTTTCTCAAAGTAAGAGTATGTATTAAAAATCATATTTTTTTGTATTTATAATTCATAAATTTTTTATCTGGGAAAAATATCTTAAATGAAATAATTCATTTCTTTGAAAGTTTTTTTTATATATTTAAAGTTAATTTCAAATGACTGACTGCATTTATTAGTTTATTTATATGACAACAAACAATTGTAACCATGAGTATAAAAATCGAGTGGTCAATTACTTAAATGTGGTGTGAACCATCCCTGATGTTGGCACTTGATTGTCTGGAGAAGTAAATTAGTGTTTGATTGTCTCTATATAGAAATATGACGCCGTGTGTATGTGTGTTTTTTTATATCAGTTGTAAGAAATTATCATTTGCAGTTCGTTTTCAATTAGAACTGTTATCAGTTTAGTATCGTAATATATCATTTGTCAACCTTTTTATAATTGTTTATTTGTTCTTCTGCATTTTGTCTAAACAAGAGAGGAATTTTTTATCACATTGTATACATTCTTAGATATTTAATAAAATTTAGTTCAACAGTAGTTTTTGACACAAATAAATCATTGAAATGTCTAAATAAAATTAATTTATGTTTAAATTTAAAGGTTGGATAAGTACGTTTTAAAGTTTGACTTACCTGTAGTTTACATTTTGTTTAATCCGCTATTTGTAGTATGACAATATTTCCCAGTATTTGAAATATCTGAAATAAAAAAGAAATTTAAAAATTTCTTGCAAAATACATATAATTAATATATTCAACTTTTAAGGCACAAAAGCTAATTAGAGCATTATAAAATAATATTTAACAAAAGCATAATCTATTAACCGAATAATTATTCGCTTTTGCATGTAAAATTCTAATAAATTATAATGAATTTCAAAGCTAATCATATGGTATACAAATTTTTCTTTTCTTCAAAATTCCATTAATACGGCCGAGTGGGGGAGGGAGGCGGTGTGAATAAAATATTTTTCCTGTCAAATGAATCTTTGCTGTTGTGTTTAACTTTGATGTCTTTAATATTTGACAGCCTCATACAAAGCAGACTCATATGTGTATGGATGGATATGTTTGCATATTCATTTATTAACCGAAAAAATAACTAAATCCAACCAAGCATATATCCCTTCGCATACAAATAAATATACATAGGTATGTATGTACCTAGAAATACAGTAAAAGAAAAAAGTGTAGATACACAAAAATTTCTCAATAACAAAAAGTCGTTGTTATGAAAAATAAACAGGAATTTATGAAGAAAAAAATGTGGAAAAGTTCAATTAGAAATTGACCTATAAATAAATCCTTTTCCAGTGCTTTAGGTGGGAATCGAACCCAAGCCCTCCGGTCTACAAGACTAGAACACTAAACGCTAACTTACCGAAGGCCACACAACCAATGTTTTGGCTTAATAATAACTGAGAAAATTAAATGATAAAACTTCAGTTGTAGTAAAAATAGAATAGATAGTGGGAATTGAAACCATGACCTTCCAACTGATAGACTAGTACACTACCAAGTGGCCTATTGGGACACTCATGTTTCGGCTAATAAAAATATTGAAACATTTTTAAAACTTGTTTGACAACATTTACCTTTGACTGTAACTATAATAACATTATGCCACCCATTCTTTTGACTGTTTATTCATTCTAAAATAATCTGCTTATAAATGTTGCTTTGGTTGGCCGCACAGTTTAGTTAAAAACTAACAAAAACAAAATTAAACATAAGCTTAAGTCGAATCATTTCGCACTGCTTTTTTCATTTCACTCCTTATTTTTGAGCTATAATCAAAATTACAGCATTAGACACATTAAGGCATAGAATCGTATGTCTGGATACAACAATGTTGCCAATGGAGTTTGTTGCCTTACTCTATGTCTGTCTGTCTTACTAGTGGGTGACGTTGATGTTGTTAGGAAAGACATGCTCTGTTTTATTATTTTCGCTTTTATTGTGTAACCATGTAGCTATGTTTGAGTGTGTATAGTTTTTTACAATAATTCACCAAAGTTGTCAGTTTGATTAACGCAACAACTCGTAATTTTTGACGCATGGACGACAAAAAAAACATACAAAAAAAAATAATAATAATAATAAACAGAGGAAAAACCATATACGGCAAAAATATGAACAACAAAATTCCGCCAAACTTCATCAAGCAAATATGCAATAATCATTACCAAAAGTAAATTCAAGTGAACAATATAAACTGTCATAGTATTTTAGTCCTTTAGCAAATATTGTTGTTAATGGTTTTGGGCAATACATTCTCTCCGCACTCTAACCGCTCTAAAACGACTGACTACCAGGCCTACAATGACGACGACGATAACAAATCATTTCTCATCAGACAAACGTAGGAGATTTTATATACTTAAATGTACAATTATTAAAGCTTTCTAACTACATCTAACCAAACAAACGTACACACTAGATCACCCACTAACTCACTACCTCACTCACCGTCCATCCATATAGTCACTGTACACACGCAGTTTATATTATTTATGATTGTTATTGTGCGACATTATGTGTGACACATGGAAGTTTATAATGGTCGGTAAAATCACAACACCAAACCAAAACATAATATTGTAATCCATTAGCTCAAAGGCCTACTAAACACTCACACTATCATCCACTTGCACTATAACTATGGACTCTACCAAAATATGTATGTATGAATCTAAGTTTATACATAGTAGTAAAACTAGGTGTTTATTTTGATTTATACTCGAAAGTATGCATGTATTTGTTAACTAACAATCCATACATTGATTGTGTAGAAAAGAGGCAGCAGAATTACCATTAGAATTCAGCCAGTTTTAGTGTTGTGGCAGGAAGACCGTCAAAGTAAAAAAAAAAAAAAACAGCAAAACAAAAGCTTCAGCCGTACTTTATTTGCTGACTTAGTGTGAAGGTCAATCATGTTTATGTTAACGAAATGGTTGGTCACGCATGCATACGTTAAATAGAACGTGCTTTATGCAAGAGGATTTTCCTTTTTGTTCTGTCTACCACACACTACCACGCTCTATATAAATTCATAAATATGAATAGAATATTTCTATTTCAAATTATTGTCATCGTCATTTCCATCATCAAAACATCACCAGCATCGTGGTCAAAACCATTAACTGTTTTTAGCATTTTTATTATTCATGTATTTGCAAGTGTTGATGAGGTTGACATTGTAGACAAGAATACAAATCGAAAAAGAGCTTCAACAACAAAAAAAAAAAAACATAATAGTAAAAGTATGATTATGGTTTTAGGCCAAGATATTATTAAAAATATGATTTTATTTACAATGAAAAACTGGCACTAATCATTTGGGAATGAGGAATAACTGATGAAACTTCATTAGGAATTATGAAAGATTACTTTTGGAATATGATTTTTTATAATAAGTTTTATAAGATATTTGCCAGACAATATTACAATATTGTGAATTGATTGATAACTGAATAGAGGCCAAAAGCAAATATTTCAAGCAGAACATGTGGTCGAAACTTTTGTAATGTATATAATTAAAATTTTCGATTTAACTAAATATCTTTTTAGAGAAAATAAAAAAGGTTATGTTCTGTTATTTACAGTTTAAAACTCCCATTTCTTAAATCCAACTATACACTAAAATTACAAGACACAAAGGCGTCAGGGTCTGTCTACCTTGAATACGATGACATTGTAAACACACTTTGGTTATCTTAATATTCTGTTGAGGAAACTCACACCGATAAAATGGAGTTTTTTAGAAAACTTATTAATTTTTAATGCAAATTAAGCAATAGTGTTGAAGTAATCTAATCGGGAACAAGAATTCTTACTTGTGACCACTACTCCAACAAACCACCAACACATAAGCCAACAACAATAGCGATGAAAGAAAAAACCGAAATAAAAATAAAATCAATTTATTCATATATGAATGGAATAAATGCATGTGTATGTATATATACTATTGTATTATTTGATAAGGATATTTTGTAATTTAGAAGCAATGTGGATGCCAGCGTACGCACAAACCTTTAACTGTAGGTGGTCTATTAAAAAACAAAAACTATAGCTATAGATAAGCCAAAATATTTTAGAATGCATCAAATGTAGCTGAGAATGTAAGGAAAACTATGTAAACGTGTATGTAACCGATAACAACCCGCTTTATTTTTAATTGTATATTCATATAAAAATATCTGAATAAAATTTAATTAAAAACACGAAAAGATATAAAAAGATTTTTATATTATTAGGTAGAATAGAATTTTATGTTCTAAATTAAATTGACATCACGATTATCAATGAAATGAAAATAATGAATTTGGATTTATGGTTTTAAACAAATCTCAACTCAAAAGGACAACATTATTTGATGGCCTTTATTATGTAGTATACAAATAATAAAATAAAAGATATAAAACAAAAACAAAATTTTAAATAAACAAATACTTTCTAGACAATAAGGAGTCATGGTTATTTTACTCTTATGTCTCTTCATTTATTTACCTATAACTTGAAACCATAACCCTTTTTTCTTTACACAGGAAATTAAAATGACAAAATTTTAAAATCAAAGTACATTTATAAAAAAAAACTATAACAACTTTTTATATAAAATTGACCACACCGATAAAATAAATAAACCAATAGTTAGTTTTAGCTTGTCTTAAATAATTATGATAAAATATTGTTAATAATTTGTCTAAGTTAATATTATTTGCCATGGATTATTTTTAACTAATAATAAAAAATATATTAAAAAAAATATACCTTAATAAAACCGCCACTGGAAGTGCAGTAAAAGCATAATTAAAATAAATTGCTGATATGCTTAATCTTTATACCGATAAATGTTTGTATAAACTCTTAATAAAAATAATTATTTTAAAAATTAATTAATAAAATGCAAAAAAAACAAGATTAGCAAACTGAAATTTCCTTTAAGACGCCGTTTAATATAAAGTCTTACATTTAAAATACTTATGCCCTCTCTAAGCCTAAGTCCCATTCCATTAAACTACACACAACTATTGTAACTATTCTCCTGAAACAGTACCAGCTGTGTTGTGTATTTCACGGTTGGTCGTTGTTAGCCAGCCATATACTATAATGGCTAAACATAACTATGGGCTTAAACGAAAATGTTAACATAAATTCAATAATTTTTGACATTTTATAGTATTTTTATATTCCGTGTGACATCATTAAATGTTTTTATTGTTTTTCATTTGTTGTTTCTTTGTTGGCTCTTGGTCAAAACAAAACGATCCACTACAAAATACAGCTTAATACAATACAAACGAGTACAATACACACTTTACTTCTTCACCTCCTTGTATACCTGTACACAAAAATTACAATAGCTTTCCAGGCACAACGCATCACTGCCTGAGAATTTACAATAAAATTGTTATATTTTTTTGTAAAACTAAAACGAAAAAATAAGTATCAAAAAAAAAAACAAGAGCAGTTTTTAATGTCTAGTGGAAAAAAAGAAAACCCGTAAAAAACTACCTACTCAAAGGTTTGTCAACGACTGCACAATAGGTTGGGCCCCGTTTGGAGATGCCTGCCAGTTAGCCAACAAACACACTTGTTTTTATGGCCGTGAAATTAAACAACAGTAACAACAACAGCAACAGCCAGCACAGAGAGCAAGCAGAACTGAGGAAAACATTTAATAGCGGAAAAACTTTTCTTGGCATTTTCAAAAAGGGTTAAAAGGTCAAATGATTAACATAAAACCTATAAAAATAAATTAAAATTCTTATAGAAACCCATTAAAACATCTGTAGAATGTAATTAAAAATATTTCTTTTTGTTTTTCTTTATTTTAGTTTTAATACGTTACTTTTACTAATTTCAAAGTTACAGTAATCTGGCAATAATTCTTGAAAAAAATTGTTTTTAAATAATTTTACATTTTGGCATTTGAGGATGTGACTCATAAAAATTGCATCATTATTCACATAGTATTTCATATTTAACAATATTTGTTAAATTTTAATAAACAATAACACTATACGACAAAAATGAATATCTGAGAAGTGATACCATATTCCTGAAAGGTGGATCCGAGTAGAACAAGAATCTGTTTTTGACATTTGTCAAACATCATTTTCCAAGTTTGGAGACGTTTTTTTAAGTATTTTATATAGGCACCCTACTATTTATACGTGTAATAGAGGATATGACTAACAAGTAAGAAATTATAGTCGGGCGAGGCCGAACTTGATTTTGCAACTCCTTGTCGAGATACGAGTATATTGAACATATTTAAGAACTTAAAAGCCCTATTCATCGGGTTCAGTTGTATGGGGGCTAGGTGAAATAATGGACCGATGTTAACCATTTTCAACAGGCTTTGTGTCAGGAACCATAGATCATGCGCCAAATTTCAACAAGAATCTGTTTTTGAAATTTGTCAAACACCATTTTCCAAGTTTGGAGATGTTTTTTTCAAAGTATTTTATACAGGAACCCTACTATTTATACATGTAATAGAAGACTATGTCTCTTCATGGGCAAAACACAATTTTATCTTTAAAATATTTTTCTTAATACAAAATTGTGCAAAAACTGATTTTCTGAAGGATGCTTTATATGGGGAATAAGGTTAAATATGGGCCAATCCGAATTTATATAGAAGAATTAGAATATCAACCAAAAAGTAAAACATTTGTTCTAAAGATTTTAATTAGATTATGATTTCGTTTCATTATTCCTAGTGGTCCACGTTACCCTTTACAGACAGCAAGTACCTACTCGTTTACGTTGCCGATTATTCCTTAAGCTTACCACTGGAAAAGCATACGGTTAAAAGGCTCTCTTACAGACCAATACGGTCTTAGAATTAACTACTAAATAATATTGTATAAATATTTCCTTTTAGGAGCAAAAATATGTTTTATTTGCTAAAAGGCAAGATAAAATCTTGATTTATAAATCGTTTTAAGCTGATAATAATTTTACCCTCCCTTCGCTACTAGTACGTTTATTATGCTAATGCCCTTTTTTAAATCTTATTGCAAAAAAACCAACATATTTATCAAGTTTTTTCATATAATACATACATCCATTTATATAACAAAAAAAGAGAAACATTTTTACAATGTGTTTTTAATATTACACAGTATATTTATACTGAAAATCCATTTAAAACCCAATAAACCATAATGTTTGAAGTACTTACTCAGCAGCTTTTATACATTTTGGGCGGTTATTTTTATTATTTTTTATTTTGGCAATTTATTTATGAAGTAATTTTATTACTCAATGAATTATTGTGTGTATTTATTACGACTTACTTACGATTGAACCTCATAAAATAAAAATTACTTAATTTGGTTTAAGCAAATAACTGAATTTAATGGACAAACTCTGAACAAGATGTTAATAATTTTTTGGCTTGTTGACTGGCAAAAGGCCTCAAATGAAGAAAAAGAGGAAAATTAATAAGAACAACTATTAACTTTGTTATTGTTATATTATCAACAATTTCAACAACTTCCGATATTTAATTGAATAAGAAAAAAAAGAAACAGTCATGTTAATAAATGAGATTAAAATTATAAGAAAGAAAAAAAAAATCAATTTCATTATAAAAAATAATAAAGGAAATAGAATTGTAGCTAATTTTTGTACCAAAATATAAATTTATTTAAGTGAATTTTAAATAAAAATAAAGAACTTCCTCTTTGTAGCAGCAAACAAATATTTAATGTTAATTATAATAAATATTGGTCCAAAAAGAAATTTCAATTTTTATTTCCTTTTTTTAATGGCCAGCTGCTGTTAATTATGTTATTTGGCTGGTTGTTGATAGAAACAAAGTTTTCGTTTAATATTTAAAATCAACAAAAACACAAAAACATATTAACCAAATTAAATTTCTAGTCTACAAATTAGACACATGGCTTACATTCTGTTACACGCTTATTTACTTTAACTCACTACCTTCTACAAGTACAAGCTGTATGCCTTGTAATATTTATTTATACTAGTAGTAGCTGGAGTATGTATGTATGAAGGTCTGTTGGCATGCGTCTAAAAGACGCCATTCTTTATAATTGATTAATTGTTGCCGCATGTTTTATAAATACAATTTGGACTTTAACGTCAACAACTTTTCTGTAATTGTTTTTATTAAGTCAATCTCCCTTTTTTTGAAACTTTCTTTGCCAGCCAAGAAATAAAGTGCGTTTCACCACTGTAACTGACTTTTTCCTGAACAACACACATAAAGAAATTACTGTAGCAGTCATCGTTAAATAAGTTTGAGTCACAAACAATTGAAATTACTTAAAAAATCATAAAAATGTTGCGTGTCGGAAATGTCGCGAATTCAAACAGTATGTAACCAACAGTACCTATTATATCAGTACCTTATACTATAGTAAAGTAAATATTTATTTCTTGTTGTCGATCCATTTTTCCTTTTATAGAACACATTTTATTTATTTTGTTTTATTGCTTATATTTTGGAATCTTCATTTTTTTTTTTTTCTGGCAACAAATCTTTTATAAGCCATTGTTGTAGTCTGTATTTTATTGGATGTCGATATGTTTTTCTGTTTGCTCATTTTATTTGCAGTTAAGCCTTTGCATTGATTTTTACCTTTTTCAGTTTCTGTTGTCCAGTTTTTACATCATCAAGCGAGTAAAAAATCCAACTGTTAATATATGTAAGTATTGGTAAAATCTCAGCACAAGACTTCACATTTGTCAGAATGACCAATTTTTCTTTCAGATTTTTTTCTCTCAAAAAAAAAAAAAAAAAAAAAAGAAATTATAAATTTGGGGGTCTTTGTATGTTTCCAAACATTGACAATAACATGAAATGTTTCTTTGGTGAAAAGGGAAATAAGGACAAACCGTTAACTTTAGAGGAATTCAGTTTGAAATTTATAAGATTTTGCCCATGATCACCGATTTGGTTATTATTTTATTAATTTAAATTTTGAAAGGATAGCCACATCCTCAAGCTTTGGACTTAAAATATTCTTCAAGCCAAATGTTTTGAGAAATTTTATAAAAATTAACAAAATCAAAAGAACGGAACTAAATTTATAAACTAATAAAATTTTAATTCAATTTAATTATTTGTTGCACATAGAGAGAGTTAGAATGTATATATATTTATTTATTTAATTATTTCTAATTGACTTAAATATACAATGAAAAAGATTTTTATTTCCGTACGTGTCAGAATACTTTTGACTATTTTCGATATAAATGCCAATTTTAAACAAATATATTATCCAATTCTAATATAAATACACAACATTTATATTTATTAAGTACTTAAATGTGTTGCTAAATTGAAATTAAATATTTATTTAACTTTAATTTAGCTGTTAATTGTTTAAATAAATTTTAAAATAATTCCTTTTAAAACTCATACAAAGAAAGCAGCAGAAACAGTTGAAAATAATCTTCATGAATTGAAAATTTATGAGCCTTGAATTCAGTTAAAAAATCTTCTATTTACACACACACATAGGTGTGTACATAATAAATGAAAGCCAAAATAATCAATTTACTACTAACTTACCCAAGCTTTACAGACTCATAGAAAATACATACAAATATACACACATGACTTTCATATAAATATTTTTTAACAATATTTCTTTTTTGAATCTCCCCCGAAAATCTCCCTATTATAGACTCTAACGTTCAGATGTACCACATATACGTTTAAAGGTTTGTTTGTAGGAACTTATAGTAGTGTTACATGAACATGTATGTACAAGAACATTTCCTCAAGCCTTTTTCAGCAATTTCAGAAAATTCAACGTTTCAAAGAAAGAAGTAAAAAAACATACAAACATGTGCTGTATAAGAATATTTTCGCACTTGCAACACGTTTCAATAAAAAAAAGAGCCAAAACGTCTGCTACTTTTTCAAATCTTTTAACCGCGTTCTCCCTCTCTAAGGTGAAATATTATAAAAGTTCATGTAGTAAAAACAATCTTTATATTTATATATATGGCTGTAGTACTATATGTAGTGTAGAAAGAACAGCAACAACAACAACGTAAAGTACACGAAAAACAAATCTTTGAAAATGTAATAAAATAAAAAAGAAATCGAAATAAATGGCAAGAATAAAGTTAACTCTCTTAAACCAAATCTATGACCATTCAAGCCAACCAATAAGCTATGAAGCGTCTAAGTATGTGCAGTAGCAAAATATTGCATCATTCCAACAAATACCCAGCAGTAGTCAGCGTACTTTTGTGTTCCTTTTCTTTTTTTTTCATAGCCAATATCCATCCATAGTTATAGTTATAGTCCATATATAAAACGTACTGTTACTACTCGTGCTTGGAGAGTTGTAGCAAGCAGTTGATGGTTTATAGTAATAGAACCCGCAAAAATAAATGGCAATTGAAACCAAGTTCTAAAGATACGTGAGGCGCATCCCAAAAAAACAAAAACCGACAAAAATAACACAAATGTATACAATTTAATAAATAGATTTTTTCGTTTTCATTTTTTTTCCTTTCAATTTTTGTTTCAACTATTTTGCAACAAAAAATTAAAAAAAAAAAAAAAAAACAGAATTGAAATTGTATGTACATACCAACCATAACATGACTTGTAATGGTTTTTTATGGTTTCTATAGTATTTTGTTGTTTTGTATTTTGAGTATTTTAGTTCAATAGTAGCAAAAGTTAACATTTAATTGATGAATTGTATAAAAATGTTTATTTTAAAAAGCTTATAAACGTTGACCATATAGCACTTGGTGCTGATGATGTTGCTGATGACGATGTTGTAATCGTTATAGTGTAAAATAATTCTGTTAATATATCAGCTCAATATCATTGAGCTTTTTGTACTAGTACACATACAAAATTCATAGAATTCATCCAACCATGCACAAAATATCTACATCTACACAACCAAGGACGGACGGACAAACTGTTCGTATATAAGCATTGCCTTGCTAATTGGTATGCAAACAATGGCTTAGAGAACATGTCCAAATGAAAAATGATATGCATAGTGTCATTACACTTGTCGAAAATTCTAAAGTGATTATTGTTAAATAAGAATGATGGGCAAGTCATCCATATAGACATTTCGAAACAATAAAATGTAAATTTTTTTCCATAGTAATTTCCGAGGAAATCGAAAAACTCTAACTAAAACAAATCAATTTCAATGATTGCAATTTCATGATAAAAAGGATTTTGTATATTGGAAAAAAAAAAAATATGTAGAAATAAACTAAAAGCATATAGTTTTAGGTTTAGGAATGGATAATCAATTAAAATATCAAAGTTCATGACAGTGCATGTAAATTTATATACAAATTTATGTAAATTGTAGAAGTATGTAAGTATGTATCGCTTAACGGAAATTGTTAGTTTTCAATACTAACATCCGGTTACTTAAAATCTTATTTCTTACTAATAACAAGAATTATTAAGCGTTTTCTAACTTTCTAACAATTTTTACTATATTGCGTATACGTAAAGCTTTTTATAAATCCTTGTAAAAGGATGTTTCTCATAACTCAGTTATTTACACATCAATTTTGCTGATATCTTAGTATATGTGAGGTCTTTAGGAACTTGATTTCAAGAAACATATGGAAATGGATTTGTAGCTATCCAAATTTACATTTCGTAAAATCGCATAATTCTAGATTTCCAAAATCCAAATTAAAAAAGGAATATTTGAATAAAATCCACAAAATTTTCATAAAAATCATGAAACATAGATAAATCTTTTAACTCCTTCCGTAAGCTATTAAAAAAATTAATACACATTTTATTTAAAAATTTACCAACTAGATTTTTATAGCACAAACAAAAATCGTGGATTATATTAATACTCAATGGTTGTAATAAAATCTAACGAACCCTCCACACTCAAAATGTTGCTGTTGTTATTACAATCAGAAAGTGCCAACACGTTCCTATTTGCTAAACGGGAGGGTGGCAGTAGGGAGGTTAAAAACGTAATGTTATTTAAACGGGGATTTAGATTTTTATTAGCGTGTAATAAAGTGAACAAAAAAAAGTGTGGCCATAAAAAATTACTACAATCTTTTCATTTTTTCATACACTCAACTGGCACACAACACTTTTTTTTATTTATTTTTACAAAAAAAAGCTAAACTTGTGGCCAATGAAAAACATAATAAGGCCTGGAAAAATAACTTTAACAAGTGAAAATCTAAGGAAAATAAAAAATAATCAAGTACCTAAAACAGGATCAGTTAAAACGTCACTTCAGCAACAAACTTACATTTGTTTCAAGTGTATTTAAAGTGAGAGTGTGAGTAATATGTGTGTGTGTGTGTGTGTGTGTATGTAGGAATATCAAGTTATTTAATAGTAAAGTAAAGCAGTAGTAAGTAGTTAAAATTACAATTTTGTAAATGACCATTTATTAGGGCCATTAACTTTTGCCATTAAATTTTCTTAAATAAAACTACTTAAAGATTCTATAATTTCTAAGAAATCGTTATGTGTTAGTCAATATTCTCATAATTTTCTAGTTTTAATGCCAACATTCACACACCCCGTTTTGGGAAATTAGAAAAAATAAGACATCCCAAACCTACTAAAGTCATACACTGCACATATTTGAGGTTTACCTTGGTTATTTTATTGAATTTTATTACAGTTTACTTTATATTTTTTGTATATTCTAAGTTCTTTCTCTAGTTTTTTTTTTGTTTCTTTTAATAAATAAAACGTTTGCTATTAAAATAATGTAAATACTTTAAAATTGTATTTAATAGATTTTTCACTTGTTGATTTTCCCTGGCAGTGGCCACTGTCACTGTCATACCGTTTACATTGTATAACATGCCATGTTGAACAACAAATTTTCCGTCATCGGTTAGTATTTATTCATACACTCGTATATTTAACCATGTTCTTGGAATATTAATTAATTCGAAAATATTATAGAAATCCCATCATCATATAATTTCATCATATTCACTGATATTAATGCTTACACGGTGACTATAAGACAGTGGCGATTAACTGATGGCAATTGGTCATTATTCTTTCTAAACGCACTCATTCGTGGAGTGAGAATTTTTAAGTTTGAGGAATTAATGGTTTTTCTTTCTTTAATTTTATGAGGTTCTTAACAATAGAATGTAACGCTTTAGTGATTAGTGTAATACTTATATTCGTTTTACATTACTTAAATAATTTATTTGAAATAGACAAGCAATTACAGTTAATTGAAGAATCAAAATGGGCTATGGTCCTGTAAAATCATTTTTTACTTATGAACTTTCATTTAGAGAAACCCCAAAGCTGACTTGAAATCAGGCTTGGGGGGTAATGACTACATGTTCAATTACAATTACTTTAAATGTAATTACCAATTACAATTACATGCAATTGTAATTAAAGTTTTGCCAATTACAATTACATGTAATTTTGAATTTTGTTCCTTATAATTACATGTCATTTGTAATTAGTAATACCTAAATTACAAATAATTGTAATTAGTTATTTGTCAATTACACATAACAAGTAATTGTAATTGACCTTGTAATTAATTACGTTGTGTAATCATTACCCCCCATGCCTGCTTGAAATTACTTCATCATCGATTTCCTGATACCAGAAATATAGTTTTTCTTAAAAAGTTTCCATAAATACTTTTTTTGACCTTGTAATTAATTACGTTGTGTAATCATTACCCCCCTTTCCTGCTTGAAATTACTTCATCATCGACTTCCTGATACCAGAAATATAATTTTTCTTAAAAAGTTTCCATAAATACTTTTTTTGTTTAATTTAAAAAAAATCCATTCACAGTTGAATGACTGCAACATAGGGTATTACAAATTCGTTGTTTAACTCTCTAGCATTCGTTAAAATTATATTTATATAAATGTAAATAAAAAAATTGTTTACAGTTTTAATTTCTTGACAAATTTTATTCAATGAGGCAATTAGAATTTTCATTTGCATAGAAATTTTATTGTTCATAAATTACCGAAATGCAACGATAATAATTGAACCAAATCGTTAATTGTATTGGTTGGTTATCAATTACAATTTGAATATATTTAACTATAGAATATTTTTTAAATACACAATGGTAATCAATACCTTAATAGGCATTTTATGATAATTATGGGATTTACTGAAGAACCATTAAAGTCAATAAACTTTAAGAGAATATGTCAATATAAAAAAAGGAAATAAATTATTTAGTTATTTTATTGTGGCTAGTGAAAAAATTTGTAGGCTTGTTGAACTGTGGTTCAAATTGAATGCCAGCAGGAAGTATATTTGAATTATATTCAAATAAACAACTATTAACGTAAGTCTAATGGCTAAATTATGTCCGTAATAAGTAATTTTTTATTTAATGAGCAGCGGATTTTAAGTTTTTAATAAATATATTAAATTCCCTTGAATATCTTATAGAAAATGTTTAAATTTTACTTTGAAAGCTAACATCACATTCTACCTATAGGGGATTTCATATCAAGTGATCGAACTTTTGAAACCCATGTCTTCCGACCGGGATAAAATTTGCACCAATATTAGTATACAATTCGCTTAAGGATTTACAATAAATAACAATTTATCTAACAAAAATCTAAATTTATTTTGATTAACAAGTTTGTACCAGTTCTCAAATACAACTAAAATATGGGTAATTTCGTATCAAGTGACCTAACTTTTAAAATCTATGTCTTTCGATTTGGATGAATGAAATTAAAAAAAATTAAAATATTTTTTTTGGAAACAATGAAGAAATAGCTATCTGAATTCCTTTATACAATAGCTGAAAAGTTACACTCATTTCAATAAAACCCCATAAGACCAAAATGTCCAACATTGACCCTATATAACTCCGGCAGTTCTTGACGCAAGTACTAACCTTCGTTTCATCAAAATTGATTTTTTGAGTTGGGTCACTTGACATGAAATTGCCCATATACATATCTTTTTATAATGGTATTGAGTACACAGAGAGAAAAAGAAATATACACGCCTGCTACCAAATTGACACCAAACTGTTTATAATTTTTCAATACCATCCGTTGTCAAAGTATATACAAACGTACGACAATACTATGTAATGTTGACAATTCGTTGTCGAAATCTAAATTTTATACACATCCGTTGGCAAAATGTTAACAAACGTGGTAAGTTCACTATTGACAAACAATCCGTTGCCTATAGTGAGCTTACAACGTTTGTTAACATTTAGACAACTCTGTGTAGTTACTGAAATCAATTCAAAGGCTTATGCATAGAAGTTTTAAGTTTTTATTAGTTGCTGATCAAACGAGCTAAAATCCCAACACCACATTTGAAATTAGACCATATGAAATCATACATGCATACATATGCAAGTATGCAATTCAAATAAACGAAAAAGGATTGTAAAATGCACCACTAAATTTTCAAGAGGTTTTTTTTTCCTTTTTCCTTTAGTAGCAAAATTTGGCCATTGCCACTTTAAGCAAACTCTAGCTTTAACGATTATTTGCTAAAGCCTTTTAAATGGAAATTGAAATGCATTTTTGAAATGTTAAAAAAAGTATTGGGCATTTCAATTTTAGCGCCACTAATTCTATATATAATATTTTGCTTTAGATTTTCAAAGTTTGTAAAATAGCAAAGAGTCTGTTTAGAGATTTTTTAAATAAAAAATTTGCAGTTATTAAGGAAATTTTGTTTTAAAATTAAATGAAGGCTTAGCGAAAGGTAATTTTAGAAAATTAATATTATAAAAGATTGAAAAGTTATGCTTTACAATAACGATCTTTAAGTTACAAACAATAGCCCCCTATAATTTGTAAATATTAAAAAGACTACACACATACATGTTCCAATTGAATTAACAATAAAATTAAATTTTTCCTTAACAAATTTATCACTTTAAATTTAGTTGGTTCTTATACAGCTTCAAATTTACGATAATTTATGAGTTCATCTGATTAAAATCATACAAGTTGTTAAAATTACCAACATAAAATCTAAAAAAAAAAATAAATTAAAACAAGTTTTTGTTTCTTTCTTCTTGAAAAAAAAGAATATCATTTATAATCTTGTTTAAACAATGTTACAAACATGATTTAAAATCGTTTGGGTAAATTAACAAACCATTAAAATAAAAGATCAAACAAAATTAAATATATAAATATACTTATACATATGCATAAATATGTAAGTATGAGAGAATCTATGGTTTTATAGACCTAAAGTCATTTATGGCTATCAGCAGGAAATCAATCACTTTTTTTAAAGTTATTTTTTATTAGAATATAAAATATAAATAAAAATAATAAAACTAATAATGAAGAAAAAAATCATATGTGCGGTAAATTTAGAAACTTTTAAAATTGTTTCACAAATATTCCATCTAGATTAAAGCAAATAGTGAATATACCAGCCATTTAGCCAGTCAACCAATATATGAGGAGTCTAACAACAAATATGTATTGCCATCAATACATCTTTAGTGTTTCACAAACACACATATTTAGCATTTGCTTAGAGTGTTTGTAAATAGTTAACTCGTAGTATTTATCTGTTTCAGAGCAGCAACCAAAACAAACTTATAACGAAGGCAACATCAATCCATCCATCTATAGCAAATCTATTTCATTAATCAGCTAAAACTGCTTCAATTTAAAATCTTTAACTTCAAATCATCAATTTATATGTTACTGTTGTTTTTTTTTTCTAATTTACTTTCCTCTCTAAGCTGCTGAGAGCGCCAGCATCGTCTAACACCTTGTTAAAGAGTTTGTTATGTGCGATTTTTTTTTAGGTTTTTTTTTTATGTTTAAGTCTTTTATGGATTTTAAAGATCCGTTCTTTGTGATAAAAATACTATCAGACACTCAATAGAAATCATTAATTAATTAATGATGTCTTAACAACGTGCACAGTCACATGTACACAAATACGAAAACAGTCGGACAAACGCACAATTATTTTGATTCGCCAGGTTTAAGCCCGTTACAGGGTTGCCGTTAAGGTAAATAAAAAAAATTGTTTAAACATGTTTCTGTAGTTTTTGCAAAACTTTAAAGTCTTTACTGTTACATAATAACTTTTTAAATAGTAATATGTTCCTCACATTTAACCTTTATCCTTGACAAAGATAATGATGTTTAAAAACTAAAATAGTTTTAAACTTAGGTAAAAGAAAAATATTTTAATTTAATGGCAACACTGATTATTACAATTTTCCTATAAAAATCAACATTTATGTATGTGTATGGATGGGACTTAAGAAGTATTTATTTTTTATGTATTATACATACAGATTGTAACTTATATTAAACTAGTGCGATGAAAGATATAAAAAAATTGCAATTTTTTAATGATAAATTTATACAATGTAATGGTTTTGTAAGAGAACTTTGTTTTAAATGAAAATATCAAGACATTTCAGACAGTTTGTCTAAAGTAGTTACATTTAAATATTTAATCGGATAAAACATGAATAGTTTTAAAGATCCATCTCCTATGGTGTAGATCAAATAAGTTTCAAACAAGTTAAATGTGGTTTTGCAAGTTCAAGTACCCCATATTTAATAGGTTTATTTACATATGATAAGTAGTCAAAAGGAATTTGAAAATTTTATATGAACACTCTCTCATTGAATAAAAGGATTAAATCAAAAGATGTAGTAGTAGATTTGTATTTGTAATAGAAACAAGTTTAGCTTCTGTTAAAATTTGATTAAGCTAATAAAAGTGACATTCCTTTGACGTATATTCAGTGGAATATGCATTAATTGCTTTAAAGCTAAATTTCAATAAGGCACTATTAACACTTTATTGAAATAATATTTTAATTCGCAATATTAATAAGTCATGAGATGTATATAGAGTTAACCGTTAGACAGGAAAAAATATAACAAGTAAATTGATCAAATTTAAATAAAATTTCCCATATCCCAAATCAAATGCCGTTTTATTATTAAATATTTATGTATGTATGCATGTTTCCTTAGTCTAGATTCTTCCTATAGTTGCTGTTTATCTTTCTCATGCATTGAAAACAAATATAATTTGTAAAAACCTTGAGATTTTTATTTAAATCTTAGATGTATTTTAATGTAAATCAAATCTTTTCATCACAGATTGCTTTAGACATCACGAATATTGTATGTGTAGCAGCTTTAAGGCACGCAAGGAGTTACTGTTCGAAATGCAGCACGCACACCGGGTGGCCACTATCTATTGCCGCTCTGTACACTTAAGAAAACATGAAGAACAACAGGGGGACCTGGTGGTAAATAAAGTCGCATAACAGACACTAAAAAAGTAACATTTCATTGCACCCAATAGATGGAAAGAAAATTTTGTATGGAATAAGAAGAAAAAGCTGAAATAAATGCAAGACTATGAGTACTGGAAACTTTAGTTTGCACAGCATGTCGACGCTATAATTTGCACCAACGATATCACTTGACAATTTATTGCCCACACGATGGCAACATAGATACAAAACTGTGCTTTTATTTTTTTTTGTTGTATTTGTTTTTGGGCTAAAAATGAGCATATTTCAAAAAACAACAGCAGCAAAAGTTTTAAATTAAATTCAACGCCGAAGAAGCAATGAAAAAAAACACAAGAACATTAAAGAAATTCTTCATTCTTAATACCGATACTCACAAAAAAAGCAAGATGAAGAACAAGTATCTAAAGTACGCAATAGCGAACAAACAGGCACCTGCATCATAAAATATTGTCAGCATCCCAAAACAATACATACATACATACAAAACAAAACACCTCTATAGTACATGTCCATGTGTGTCCATCTTGGTCTCATCCTCATCATTGTCACCCAGTTTGTGCGGTAACTTCATTCATTGTCAACAACAGTTGTAAATGCTGTATACTGCGTAAGATTTAAACAATCTTTTTAGTTGCTGTTGTGTTTGTTGTTGCTGATGTTTTTTGTTTATAGTTTTATACCATTGATGTTGTTTAAGTTAAAATCTCACACTTGCTTAAGATTTATTGGTGTATTTTGTATTTTTTAATTCCTTTTTAGACACCAATAAAATTCATTTCATTTACGACTGCAAATGTGTACTACATACTCGTATGTGTACTCTGCGCACTGCTCAACTCTGCTGCATGCAACAGTAATAGCAAGCAACATCAGCCACATTGTCGTCGAAACGTCCAGTTAAAATTTGGTGTACGAAAGTGGAAGGTCTGATAAATTTCGGTTGTTTATGGATTGAAGCAGGCCTTATAATGATGGTTTGTTTGGGATTTTTGCAGTTTGCTGCTGGATCTGCTGGTGTACACGGCGGCAACTGTAGTAATTGTCGTTCACACTTTTGTCGCTTATCTTAACTGTTGCTGGAATATTAATTTTCTGCCTGCTGTTTGAGTGTGTCTGTATGTTTATAAGTGTGTGTATGTTGGCTGCTCTCAACCTCAATTCATTCATTTAACGTTAAACTACTTTTAGTGTTGTTGTTGTTGCTCTTGTTGATTTTTTGTGTTTGTTGGGATATTTGGCCAACGATATTGATGTTGCTGCTTTTATAGTTTTTTTTTGTATATTTAGTATTGTTGTTGCTGTTGTCGTTGGTGTAAGCAATGTTGACAAATTAATAGATTGCTGTTGACACATGAAACAGATGCAATTGTATTTTGATAATGGCGACAATGACGCTTAAATGCATTTTTTTCCCCAACTGACTGAATGCCTGTTTGCCACTTTAGCTGGTTCCTTGGCTGTAAAGTTTCTTTTGCATTATTGTTGTGTTGTGTTTTTTACACTTTGCTCTGTTTTAATGGTGTAAAATATTATCGCTTGTTTTGTGCGAAAAATAAAATTTTAAAAATACATTATCACACTCAAAGGTTGTTGTCGCTGCTGATGCCAGTGCCTGATGTTGCTACTGTTAAAATTTCTCACTTTGTTGTTGTGATTTTTTCTTTTTATTTAATATCTCTGTAATATTATTGACATTCGATGGAGATGATGATGACGACGAAAGCAGTGATGATGTCAATTATGTTTTGTTTTGTATGTAAACAAGAAACATGTCTTCAGATTGACCTACATATATTTATTCATATTCCTATTGAAAACTATTTGATGTATTTAATTAAAATTTCAGTTAAAAATATCGCACATCTTTAATCAACTTGTAAGTGAGATTATGTTTTATTTTAAGGTAAAATATCAGTCCAATAATTTTAGGGAATGAGCCAGCGCATTGACACAAAAAGTTGGAAAGACATTTTTCAAAAAATGAGGCATTAAATAAGTACTATCCTTCGGCCCTTATTTCTTATAATAAACACCAATTTTTCTAGACAATATTGAATATTTTGTAACATTGTTGTAAAGAACAGGTAATAATGTAAAAAAATTGCAAGTTGTTGTGCAAAATATTAATTTTGTTAATTTAAAAAAGTGATATTCACACAAGAACTCATCGTGATTGGTGCGAGAACTTTTTTTTACGATCGCGAAAAAATAATATCTTATTACGTAACATATATTCAAGCTCTACAAGATCTTGCTATGGTATTTTTTAAAATTCGCAAAACTTACAAAAAGTTATACCCTAATGCGAAGGATTTTAACCTAAAAATTATATTTTAGATATTTTTATTTGACGACAAAATACAATTTAATTTTACTATTAGCAATTGATCGGAGCAAAATTGGTATTTTTAACCACCTAATAATAAATGTATACTTAGAACTATATTTCCCAAAAATTTTTGACTCTTAGAACACTTGACTGGTATATTATTCACTTAATGAACAAATGAAACCCCTTTACAAATCTATTAATACATTTTAATTGATTCAATTACATTTTTCACTGTGCAAGTATGGATTATAATGAATGTTTATTTTTAGCTAAATCCCCAGTCACAGCTTAATAATCGGCGACACAAAATTGTGTATTTATACGTATTGGTTGTCATTTTGCAAGGAAAAAAAAAATGCAGTAATTTCTGTCCCCAAAGATAAGAAAAATCCAACATGACATTCTCTCAAATGCGTAAAATCATGCCAATAATTTTTGTTTGTTGGTTAAATAAACTTTGAACCATCACAGATAAATGTTCATTGAGTCTCTAGGTGACACGCATTCCAACTTGTACGTACTGTCTACATATTTCGCAGACACTGGTTGATGATGTTGCCAACAATAGCAACAAATGAAAGGGAAAAAATGGGAGACCAAAAACACCGAGTGATGTGGTCAAGCGTAAATAAAAAATGTAAGCAAAATACCTGAATGAGTGACAGTTTGATGTGATATTGCTACTGCAAATAAACACACATCAGTAGAACAAAAAAAAAAAAAAAAAAAAAAAAAATCATATTCGAACACATATCCAGACTTTCACATGAAATGACGCCACAGAGTGACTTAACATTAATATCTTCTACATAAATGGAATGGTATTGGCAGCAGAGTTGCCACATATATTCTTTTACAATGAACATAATATTTAATGTGATTTTTAAAACTAATTAGAATTTTAGTTAGTCTAGTTATGTGTGAATGTTTCTTATTTGAATTTGTGATATTTGAAGGATTTATATTTTTACAAGTTCAAATGTCGTCATTTCAGTAGAATCAGAAATATGCATCATAGTTGTTAATTCTATCTAAGTTTTTAATCTTGCGTGTTCTGTGAGTTTTGTATACATATTTCTAGGGAATAACTAAATAAGTTGTGATATACTTGAAGTCTGAAAACATACAGTAGATGAACCTGCTATAAGTACGATGCTATTTCTCTCAATTTTGAATTGAATCAAAGAAAAATTAATACATATTTTTTTTAATTTTCATTCAAATATGAATAAATATTTAGTACAACAGACACTATTTTGAAGTTACATGAAGTCCGTAAAACTAATTTCTCAAAATTGTTAATGATTGTGAGCCTGCACTGTTGAAATAGCGTGTTATTGGTTATCTATAATACCAAAGTTCATTTTTATACCTTCTTCTGCTATATGGTATCGATGATGGGGATGATGATGACGGTTATAACCATTGACCATTATTGCCTTCACCTTTTCGTAATAACACATCAATTGCAAAAGCACATGTTAAAACGACATACGGCGACATGTACGACACTTTTAAAAGTGTCATTGTCATCATCAGCAGCAACAGCTAGAGTCGTTAGAGTGGTAGCTGTAATAGTTGTTGTTGTTGTTGTTTTTTTCATGTGTCGTTGTAGTTGTTATTCGAAGGGAACAATCTATCTATCTATGATGAGCCTTAACACCATACCTGTGACTGTGCCTGGCCATAACATACCATTCCTTGCCATACCATTGTACCATCCTTCTTCATGTTCACATAATTTCTGATGATGACGATGTCGTTGATGATGTTGACGTCGACTACATACTAACACAACTAAGATGGTGTCGCCAATATTGGCATCCTTTTGTGGCTTACGATAACTTTTTGTTCGTGTTGTTCTTGTTGTTGTAGTTGTGCTGTGGTGTGTTAAGTATTTTGCTTTTGGTGCTGGGGTTGCTATAGTTCTACCTTAATTCTGGTTAATGCTAAGTTTGTTGTTGGTAACATTTATTGCTAAAATGTTCTACTAAGTGAAGTTTTTTTAGTTTCATCACAAACACATATACATTCATTGAAATCGGGTAATTTTTGTCCTGGTATGCAGTCGATTCCATTTAATTTTTTCCTTGCTGCCAAAAGCCATGAAAAACTGACACTACATAAATGTTCATATAGTGTTGTAGTTTCCTAAGTGTGTATGTTTATGTTGATTTGTTTGTCATTTCTGTTTTTCAGAAAGATCCAATATACGAGACGTTTGTCTGTGTGTCTTTCTTGTAAATGTTGCTTTCTGATCGATCTTGGTTTTCATTTCAGTTCGCTTTGTTTTAGCTTTTTTGCGTTTGTTTAGATTTTTGTTTAAGGAATTTTCAAAGCCGTCAACGTAATTGTGTCTACATTCTTGCCATAATTTTTGATTGGTATGTGAGTTTAAGCAAAGGAAACGAGTACACAAGCTTTGATAAAAGGGCTTCAGTCTAACTTTCGGCTCTGAACAATTCCAAGAAATCTTTAACGAATTAAAGAACAAATATTTGATATTGTGGCATTTTGAATAAGAAAAAATTAACTCTGTGAGTTTTACATTTTAGCAACTTAACAATAAATTATTATATTTTTTATGGATTACTTTTTTCTTTCCAATGAAATGAAGGTGGGAATTATAATATAAATATTATTGCCTTTATTGGCTTGACTGGCTGTTTGGAGTTTTATTCCAAAACCTCATATTCGGGAGTGTTGCGGAAATGTTTGTTTTTATTGTTGCCAACATTATTTATTAGTGCTCTTGTTAACATTGATTGCATTATACCATTTATAAGAAAATATACTCCTTTAGAGCACACATTCTCATAAACACAAGCAGAAATCAACGAATTCAAAATTGTACGCCAATTGGAAAGACAGACGGACATAGTACGTTCAAACAAATATGATTTGATTACCTACGAAATTGTACATGTGTCAGTGTGAGTGGTATATGAATATTTGCAAATTTATGGCAATTTAAATTGGATTTAAAATAAGAAAAGGCAAACGTCGCTTCGCATTGAACTGTTGCTGTTTCTTTTAACATTATATTGCGTTTGTTATTTGTGGCAGTTTGTGCTATGATGTTCAACACTTTTAGCCCTTTTTCAATTAAAATCCTAAACCCAACAGGCATATTCCAAACTGACTGCCAACCACATTTAACTCATGCTGACACATCCTTGCCAACTCATGCAACCAACAAAAGTGTTTGACCAGCCATCCAACCAACCATCTAGTCAGCCAGCCAGCCAACTAACCAACCAAGCAAATACCTAACAAACCTCTATCTACACTCCACATTTCCCCGCAATCTAAACTAAATATAAGAACAACAACGACAACAACCATAATAATAACATCATCATCCTGATCAACTTCGCCATCTTCATCAGCCAGCATACCCATCATTATCATGTGAATATATTTGCTTTTCTTTAATATGTAAAACTTTTGTAGTTTCTTATTCTTGCTTTTATTTCGTTTTGGTCTTCGGTTTCTTCTTTTCTGTTGCAAGCAAGGAAAACAGAAAAGTAGAGTGAATAAAAAAAAAACTTTAAATCAAATATTGGCGACATTCGTTTTGGTGTTTGTGTCTTTCTTTGGTCAGTCAATTTTCATATAAAGTTCTCTCACTCCATGTGTGCAAAAAGAACGTATGGATGGATGCTTCATTGGGTTTTAACTCAGACAACTACAAACAACAATTCCAAGGTGATAAAATATGTTGTGAATTTATTTGATTTTTTTGCATTTTACTTCATTTCATTTCCACTTTAATTCGTATTTTTTCATTTAACACAGACTAGTGAATGACTTTTATAAATATGCAACGTTTTATGGTCATTTATAACCCAACAAACATAATGAGTTTCGGGATTAGGTTGGATTTCAGGCTGTTTGGGGATATTTTTTCAAATTTCCAACAACTTCAGGAATAGATTACTTCAAAACTTTTTACCTTTTTTGCAATTTCAATTTTAAGCTTATAGGTCTATGTATCTGTTTAGATCTTGTCACATTTTTTACTTATTTTGATCAGCAGACCCACAATTTGTTCTAGTCTTTTTCTCATTACATAGCTACAAACATATCTAATCAAAACAGAATATAATTAAAGTTTCATCTAAGTAGACGGATCCACATTGAATTTTACGAAGACACAGAATACATATTAAAGATATTTGTTAAATAGAAGGTTAATTTCAATAAAGCTACCAGAGTTGTTGAATTAAATCATACAAAGGAAGGTTTTCTGATAATAGTATTATGTGACCCTTTTGGTCTCTATATTGCTTTTCGATAATTTATTAAATCTGACAAAAAAAAAACACGTCTAATATAAAATTCTCTCAATAAATTTTGAAACTAAACAAAAAAATTTTCTGGGACATATACATTTTCTGATACGTACAACAGCTATAAAATAAGCAAAAACAAATTGAAGCGTTATTTATCTGCGTATCGATGCCTCAAGGCTACTGTAAGTGCACCATGTTCAGGTTTCTACAAGTATAAAAAAATACGAATATCATATGTTTGTATGTATGGAGAGGTTCGCTTGTGAGTTTGCAAGTATAATTTGATATACATACTTACATATTGTGCGTTAGCCATATGACGTTTGCATAGCCAAATATACAGATACATACAAATATTAAAACGATCGTATTGAACGTTGGTAGTACTAGGACGTGGCGAGCTGTTTGTATGTAGAAAATGTAGTGACGCCAACCATCATGTTGTTAGCGTGTTGGCATCTTGAAGTATTTGCCACTGAACGGCCAACAAACCATTCAGATACTCGTATGGATACAACTCAAAAACTTAACCAAAATAAAGGAGCTTACGTACAACGAACGTTTAAATATACAGCGTGTGAATTCTTGAAAATGAAATAACCATGGGCTGTGTATTGTTATACCTATACATAAATATTTATAACTTGTTATATGAAAATGTTGATTAAAATATAATTGAAAATCGAAAACATTTCTTAAAGTAACGTTTTGCATCTCCCTCTGCTGTTGCTTATTTAACATTCTGGGGTTTTTTATCTTTAACAGCAAAAAAAGAATGAAAATAAATAAAAGCAAAACGAAATGATATTGACATTTTCATTAAAATGTCAAGGCAATGGAAATTGTTTTATAAAATCACTTAAAAAATAATAAATTGGATGGATTTAAGCTGTAAAAATTAAAAATTTCGTTTAGAAAATTCACTTAAGCATTATTAAGTGTCATTTATGCAATTAGAAAGCTATAAAATGATTCTATTTTATATTTAAGTAAATAAAATATTATGAGTTTTCTATTTAATTTTAGATTTTAAATTGAAAAAGTCATAAAACTAACATAAATAATTGCCCCTTTTGGGCACATACACACACACGCATATACTTTTAAATAGCTAATCTGATTTCAACACTTTTCCATAAACAAAAAGAAAATTAAATAAACATCTAAGTGCCGCATAATTATTATGCAAGCCATCATACACTTTGAGTTGAATTAAAGCTTGTATATCAAAAGAGTTGTAAAAAAAAAACAAAAAACAACCTCATTTTTATTGTGATCGTAGTAGACAAATAAACCAATACTACGCCTACTCTTCCACACATACAAACATACGCTCACTCACAGGCAATAATAAACAATTAGAACAAAGTCTTCTTAAATTAAACTAGTCTGAAATAAATTGAATTACCTGCTTTAAACATGATTTGATTTTATAATGTGAACGAACAACTACAACCGAACTAACCAAATGTTTTAGTTAGAGTAGACTTTAAAGCGTCAGTCACGTCATTACAATCTACCACTAGCATTATACAATTTATATATAAAGAATGAAGAATATAAAATAAAAACAAAATAACAACTTTGCATGTTGAAAAATTAACACATTTGAAACAAAATTCTACTACTAACTACACTATACATATGAGGAGCTAGTAGCAACAGACGAGCTAGCGATTGAGCGACTACAACTGAAAGTAATAACAACAAAAAACATTTAAGATCAAATGCCTGAAAGCCGACACCAGGGTCACTTTTTAATAATATTCACGTTTTTGTGTTAAAAATCGAGCAATGACTACAATTGCTCCGTAAAAGCGGTGTAACTACTAAACGTGCTGCACTTAAAGAAACAAATCAAAGCACTAATAATAAATTTTAACTAAATCCATGAATATTTATTTACATACTTATTAAGCTGAAATACTTGCATATGTACGAATACACGTAAAGAAAAATTGCCATTAAAATTTAAAACTACTTTTAAATGTTCTAAACAAATTATATCCCAATTAAAAACGATCCTGTAGGATTATATATGGATTGGATATGGACCATATACATATATGTTCATATCCGAAAAATGACGATTTATCCCTCTGGGACTAACGTGGTAGTCTGACAGACTCCAAAAAAAATCAGAAAAACTTGATTTTTTGTACCTTGTCAATAAACACTCTTAACACGCATTATCATATCGAAATTAAAAAATACTATAATAAATAACAACGTAGACCCTTAAACTATATACAGAAATAGTTTTAGTAGGTTTAAAAAAAGATCTTAGAATATCAGTCATGTCACATAATTCCATTCCGATCGAAAGTGAAATTATCTTTCCTAATTTTCTTCTTCAAAAAAGAAAAATTACAACTTTTTCAGGTTGAAACCACTTTACATTTTCAACGTGGAATTGACAATAGTTTAAAGTTATTATTAAAGATATAATTCCACTTTCGATCGGAATGGAATTCTGTGACAGGCCTGATATTCTAAGCATATAAGCATGGTGCATGGTGGACACAATGTCAGTAAAATAGTTAAATAAAATCCACGTCAGTCCCAGAGGGTTATGATCATATCATATATGGGCGCATATATGGAAGAATATATCAATTTTTTTCCATGTATATGGAGATTATGCCTAATGTCTTTTTCTTTAAAAAGGTTTTTCGATATACAAGCAATATTTTAAAGTATAAATTAAAGGGTTTTTTCTAATGAAATATATTAAACTTTAATTTTTTAAAGTGTATGTTATTTTACTTGTTGTTGTTATAGTAACTAAGTATTTCTGATATTGTTGAAATACTCATCATTTATGCGATGTAAACGTACAAAATATAAATAATGAAAAAAAGTAAAATATATTAAAAAAGAAACGACGAGTTAATCGCGGTAAATTACTTGGCAAGTACGTGATTGTATATCATCACATGCTTTGTATTTGATTATCAACTCAATTCAACAGTCATCCAAATCATCTAGCATTTTGTTTTCCTGATCTGTTTTAAAGTATTTGTGTCGGAGTTTTTTCTTTTTTACTTCTTTCATTCTTATTCGACATCATGACCAGGAGTACTTGGTCTACGTTGCCAGGGCACTCTGTCAGTACAAGTTTATTATGCATATTTTTAACATTATTATACTCAAATGCATAGTGTTGTTGAAAAGTGGATTTATTTTTTTTTTTAGTTTTTGATTTTGTTTTCATTTTTAGAATTTCTTGATTGTCATTGAGTTGGAAATGTAAAAAGGAAGTTGCAGGAATTCGTATTGTTATATATAAAGGAGTATTTCTCTCTTGACCAGATTCCTTAAGTAATTTTGAGTTTTTTTTTATTATTAAGGTTTTTTATTTTGTTTTAAAAAACTTCATTTAAAATACATATTTGTGGAAATTGTTGTTATGTTTTGTTTGTTATTTAACTTTAAATTGTTTAACAAAAAAAATGAAAATGAGAAATAAATATGTTGTTAAAAAAATTAAATAGCCTGGCGAGGTTAAACGTGTTGTTGCTAGAACATTTACAAATATTTCGTGAGTGTAACCAAAATGCATTCAATATATTGTAGTTTAAAATGTAATAGAGAAATCCACAAAAAAATACTTACAACATACAATTTCAATGTTGATTTTTTCAGTTTTTTTTCTATAAAATCTATAAATCAGTTTATCATAACATCTGAAGACCTTGAAATCTATCCCAGATCTTGAGCTAGGGTAGATATAATCAAAATGTTTGAGACAAGTTTGAAAATTCGGTTTAATTTTTCTTGTAAATCAATAAAACAAATGTAAGCAAAATCCCTCTCTATATGTATGTATTTGTGGACGTAGCCAATAAAATCTTGAAACGAGAATAGAGTAGTCAATAGTTTTCTTCGATATATTTTCAGAAAACTTTATTAGGGAATTGGTGAGTTCAAATGATTAAGGGGACGGTTTGAATACATACATATTCAATTCTTTATTATGAATTTTTTATTAAGTTACGATTTGCTTTTTGTCCACTTTGACAACAAATGTTTGCTCCAAAGTCAAGATAAAACAGCCCTGACTGAATGAACTTCTCGTATAATTTATAAGAATGTTTTATAGTTGAGTTAAACCCCAACAATAACCACCCGCACTCAAGTATTTGCTAAAATTACAATGACTATTGCTGTTGCCGTTGGTTGATTAAATTCTTAAGAAGTTGTTGCAACAATGTTATTCTTGGCTTTAAGAGATTCATTGTTACATGATCCCAATGCAATTGTGCGTAACAATTAAGTCGTGCTTTTGGTCTGTTTCTCTCAACGAGCATATAAATTGTGTAAAACTTGGCCGAAAGTAAATGTTATCGTTTTTAAGTAAATATTTCTATGTGATTGTTGTTGTTTTTTTTTGTTTCAGTTGATTACACATCACGATCAGTTTCGTTTTTTTTTTTTGTATATTTTGGGAATCGGGTGTTCTTTTCATTTTTTTATTTTTGGAGGGGGTAGAAAAATGTTATTATAAAAAAATTCTTTAGCATTTGGCTTTGACAAGTGGGAGCCTTTATAGTGGTTAATCACGATTCCAAGTTTAAGGCATATTTGGGCAACATTTGGCGAAAAACGGTTTCATTGTTCTCCGAGGCCAATAAAAACAATCATCATCCTCATCAGCAATATAGCAGGCAGCAGCAGCAATAATAACAGCAACAACTGTAAACAGCAAACAGACGGCCGATCTTGTGGTCGAACTGTTTAAATACACTGAACATTGAACGAATGAACTGTTTTGTTGTTGCTGTTGGTTTCGTTATAGAATTTTGTTAAGCTTGTTTGTTTTTGTTTGGTTGTGATTATTGTTGCTATTGTACATGGTTGACTTCAAAAAGTTGTTGGATGTTGAATAAAATTATTGCAAACACGTCGCGTTGATTTATTGTTAAATCGCGCATGAGTAATGGTGCAAAACTTAAGTATGTTTACCTCTCGTTGTTGCTATTACTGCTGGTGATGTTGGTGTTGTTATGTTGTTGCTGTTGTAGCCGCTAGAAAGGAGCTTAAGACACATTCAAGCTAAACCACGTCACTGTTTGTATGACTAACTTGCAACAACTTCTAGCAAATAACATTTAAGTTGAGAACTCTAGCAATTGTTCTTTTCAACACAACACAAAATGTTTCTTTCCTTTTTCTTTATTTCCTTACAAACATCCATATCAAAAGACCTATAATAAATATTTGTTCAGTTTCGTTTGGGATTTTCCACATTATACAGACTTTTCTGGCAATTTTTCGATTTGGTTGGTAGTTTTAATTTTTTTTTTGTCTACTTCGTTCTTTGTATGTTTTTGTCGAAATGTTATTTATGCGGGCAATTTTCAAAATGGTTTTATTGATTAAGACAATCCCCAACAATAACTACTACATCAACAACAACAATCACATCTAAGTATGCAATGTACAATACAACAACAAGAGCCCTTATAAATAAAACTTCAAAAACGATACGAAACAAATTATTTTCAAATTGTCATAAAGTTTAATTCGAAGACATTTATCATTCTTCAATAAAATGTTGAAGACAAAATAAACACTTCCTTTTGGTAGTTAAGAAAATAAGAAAAAACAAACAATACATTGGTTCAGAGAAGATAAAATATTCTCAAATATTCTAGACATATTTTTGAGTAGGAATACACATTACAAATAGATCCAATAAACCAAATGAACAAAATCTCTGGCTGTTCCAAAAACAGAAATCTATTTGAGAAAAAATACTATCTAAATCACAGTGCAATGAAAATAGCTAAAACAATAATAAATTTTTTTCAGTTGTCGTTTGTATCTATCTGTTGTATTATACGCAGAAGTATTTGCCATTGTATTTATGTAATTAATGTAACCCTAACAAGTGACAACATGTCTGTTGTTTTTAATTAACCATTAATTATGTTCTAATTATTCACTACCACAGTTAATGAAACACATACAACGCCAGCTATTCATGGTAAGGAAAAAGGAATCCTTTTTCACTCGTTCCCTTGTAAACACACAGACATTTAAATACACACACACACACAAAATAGTTGACAAAACCATTGAAATAATAGTAATTATATTAATGGGAAGGTGTGCAATTAGGAATATTTTTACCTTTTCACAAAATGCTAATGAAACAATCAACTTTAGCAACAACACAAGCACAAAAGCGACACAGACACTAGACTGTCTTACCAAAATAACAACACACCTTTAGAACAATTAATAGAAACTTAAAATAACCCAACAAACATTGCAACAAACTGGCAACCTTTGTTTTTAGTTCAGGAAGTAAAATTTACAAGTTTCTTCCTTTTTTCTTAAGAGCAGCGTGTTTTTGCTTTTGGTAAAAAGTTATTTGCATGTTAAATTTCTTAAGATTCCTTTTATTTTTTCTTACTCCCACTTCTTGTATTTGTTTGCATGCAAACTGCATTCGTAATGAGTCTTACGCTTTTTAGGCGGTTTTTTTAAACTTCTTTTTTATTTCGCTTCGTTTATTCAAATAAAAACTTAAACCTCCAACAATCTTCCTACGCACTGCATCAGCAGAAGCTTTTAAAGTAATCGGGTATTTTAGATTTTTTGTAGTTTTTTTTTCTGCTCCTCTTAAAAGATTGTCATCTTAAATGGGGAGTTTTGCAAAATTTTACGTATTCGTTTTTAAGTCACATTAACAATAATGTTGTTTTGCATCACCGGGTTAATCAACCGTTTACTTAAATGAATTCATAAAAATAAGATAAACATAATTGTTGAGTTGTATGTGTGTGTGTGTGTGTGCAGTTCATTTTAAAGTGGTAAAAGAAAATATGAAATTTATATCTCAAACAACTATAAAGAATAATTTATTTTGGCCAAAAAATGGCATTTGAATAGTTAATAAAATTAACCAAATAACTTATATATATACAAATCTAAACCCATCTATTAAATAAATATAACTCATGTATAAAAAGTATAAAATTACTAAAAATAAGATTTCCAGGGAATTATATTTAGTTTGTTCATATGATCACGTCTTAATATAAATTGGTAAAATCTCTCATGTTATTAAATTTTTAACATATTTACACAAATACCCTTTACCCTATAGAGAAAATTAACAATAAATTGCTATTATGATGTGATATGAGTGGCACAATGTTATTTTTGCTATTTTATTGCAATTGGTGATGATGTTGTTGTCGTTGTTGCCAAACAATCAGACTGGCAGCCAACAACAAGATGCAATCAAATCTAAAATAACAACAATGAAGACAAAAGCAAAAAAAAACCGAACATGAAACAAAAAAGAATTACGGCCAATCTTACAAAGAACAAACATACATCCATACATACATCTATGCCACATTCACGTACCACCAGACTAAGCATCAATAATAAAAGTAATAATAATGACAACAAAGATGATTATGATGATGGTCATGAAGATGATGATGATGATTGCGTCAACGACAACAACAGCAATGACGACAATGAAATGTGCACTCGAATGTGTGCAACAGCAAAATTAAAGTTGGTGCAAAATGATAAAACAGAGCACGCAAGAACAAAAAGTCAATGTCGCCGCGGATTGATCAAAGTTTTGCCACAACAAAAACAAAAGAAGACAAAAGGAGTGGTTGTGAGGAAGACAGCAGCAAATGAATGTGATGGGAGATGTGTAGATCGTTATAAAGACTTTTTTTGCTGCTTTTTGTTTCTGTTCATGATTACATTGCAAATTATGTCGATGATATGGCTGGTGCTCAATACACCCTACACTGGCTTTAACATTCGTCAAGCAATATGATTGTTTTTCTTAAAATATGCACAAGTATGAGTTTTAAGGTCTTACTATTAGGGTACAGTTAAGGTTGCTGTTGTCTTTACATAAATTTACAACATCTTTAGGAGGAAGCAAACAAAAAAACTCACAGAGATTGTATAGAAATTGAAATTGATTGCAATTATGAAGAAGGTGAGAAGTGTTGGCAGCTTATAAGCCTTAATACTGAAATGCTTCTGCTGATGATGATCGTCATCATCATGTTTTGTTCGTATATGAAGTGAATGATTAACGCTCGTTTCCTTCGACTGTCTGTCTGTCCTTTCGTTTGTTCGATAGTTTGATGATGGTGTTAAGTGGAATTACAGGTGCAAGGTATTTTTATTTTTCAAAAGAAGCTTTTTGAATTCCAAAAAGTGGTAGATCCCTTTTATCTCCGGGGACATGTTATTATGCTTGTTACATCACCACCATCGCCAACTCCATCATCCGAATCATATCACTTCTTAACACTTTCCTTGAACAGCTACCAAGGCATTTACTAAGTGTTTGGTTGCCTGTATGGATAAATGAATAACTGAATGAATGAATGAGATAGTGACTGACTGACTGACTGTAGGTACTGGTGGTTAACAAGGTTACTCTTGAATTTGTTTTAAAATCGCTTTTCTTTTTAGATTTTGTACTTTTGTATTGTTAAGATTTATGATGACGTTTTTTGGTTTAAAGCTTCTATTATGTCCATTACAGTGATCGATGATGATCTTTTTCGTTCGCATGTGCAGTTCACCGCGTACGAGATGAAAAGTTATTGTTTAAATGAAAATAATGATTTGTCTTCATTTGTCAATTTTATTGTTAAACAGGAATCTTAGTTTCAGATCACTGATCGCATCGCTGATGAGAAGAATATGGAGGTGTGTGAACAACATTTATAACCTTAATTTCATTTTCGACTAAAACTCATAAACCTATCAAGAACTCAAGCATGTAAAATGTTAATGACAAAATTACCTTTCGTCATAAAAATGTTATAGAAAAAAAGAGTTACTAACTAAACTAAAAAGGGTAAAAATATGTAAGAAAAAAGTATTCACATGACCTCTTCATTTTTTAGGCTACATTCTGTTTTTTTATACCATAAACTAGACAACGGAAATATAACTGAGCACATGTTCAGACAGCCGCGGGCTACTTTAACAAAACAAACAATTTGACCCTTTAACTCTCTATTTATATCTAGTACTCTCTCATACAAAGTTGTATAAATGTAGCCATTTACAAGTGTAAAATGACAGTTTCATTAAACATTAATCAATTTTTTTATATTCATATGTATAAGTATGAAGGTTCTAAGTAGACAAATAAAAAAATGAGAGGAAATTAAAAAAATATTACAACTATTTACAGCTGACAGCTGAGACAACCCCTTACCGGGACTAGACGAATTTTTATGTAGATCGTTAACTGTGTGTGTTTTTAACTATTAAACCTTGCTATTGGTGCTGATGTTAATTTAATTTCAGATAATCGATCATTTTTTGATGTTTTTTTTAATTTTATTTCTTTTAGAAATTTTTTTGTGGAAAATGTTTTCCTAGAACAGTTTGTAACATAAAACAAAATTAACAAATTATGTAATTTTAAAATTTATTGTACATTAATTTTTATAAATACTTACAAGAGAACCCACAAAATTCAAGATCACCCAGGTAGTGGAGAAAAACAAAAACGCACTGAAACAGGTTACATCATGCATGTCATGCATTTGCTATTGAACGTCAAAAATTATTGTTATTGTGCATTATCATACATCGGCAATTAAAATTGATAGAATTGATGGATCATAACTAACAATAAATGTTGGTTGTTTTTTGTAAGAGTAAAAGTATTTTCTTGAATATTTTAATTTCAAATATTTTTCTAGAATGCAACATCATTGTACAATTTAATGAACCAAAACTTATGTTTTGAAAATATTTCCTAAAAATTTTGTGAGGAAATTCTTAGAATTTCAAGAAAATATTGTTTGTGAGATAATTATGATTGGTTTCTCATGTCTAATTCCATGAATCATTGTATACAATTTCAGCTTGAATACAATTACAATTTTAAATATGTATATAAAACTATTAAGGATTTCCGCGAATGCTTATTTTATAACCTCTAAGGTGATAATTGTTAGTTTTTTTTTTTTCAATGCCAAGGATGCATGCATTTATTTAACTAAACGGCCAACCAAGCTGCAGAGTCTTTGTCTAGTAGAGTTAATAAAATGTGGCTACTGTTTACTTAAGCGTTTACAACCTCAACTATTAGCACTGTAATAAAATTTACACAACAAAGATACTTTCAATAAAGCTTACAAAATATCCAAGTCGCGACGATTATGTGTTCATTTAAAGAAACAATATATTTAAATTAAAACAACAAGAAACACAAAAGAACCTTAGGCTAATGAAGGCGGTATTACGTTTGAATTTGTGTTAAATATTGCTATAAGCTAAATTTTAAAGGCGCACAAGGTTTTTCTTCATCTAATTATGAAAGAAATAAAATCATAAAACTTAATTATAGGCGTTCTAAAGAGAAAAACCATTTAAAATTAAAGAAAAAACACATTGAAAATTAGCAAAGGAAAAAAACCAATCAATACTAAACAAACAATAAATTTCTTAATCCTTTAGGTCTCTAGCGAATACGAAGCAGACAACTCAAATTAACACACACAGGCATATCTTTTGCATCTTTAACTATATAAGTCTCATCATAAACATCATCATCATACATTTTTTTTGTTTCACCGCCATTAAACTACATTGTTTTTACTCTCATAGTTGTACATATTATACGTTGAACGTGATGAAATGTTACAGACATTTTTCAATGCACTGCTTCAAATGATCATCACTTAAGTGTGAAAATTTTCATCTTTTTTCACAATCATTTGTTTTTTTCCACAACTTATTTGTTGCACTCACCCAGCAGAAGGAGAAGTTTTATTATTGTTTTACACAAAAAGCACCATGAAATTTAGTTTAAATTTAGGCTCACGTTTTGATATTAGATTCCAAATTGGAAAATTACACCTTGTCGGTTCAATACCTTTTGATAGGTTCTACAAACAATATGAATCGAGAGGAAAAGAAAAAAAATCCAAAAACTATATGTCAGAATTTACTTTTTAACTCGGCATGATTGAATGTGTGCCACGTAAACGCAACCTTAAACAAAAAAATGTATGTAATGAAAAACTGGAGGTGTTAACCATAAAATTTGAACAAATCAAATGTAACACAAAACATGAGTTTCATAATTTTTTTTTTTTTTGTTTTCAATTCAAACCTATCAATCAGCAGGTGTATTGTTTTCGTTAATAAGCAGTTTGTGAAAATTGGAAAATTAAACATGAAAAGAGTGAAAAATTGATGAGATGTTAGTTGATTTGATATGATATACATATAAATAGTTAAAATCAAAATTATAAAAATTTAATTGCATTTGAAGTGTATCTTCAAAAATCATATTTAGAAAAAATACTAATTAATAAGTGTTAAATTTGTATTTGATTATTTAAAATATTTTTGATGTTAATTTTTTATAAAACTTTTATAAAAATAAATGTCCACACTACAATTTCACCTACAGTTATGTTTGCTTCTTAAGTCTTTTATGCTCTACTAATGAGTTTTTTTTTTCTTCAGCCTTCTTTATATACACTTGATTTTGTATACCCTACACCACCATGGTAGGAGGGTATTATGCGTTTGTACTGATATTTGTAAAGCACAAAAATATAGGTTCTATATCCAACTTGATGTATACCTTTCTACTTAGAACAGAGATGGGGGGTAATGATTACACAAAGTGATTCACTATATGATCAATTTCAATTACTTGTAATGTGTAATTGAGAAATAACTAATTACTTGTAATTGTAATTGAAGTTTTTCCAATTACAATTACTTGTAATTGTAATTACAAAATTACATGTAATAACAAGGAACAAGTAATTGTAATTGGTGAATCTTCAATTAAAATTACTTCAAATGTAATTGTAGTTGAAAATGTAGTCATTGCCCCCCATGCCTGACTTAGAATCATTTTCTGAGTCAATTAAGATATGTCCGTCCATCGGTCCGTCCTTCCGGCAGGCTGTCTGTCTATGCAAACCTTGTGTACAGGGTATAAGGCTGCAATTGTCTATATTTCTTTCTAATGTCCTACTTTTTTTAAGATTCTCTTTATATAAATAAATTCCAGAAGTTTTGTTAAAAATTCAATTTTTATTATAATCCCCAATATCATAAAATTTCAAAAGTTTAAATTTGTCCATAAAATCTACAGGATACAAAGAATTTCAATTTAAGACTGGCGCCTTAAGAACACAAAAACGTCATTAACTTTAAACTACAACTAAAAAAAAAAAAAAAACAAACGAAAATTAAAAACGCTTTGAAAAAAGTAATGTTAATTTATAATAAAAATAATTATTCTTAAAAATCTTAAAAAATTAATTAATGCCATTAATTTTCCTTAAGAATCTAATAAATTGCGGCTTATTATCAAACCACTTTTCATGCTACAAAAAGGCGTTAATTGGAAAACTTTATCATTTTATAGTCGTCATTATTCATTTATTAAAGTTACACTTATACCTAAAAAGACTTTTCAACAAAAAAATTTCCAATTTGTAGGGAATTTTCCATAAATTTAACTCTTTAAATATAACAAACAACAAACTTCAAATTATTGAAATGTTCTCTATAATACTGGTATATACTTTACCAAAGTTAAACGAGTATCAAGTGTAAAAAAAGTATGAGAATGTTTAGACAAATGAATTCCGTGCATTTGTAATTATTATGTTTATTCGATTGGATTGGTTAGTTAAACCAATGAATATGATCATGCGGCATTCTATATAGACAACACTTTTAGTGTGGAAAGTGGATCTACCACATCATCATACATGTAGAACTGTTTGTCCATAAGAAGAAATGTGTATCCCACTGTGAACAAACGCATTTATAATATATATTGGCGCATTGACACATTCTAATTCATACAGAATGTGTGTTCGGTTCGCCAGTTCGTTCATACAAACAAACAGAAAAAGAAGATGAAAGTTAAGCATTAAAAACCCAATAGGTATGAATATAATCATGCTTGTAGGTACAAAACTTAATATTAATATACAATCAAATTCATACTTGTACATGCAACAACAACAACTTAAAAAATAATACCTGTTATATCCCGCAGTGTAATAAAGAGTAGAGCGGCAAACAATGAATAATAAACTAATCCTTTTATATGCATTTTTAAAACGTATTCATATACATACATATGTATTTGTAATGTTTATGTATGTATTTGTTAACTCGTGCTTAATCAGCAGTAGATTGTTTAAATATTAAATATTTTATATGTATTTTAAAGCAAGCAGAGAGAAGATTATTAATGTTTAACAAATTATAATGAGGAAAATTTTTTTTATTTCAAACATTTGTTTCAAGATCATGGAAATTTTATGCTTAATACTTTAAGTAAAGTGGGAGTTTTTTCTTTCCAAAAACTAAAACTCTTCTAAAATAATTATTAAATAACATATGAGAGAAAATGTTGAGAAATTTTTTTTAAGTTCTTTAAGATTTTCCCACAGCATAACAAAAGACTTAAGCAACGAACCTGACATTAGTTAGTAAAGGTGGACATATTTGTTATACAAGATTATCTTTTTTTCATAATTATAATAAAACAAACACTTGCATTGTCTGAATACACATATAGTTTTAATGTAGAGATACAAAAATACAAATCAAGAAAAGTAAGCAAATGTTGGCAAAACATGTTGTATACCCCGATACAAATGATAATTTTATGCCAAGTATTTCCCACACTACTTAGTTGTTTGCTACCCAAAATGTATACAAAATACATGCAACATTGACATCTGCTTGAATGAAATAAAGTAAGAATATTTCCTTATTGACAGGTAAATCAGTAAGAACACACACATGTTCCTGTTAACCATAATATTAGTTCTATTTAAAATATCGTTAAAATAAATTTTAAATAATTTAACTAACAGATTTCAAATGTTTTCTTTTTTTTCATTTTTATGAAATTTAATTTCTCAGAACTTTTAATTTGAGATGAGTTGTTGCTGTGGCTGAGCATTTTAAAAAGAAATTCAATATATTCGTTTAATTTCATTTTAAAATCACTATAAAATGTTGTTTTAATTTGAAATTTAGCTGTAATTTAGAAATATGTGGAAGCTGAAATGATTTCTATCAAAAGTATTGACGTCAATTAAATATTTGTTCTTTTTTTTCAACAACTAAAACAATACGCACAATAGACGATAATGTAAAGGAAAAATAAAAGAAACATTTAATCGTATCTAAGATTTAGATTTAGTTTTTGTTGAATTTTTTTTTATACATTTTACCACGAACTTAAGAACTCATTAACTTGTAGTTTTTTCTATTTTCGAGTGATTAACAATCTATAAACTAACAACACCCTAAACAAAAATATCATTTTTATGTTTACATCCATACATGTGAACATATTACAGAGATTCTTAAACAATTTGCTACAGACTGTTAGCATGGAATAGAATTAGGTATGAGACCACTTAAAGAACTAAGTAAGAACTATAACGAAATGTTTTTATTCACTTACCATTTATTATCACCAATCCCGAAAATCTGAAAAGAAAAAAATGTTGTAATTTTAACTATTCTTCCATACAAATTATTTTTTTGTAAAATATGTTAAAAATGTGGATTATTTTTCTAATACTAAAGTGTTTTTTCTTAATTCCTACATATTTTAACAATTTGTTACCAAAAAAGTGATTTTCTGAAAGAGGGGTTATATAGGGGCATAGGTGTATATGGTCCTATCCGTATAAATTTTGGTAGAGAGATTTACGATGACATTAAAGTTGTTTATGAAGAATTTAAATGTTATGGTAGTGCTTTATGGTGAATTTTCACCTTCAAGTCTTTTTCTGAAGGGGACTTTGTATGGGGGATAGGGTCAAATGAGGCCCGATCATTACGAAAATCAGCAGTGTCTTTAAGACTTATATAAAATTAAGTTTTGCCGATTTTTCGAGTGAAACATGAACATTTAACATATTTGTGAGCTCAAAAGACCCATTTGGGGGGTACGGTTGTATGGGGGCTATACGAAATAATGGACCGATTTCAACCATAAGCTTCGTCCTTGGATCAAAAGAAAAGCACAAGGTTTACATGGACACACAGACGGACGGACATAGCTAAATCGATCTAGAAAGTGATTTTAAGGTGGGTGTAGGACCCACTATAGTGGTGTAGGGTATACAAATCTTTGAAAAATTTTTTGGCATTCGGTTTGGTTCATGTCAGAATTTTTTAGATTATTTTAGATTATTTTCACTAAAAGTCGTTTTGAGAACCAGAAATGCTCTATAAAAAAGTGAACACCCTAATGGACATAAAAACCCAAAATTGGTATCATTCTTAAATACCCTTGTTTGAGAAACTCTGGGCATAAACAAAGTTTGTATAAAGCGCGTTTAATCGGCCTCATTTTGTTTTCGTTACTTTTTCCTCTCCAATTTTTCATTTATAATTTCTATACTCTAATACTCTATGATCAAGTATCTAAAACAAAAAAAAAAATAAAAACAACAATAGCAGTAATGAAAACAACTTGCAACCTTTCTATCCATTCAGAAGAAAACGTGATGAAATTTCTTTTTAAAACCTCTACATGAGGACGGTAAAAATGTTGATGATGCCGCTGCTGATGAGAATGATGCTGTACTATTATGGCTGAATCTAGTGTTTGGCAAGCAGTAAAACTGATCTTGGCCAAGTGTTACAATACAGGTTGTTTAGATACCGTAAATATAACCTTTGAATATACACACAAGTATATGAAGGCATGAAAAAGACCTTTGTTACTATTTATTTTTGGTCATCTTTTGATTTTGTTGTTGTTGTGATGTTTTCGTTGATTTGATTACATTTTGTTTTTGTATTTTTTAAATTTATTACAGTCATTGTGTAGAATTTTTTTATTTTATTTTTTCAGAAAAATGAAATCTTTTATTGATAACACTTGTTTTTATTTTATTGCTTATTCTATCTAAAATACCAACACTCATCTCATCTACCAAGATCTCAAAAGACAAACCAGGTAACAAAGAATTGCAACAAGATTAGATAAATGTATATTTAATCAAATAATAAGAACATTTGTTTTGTAAATAAACCCTAAGAAAATACTATCTAAACCACTTGAAAAACTCACACAAAAATCACATAAAAACATTTGAAGAAGGTTTATTAGACTAAATTAAACTTAACTGAACAGAATTGTATTGAAACTAGACTAAATAAGTGACATATGGGGTATTGTTGTCGTTATTATAAGGCAAAATCAAAACAGAAAAAAGGTAAAAACAAATGTTTATCTTAAAATCCATAAAATATTTTAAGAGATTTTTTTGTATAAATAAAGAAAACAGAGACACTTGTTTTAATTTATATTATTACAGCTCTAACCCACACTTATGCTGACATTCTGTGTAATTTTTTTTTTGGATACAAGAGTATTTTACCGATACAATTGTTAAGCTTACATTCACTTGGTGAAAAAGACAGTAAAGTAAATGTAAAATAGACAATTATGCTGAAAAAAATAAACATTACTTTTGTCCCATTATTAAACTTCTTGCTGTTAACTTTTCAGCCAAAAAATAACTTCAAGTTGTTTTCTTAAGATTTGTGCCAAATTGCTCATATTTCATTTACATAGTTTAGTTTTATTTATACTCTGCTGGCTGGCATCTTTTGCCGTTTTTACTATAAAGCCGCACGGCATTAAACGAATAAGTAGTTAAAGGCATTCACTTGCTTTTTTTAACTTGAGGTTGTTAATATTAATATGAAAGAAAGACTTTGCAATATTACTTTTTAACTTGGTCGCAATTTATACGACAGCTTGTTAACGAGTTTTTGTAGTTTTTATTTTTTTTTTGTATCTTGGCTATACTCAATATTTTTGGATGTATTTTATAGATTAAGTGGATTTGTATGGTACTCATATATATGTATGTATGTATGCATGCATGCTGGTGCTTAAGTAGTCAATAGATAAATATTTGCTAACGAATGAAGGTGTTTTTCTTTTGCTTTAAGCGGGAGTCAAAGACGAAGTCAATTAACCTATTAATTGCAATTTTAGTTTTTTTTTGCTTAATCACATATTTTTAGAAAGAGATAGAGGAATATTTTGGACAATAAAGAAAATTTTTGAATTTTACATATCAGAATCAGGTTTCTTCAACTAAAATTTCTATTTAGCACTAGGGTTGGTTTGCCAAGAAATTTCAAAAAGGTTTGATGGTTTTAGTACAACAGTAACAATATAAGTTAAAATAAGTATATAAATTAAAAAAAAAAAAATAAAATTTTAAATTAATGCGAATACATATTATATACTTGAATTTCACAACTGTTTCACTCAACTTAAAGTAGTACAAATATTTCATTTTATGGAAAAAGTGAAAAATAAAAACTTTTATATCAATTAATTTTAAGAAAAAGTAAAAAAAAAGACACACTCCAAAAGCCAAAATATAAAATACCATATATCAAAAATGTCTATTTATAAATCAGTGTTGTGTTGCTTTTTGCTGTTGCGTTATTTAGCACCCTACATTTACCATGAAAAATGATCATGAATGTCGTTTCAACATATACTTGTATAACCAAAATAAAAAATATATAAAAATAAAAGCAGCTGAGCTCAAAACATCAACGATTAATTATACAATTTGACAGAAGTATGCTGAGGATCCTTAGGACGTACTGTTGTTAAAAGAAATACAAACGTCTGCAAGAAATGAAATGAAATACTAAAAAAACCTTTATATAATTGAGAGGATCATCACCCATATAATGATCTTAAAACAGAGTAGACCACTCAATGATTTTGTTAAAATTCTTAACAAGAGGGAACCATAATTTAAAGAAATGAAAAGCAAAACAACAACAATATTAAATAATTAATTACACGAATTAATAAATGAACCGTAGAAGAGAAAAGAAGATTTAAAATTTCTTATTTATTCGTTTAATGATATTAGAACATTTTTATAAAAGTTCAGATTGGTTTCTATAGTTAAATTAAACATAAATGCCATATTAACAATTTGAGAAGAAAATGCCTTTAAAACAAAATTATTAATGTCTAAATAGGCATGTAGTTAGGCGAACAGACAGACAAAAATACTTAAAGGAAATAAACAAACAGAGTCAGAGAGGTAACAAAGCTATTTGCTGATTTATGCATATACACTGATACTTATACTACAAACTAGAAGAACAGATAACTAAACGGTATATAAGTATGTATTTAACAATTTCAAGAGAACATTTACGTACATATATACATATACATATGCATATTTATTTATGTTTATTTGTTGGTATTCAATCATTCTATTAATTCATTTAAACATTATTCTACTACAACATGCATTAATTCATACATTGAATTTTCATCATGTGTCTATGAGTTATAGCTAGTATGTTTGTATATAAATATAGACACACACACACATTCAAACATACATACATACATTATGTATCCAAACATTTGAATTTATTTAGACTCTTATAAATATTATGCAGGCTCATTTAATATTGATTTGTTCAAAATGTGCATAATGTGAATGAGATATGGATGGATGGATGACTGACTATAGATAAGAGTATGTGTATAAATGTATCTGCACACTTACACAATAAAACATCTCAATATCTGTCTCCCCGTGTGTGAGTACATCTATCTATCGTAAGTGATTAATTCATAAGTACTTTATAACACTCAAGTGTTTAGTATACAAAATTGAATTGAAATGGCAATTATGACACAAATCATTTACGTTTCTATAAAGACATAAATATGATGTTGAGGATGAAGATGATGATGATGCATTGGCAGCAGAAGAATGAATGAATTGGTTTTGTATTGTCAATATTTATGTCTGTCTCTCTGTTTAGTGGGCTATGTGAAGTATACATCTGTACATTTGAATGTAGCTTTATTGTACTAAAATTGCTTACAGCTAAAGTATGGTTTTGTGATAAAGTTGAAGTTTAAGTTATTATTTGTATCTGTTAAATGTTGTTTTCTAAATGATTTTATTGTATCATTTCTAAGCTCATCATCGTCGGTATTATATTTTTCCACAATTAAGTAAATAAAAAAGATCATTGTTAAATATTATTTTATTTCACAATAAGTATAACAATAAATAGTTTATAGTTATTTAAAAACGTTTTTGTTGAAGATGGATTAAAAGGAAATTGAAATGTCTTTTCATTTCATATAAATCATACTTTAGACATGTAAAAATTTTAAATAAATAGGAAAAAGTTAAAGAATTGTATTTATATTTAAAATGAAGTTAGAAAACTTCATATACATATAGGGAATTTCGTATCAAGTGACCCAAATCGATGTCTTCCTATTTGGATGTACTATTGGACAGTATACCAGACACAGCTGTATCGGTCAAGAACTGCCGGACTTAGATGAGTTCAAAGTTGGATATTTTGGTCATACAGGGTTTTATCCAAATGAGTGTAACTTTTCACCTATTGGTCCTAGCAAAAATTGTTCAAAGGAGTTCAGTTCGTTATTTCTTCATTGTTTCCAAAAATGAGCAATTTCATGTCAAGTGACCCAAAACAAAAAATTTGATTTTGATAAAATTTGCACCAAGGTTAGTACCTACTATTGGATAGTAGGCCAGACACAAAATTTTTAGCTCTATCGGTGCAGAACTGTCGGACTTAGAGGGGTTCAAAGTTGGACATTTTGGTCGTACAGAGTTTTATTCAAATTAGTGTAACTTTCCTAAAAATATTTTTAAATTTTTTTTTTAAATATTTTTTTTTTTTTCAAAAAATTCCCTTTTTTGCTCGAACGAAAGTTAAGGGATTTATAGTTCCTTAATGGGATGCAAGTGGGATATCTATCAAAATTTTAATTTTGAATAAATATTTGAATAAAACCCTGTATGACCAAAATGTCCAACTGTGCCCCCCTCTACGTCCGGTAGTTCTTAACCGATAGAGTTAAAAATGTGTGCCTGGCCCACTAGCCGATAGTACTTACCTTGGTGCAAAGTTCATCCAAATCGATTTTTTGTAAAAAATGTATGTATTAAAAATTTTAATAATTTTTCTCCCAAAAATCATATTTGTAAAAAAATGCTCCACACATTTCTGTGATTTGTTTAAAGCCTTTAAATTATCAAAACAAATATTAACTGAAAACAAATTTAGAGACTTAACCGGAAATTTATTATCATAAAAAAACTAAAACTTAATGACAGCAAGACGGACAAACAATAAAATAAAAGACAAACATCAGAATCACCAAAAGGAGTACGTTTATCATCAATTTTCAATGATAACAATCCTTCTGATGCGACTACATCATCGATGTATCGGTGTTTGTTGTCGATCATCATTGATCATTGATCTTGTCTTTGATCAGCCACAGTCAAACAAACAGCTTCAGCTGATCCAAAAGAAAAGAAAAAATCATATTTCCTTCATCATGTTTTGTTTTTCTGGCCGCTGTTGTTCTTTTTTTTTGTTTTTGTTTTCAGTAGCTTTAAAGCCTTAAATGTTTTATAGATGCTTTGCCCCGCGGGATTTCTTGTTGACATTGTGATCAACGAGATTGCAAGCGACATGTGATATGATCACTTGTCGCTTTTTTTTTTCTCGTTTTTATACTCTGAAGAGAGAAGTTTTTGTTTTAATAAACGATTAGACGTAATGTTGCAGTCAGTTTAAAAGATGCAACTAAAGTCTGTATGATGATTGTTGACTCTAGTATATAACTTTTTATTTTCTATACGAGTACTAAGAAAAAATTTTTTGACACAGATTTGTAACAAAAACCTTGCGCGTGATATGAAAAAAAGGAAGCTAAAGAAGAACAAAAAAAAATTGCTAAAAATCCTTATTTGGATGATTACGACAATTGGATTTGTTGTATTGTGCTGCAATTGAATCGAATGAAATTGAACTGGCTTTCGTAGCCATATTGTGATCGTGGTTGTTTGGTGAATTGTGTTAAGGCGCTTTCGTCTTTCTACAACCATTTGAGGACAGACAGACAGCTTTGTTAATGTTTTGGGAGATTTATTTTTGTGTGTGCATGAGAATACTTATTAAAAATGGTTCACTTTAAATTGGCATGAAAACATATTGAAACTTTTTATATCTAGAAATATAAAATATTCTGTTTGCAGTTTAGATATTGAAAGTCAATATATTTAATTATATGTAGTTAGTCTGGCAACATTACTTAAATTGTGATTTACAAATTTAAAGTGCACCTTGCTTAAGTATTTTTATTGTTTTAGTTTGTTGAAAAATGTTCTGTTGTTCTTTTTTAAATTGTTTAATGATTTTATTCTACTGTTGTTGTAATTTTCTTCCTCAGTGCGTTTTATTTTGTTTAATTTCTTTAAAGTGGCGTCTATGTAAGAGTATGTTTGGAAAACGGTTGTTTTATTTTTTACGCAACAGTAGTAAAAGTTTCTCAAGTTTTTAGTTTTATAGTATATTGGCTAAAGTTGATCTGTCCATTTTTTTTAAAGGCCCAAGGCGGCTTCATCTTCCACATCAGCCTTATACAACCTATCGAAACATTATCAATCGTACGACATGTTTTTCTTAAGTTCATGTTGTTTACTTTTTTCTAGATTTCGTTGGTTGGTTTGTTTTGTAATCGTTAAGCATCATGTTGTTGTTAGTAGTAAGTTTAGTAGTTGTTTTTTTTTCAATGATGATGCTGCAACTAAAAGTTTTGTTTTGTAATGTTTTCTTTTCTTTTTGATTATTGCGTTTACAATTGACAATTGTTGCTGGTGCTGTTGTTGGCAATTTATGTAGTTGTGTAATTAAACAAAAAAAAAAAAAAAGAATCAAGACATACAGCAAACAAAAGAAAGGAGTAAGAATAAAAACAAAACATCGCTGGGTTTTTTGCGACCCAAAGTTCTTTTGTTTGTTTTCGTTGTTACTTTTCTTGTTGCATTTATTTTTCGGCCGATTGTTGCTGATGTTGCAGCAATTGTTATTTTATGTAGTTTGACTAAATGACATTGACATTTTCTGTGTGCGACATCAAATAAAATGAGCGATTGGTGCTTCACTTGTAGATGACGTTTGTCTTTTAGCCGACCCGACAAAGCTTGTTATGACATGATTTGATTTATGCTTTCATCATTATCTTTATATTGCTTCTGATGATGCTTTAGATTTTACGATTTTTATTGTTATTTGTACTTGTTCTCTGCGAATGTGGTTTTTATTTTCAATCATTACTAGGTGGCCGGCCTAAGGCTTTACTAATTTATTATTATTTCGGTGGAGTTATAAATTGCTATTAGAAACACGATTCTCTATATTTGTTTTCAAGGTGTTAACTACAAATGTGACAATTATTTTTCAGATTTGATTTAATTGCTTGGGAAAGAACTTCTAAAGACGAGAAAGGAAAGCACAGTACTATATTAGGAACTATTATAACTATTATATAACTATTATAAAAGATAGGAGGGCCTCGTATGAACTTCTAAAGACGAGAAAGGAAAGCACAGTACTATATTCGGAACTATTATAACTATTATATAACTATTATAAAAGATGGGAGGGCCTCGTATGAACTTCTAAAGACGAGAAAGGAAAGCACAGTACTATATTCGGAACTATTATATAACTATTATAAAAGGTGGGAGGGCCTCGAATGAACTTCTAAAGACGAGAAATGAAAGTACTGTATTCGGAACTATTATAACTATTATATAACTACTATAAAAGATGGGAAGACCTCGTATGATATGGAACTTTCCCATGAAAGGAAAGCACAGTACTATATTCGGAACTATTATATAACTATTATAAAAATTAGGAGGGTCTCGTATGATATGGAACTTTCCCATGTTTGTCAGAAATATTTGATATTGGAAATGATACCAATAGGTCAAGCCAAATACCGTTATAACAAAATATAAGTCCCATACAAAATCAAGCTATAACTTCGTAAGGTCTAAACTAGCACTTGCTTTTGAAATGATCACAAAACTATAATGATCTGTAAAAATTTCCGCATTCTAAGTTTCTAGACAAGGTGTGAAAAGTCGCTCGACTAAATAAGTATTACACAATATTGTTAAGTTTATTTACGTTTATGTAATAACAAATTTGAATTACCAATCCCCAACATTTAACCATTTTAACACTTTGTTGTTTTCTTTAGTTACCAAACAGCTACTTTTTATGTTTGTTTTCACCTCTTTTTTTTCTAATGTTTGTTATTTTTCCAGCTAAATATTTTCATTTTCCAACAGTTTTTTTATTGAATTAAAGAGCAAAAACAATAAAGATGTGATGAAGGAAGAAAAAAAATAAAACTGAAAGAAATGGAAAACCCACTCAAATATTGACGCTATGCTCTGGTGCAATTATAATTGGAATTGAAACATGTTTAACAAGATCTAAATAAATATTATTATGCGCAACGAGCAAGGCGCGGCGGCGTTAAACACATCACCAGGCATGGCAAACAAAACAGACAAGGCTGGCCCAGTCGAACGAATGAACGAACGTATGGCCGACCGACTGACTAACAGCCAACAACATGAACACATACTTATACTCACACAACTAAGAGCTAAGAGAAGATTCAGTGCCAGACACTTTACCACTGAGCCATATATGTGCAGGAAGGCACCAACTCTTGTAACATGGTGCAATGGAGTTGGAGGGCGAAGAAAAGAGTAGCAGAAATTTAACATGTATGTATCTACGTAAACAAGAAGCAGCAGAAGCATAAATATACATGATACCACTATAAAAAATATTTAATAAAAAATAAGCACATAAACATATTTTCACGGCTGCTTTACGTTGGTTTTGGCAAGACAATAAAACAAGTGAAAACATTTTAGTTGATCAACTAGGGCAGAAAAACACACTACTTTAGATTTAGAATAATCGTTGGCACATTTTCCTTGATCCAACCAGAAAATTTTTGGTTTCAAATTTATATTAGACTTGGGTAGATGTGGGGAAAATATTTGCCATTAATAAATCAATTCGACCCAAATTTGAGTTACCACTGTTTCAATATTTGAGTATTTATATTTAGAAAAGATGAAATTAATTTTAATTCAATCAATAATCCTGCTTTGACGCCAATCTCTATGTAGGGTATAATATAAATTTGAATAATTCAAATTTAAAGAAAATATACTAAGGTTGCCAGATCATTAAGAAAAGTAATAAAATGTGTTTTTTTACTTATATTTAAAATTAACATTTAAAATTTCCTGTTAACTATCGTTATATTTTTGAAGAGGTAAAATGATAATTTGAAAAAATTCCCCCCAAATTACCCTAATCTTAGATCTGGCATCTCATAACTAAGTTGCACAATAAAATAAGACAATAATAATGATATTAAGAATTTAAGACGCTAAACAAAAAAAAAACTAACAAATGAAGGAATTTGAAAAAACACAAAAAAATACACAAATACAAGTCTAAAAGTTTAAATGGAAATAAAAATGTTAATTTATATGTTTCATATGATATCCAAGCTAGACTGACGTGCAAAACATAAGACTTTACTTTAACTTACTGCAACTTTAGCTCAACATTATAAATTATTAACCCTACACAGAGGGAAAAATAAATATACACGCCTGGTACCAAATTAACACCAAATTTTTCAATAACATCTGTTGTGAAGTATATTCATACATACAACCGTTGTCAACATTGCAACAATTCGTTGTCGCAATCTATATTTTATGCACATCCGTTGTCTAAAAGTTAACCAACGTGGTAAGCTCAAAATCCGTTGTCAATAGTGAGCTTGCCACGTTTGTTTAGATTGCGACAACGTTGCGTGGTCAACATTAGATGTTCTTGTATATACTTGACAACGGATGTTATTGAAAAATCTGATGTCAAATTGGTACCAGACTTGTATATTTTTTTCCCCGCTGTGTATAAAGAGATAAGTTAAACTAAAGCCAAATCTAAAAGTAAATTCTAAAATATAAATTAATAATAAGAAAAAACTTTATTTAATTTATATATGAATGATCAGACATGGATCGATCCAGACTTCAAAAAGAACACAAATTTTGGTTTGTTTGAATTCTCGAAAATATTTTACATATAAAATTTTTGGATTACAAGAAGAAATTTATCAACTGTTTACTTGAAAATTGGTTACATACAATATGTCGTTATAAATGTTTGATCATTTTATATCCTAAAGGCTACAAAGGGTTAAACATATACATATGTACATACGTATGTATGTAAGTATGCACGGATGAATGAAAGTTCATATATGCATATGTCTGTATATTTGTAGTCTTGTTATAATCCCATTTTAAACTGGGGACAACTAATACCACAATATTTTCTACTCTTTGGAAAAAAATTTTGATATGCGATGAGGTACTATTTAGTTAAATAATTAAGCAAAAAAAAATATTACAGAATTAATGCAACAGATAAGATACCAACAGAAATAAAAAAATATTAAAAAATGCATAAATGCAAAAAACAAACTAAATAAAAAAGAAACAACAAAATAATTAATATTAAATTAACACATTAAGTGAATGGTATATGTGCATACAAATATATGTACATACATATAGGTTCTGATTTCTTTCATATATTTTCCGCAAAACGATAACAACTAGGTCATTTTAATGAATAATAATTTCATGATAAATTATATTATGTTGTAACAAAAAAAAATACATTTATAATGAAAATATATAAAAAATAATTAAAAAACACTTGCTTACAATTAATTTGACACAAAGACTTGTTACATTGCACGTTTTGCCAATCGTTGTCTGACGTTCTTAAAAACAGTCTGTCTGTCTGTCTTGCAGTTCGTCATTGTTATTATTCATTGTCGCTGAGCTAAAGCAAAGTCATTGTCATTCATAGTGAAGTTTTGCAAAATAATAAAAAAAGTGATTCCCAAGAATGTCGTTCAGTTAAGTAACAGAACAATGACTGAAAATGTATGATTCAAATTTCATTTCAAGATTTATAGCAAAATAATTGGTAAATACATACACAATAGCTAACGAAACTATTAATATTTTGCGCAAGTAGTTAAAAAAAGGAAAAAACAATTGTTGAAATCAGGTTACCAACATGTTGATCCAATCATAAGGTTAATGTAACAACAGTATTGTAATCAAATTTCCTTTCACATCTATTTAAGGGATTAAGTAAGAATTCTCAAATCTTTTTTACTAAAATTCTGATGCAACTTGAGATGATATGACATGTGGGTTGCATGGAAAAAAAACTAGAGTAAAAATTCTCTCAAGAGATTTGTAACTTCCTTAATATGAACAATAGAAAAATAGGAAACAATACTTAGTTTCCCCAGATGGATTAGCTAGATAACACAAGAAACAGAATAGACTAGTAAGAATACAACATTTGCAAACCAAGGCAATCACATAAAATTGCACAGAAACACACATACAGATGCACTGCCATTGATCTAAATTTTTACTTGGAACTACCTGTATCTGTAACTCTCATTCTCACTGGAAATAATTTCAACTTGAATGCACTTTTTGTGAATTTTCATTATTATTACATATTTTGTTGTTGTTATTTTCGTATTTTTCACAATTTCTTATTTCTATTTCGTAAAACTCCTCAGGTTATGTTTTCGGTTTAGCTGGTGTGTGTGTGTGTATTTGTTTCATAATATCACCTGTCGTTAAATAAATGTTTTCTGATACCATAATGTTGTTGTGTTATGAAATGAAATTTTGTAACATAAAATGTTATACAAACACGAAATAAATATGTATGTATATATGTTTGTGTATTTATTGTAGTAAATAGATATTTTTTTGGGAACATCATAAAAATGCATTTATCGATGAAGCATAAAAATAAACAAACCGTATAGAAATAAAATAAATTGCTACTTACTATACTACCAAACGTTGTGATTCTTTCACACAAACTTTAAAAGTTGGGCACTAGATATAATATGCTTAGAATTCAATACCGGAGACAATAATGATAAACAAAGCAAAATTCAATAATTTGGTGAACTAGCAGACATTACATGATTACCCTACTAGGTTGCATTTAAAGAACTTAAATAAATTAGACTTAATAGTTACAATTTAATAGAAATTTATAAACAAACATGCCACACATTTAAATTGTCTCATTTAGCTCAGTTTTAATTGCACTTGATTTACGTGATCAGCCTTTAAAATTAAAAAATCAATTATGTAAATTAGAAATCTCTGCATTTGTATGTAGGGCCAATGTAGGGTATTTTAAATATGTTCAAAATTTGTTTGCTGCACAGCTAAAACTAAAAATATTTATATTAATGCTGTAAACAAAATAACATTGAATTTGATACAGAAATTGACTGTGGGAGAGTTGTTTCTTTCGTTTTCTTTCAATTTTGTTTTATTATATTTCTATGCAGTTTGTTTTTTTTTTTCTCAGTTGTATTTTCATAATACCCAACAAAATGATGTTGCAACTGAACCACAAAATTCAATGCATTTTAATGGAATCGTGTGAGATTTTTTAAGAAATATATTTATGAGATAATTTCCTATGTTCTCAAAATGAGTAAAAGAGCATAAAATTAAAAATTAAGAGAATATTTAAGAGAATTTTGTATCAGAAACTGACTCATTTCAAACATTACACTCAAATTTTAAAACTGGTTTTAAGTTTATTTTTCTCTTTTTCCCAAAGATTTAGAAATACCTCTCTCATTTAAATATTTATTATACAAAGATACTTTGGCTAAAAACAAAATATAAACATTTGCTCTCTAGAGCAATCAAACTCAATGAATTTTGTTTTTGTCCGGCTATGATAGAGATATTTGTATAACTATCTCTAAATATAAGATATTAATTTTAACTTGTTTAAATTTTTTACAAATTTAAGAAGTTTCAAAATAAACTAAATATCGTTTATGATGAAATTTTAACTCCTAACTAAAAACTGCTTCACTGCTATTTAGCTTTAGATAATGTAATATGACCCAGAATAAAAAAAACTATTTTATATCAAAATAAAAACGTATCTAATTACTCAATACTAAATCTGGTTTATTTAGATTTCATTCATTTCAGAGCAATTCAAAAGTTGCAAAAATTAGAGGAAAAAAAAATTGAAAGAGCCTAAATTTTTCATAAATAAATTATTTACAAATTCTCACAAACTTTGTATTTTTTACCTTATATTAACTCATTATACAGCAATTGTTTCCTCACTCTCTTAACTCAATTTAGTATTTTTTCACTCTATAACTCAATTCTTAATCATGGAATTTAGGCAAACCACCAAAGAAAATCTACTAGAAACTACTCAAGTCCATGGCAAACCCAACAAACCGGTCTTACTAGTGTCAATGCCTTGATGCACCAAAAGGTTTGAAGTTTTAGTTTTTGTTGCTTTTCGCACTGTAATCTTGCTTAACAAGGCAGTCAGGCAGCTAAACCAACATACTTTTACCACCACTTTAAATTTCCCAGTTGCTCTGTGTATGCAACAACATAAACTGCAAGTATCTGTGAGTTGAGGCTTCAGAGTGTGTGTGTGTGTCTGTTTGCCTGGCCAAATCATACAAAAACAAAAAACCCATGCCTGCATGCATGTTCAATGAGTGCTCAACAGCACCACCAAACAAAAACATCGAGAACAAGAAATCACTCAATTTGTTTGTTTGCCCGCTCTCCCAACGATCTCTGTGTGTTGTTTCATACTCGCAGTTGAAAATTTTATAATCACACAATTCCTTAGAGGACTGATGGCTACATTTTGAGAAATCAGTTAATGAGAAGATATCGAGTAGATCACACGTTTCAAAAATATAAACGGAACAATTTTTTTTGTTTTTCAAAAATTAAAATTTATTTTGAAAAAGATCTACTTAATTAAAAAACGAATTATTTTAAATAAAAAAAAAAAAAAATCATCACATAAAAAGTTACGTTCGTTACCTTCTATACTTTGGATTACGGTTACGGTTTGCGTTTCTTGTTCTTTTTAAAATTCAATTAAAAATAAAAAGAAAGAATATTTCAACAAGAGAATATAAACAAACGAATAAATATAATGAACGCTCTAAATAATAAATAGAGAAAAGTGTTTTATTACCACAATTCATTCACCTCAAACGAAATCAGTGAAATTTAATAACAAAACAAAAATACGAAAAATGAAGCAGTTAAAAAAACTTAAATTATAATCAGCAATACACGTAGAAATACAAAAAAAATCTATATTTCATTTCGAAATAAAAATTAAAAGAAATTTATCACAAGTTAAAAAAAAAATAAGTAAAAGTTTTATAAAAGTGCAAAAAGATGGTACTCATATCAAAAACCATCTTGTCAGTGCTAATCTCTTTCATAATACCGGTACTCGGTGCGGCCTTAAGTAAAACGGTGCTATATCAAGCTCCCGATGAGTGTCGTTGGTCCGGTTCAAATGAAAACGATATTACATTAGTTTGTCATTTGCGTACAATTAATTCGGAACTCGAAAATACCAACTTTAGTGTCATACAACCACAAAACACCATTCGTCTAAAACTCGAATGCAATGACGCGTTATTCTTCCAGAGCAGCCTGAGTCCAGACAGTTTTCGTTCTCTGGTAGAATTGCGTGCTCTTACCATTGAGTATTGCAAACTTGGCAATTTAACTGATGGTTCTTTTCGTGGCCTGCAAGATTTGCGCAATCTCACAATTCGCACCCACAATGGCGATTGGTCAACGATGTCTTTAGATATTTCACCATCCAGCTTTAGTGAATTTCGTCAACTCGATCGTTTGGATGTCAGTCTCAATAACATTTGGTTAATTCCAGATGGCATGATTTGCCCATTAAAAGTATTAAAACACCTGAACATCTCTCATAATGAGATCCAAGACATCGGCAACTTCCACTTCAGCGCATCACTTAGCACTCGCAAATCACGTATTTGTGGTTCATCTTTAAACAGCATCGATTTAAGTCACAACAAAATTGCTAATCTTCCCTCAGCCATATTCTCCGGTTTGGGTCGTTTGACTAACTTGAATTTGGCTCGAAATGGCATGAACTTTATCGCAGACCGTGCTTTTGAAGGTTTGGTTTCTCTGCAAGTTGTCGATTTGTCAGAAAATCGTTTAACATCCCTCCCACCAGAACTTTTCTCCGAAGCTAAGTTTGTTAAAGAAATCTACTTGAAAAACAACAGTATTAATGTGTTGGCTCCTGGTCTCTTCAGTGAATTGTCTGATTTGCTTGTTTTGGATTTGTCAGCAAACGAACTTAATTCACAGTGGGTCAATTCTGCTACCTTCATTGGACTTAAACGATTGGTACTCCTTGATCTCTCCGCGAATAAAATCAGCAAGTTGGAAGCCAACATTTTCCGTTCTCTGTCTAGTCTGCAAATACTCAAATTGGAGGAAAACTACATTGATCACATCCCAGATGGTGTCTTCACTGATCTAACCAACTTGCACACACTCATCTTGTCCTATAACCGCATCTCTGTCGTGGGCCAAAACACATTCCGTGGTTTGTATGGTATTTTGGCGCTCAGCTTGGATTACAATCGCATTTCGAAAATTGACACGCAAGCCTTTAAGAACTGCTCTAGCATAGAGGACCTACATCTTAATGGAAACAAGCTACAAAATATACCCGATGCTCTCTCTTATGTACCACTATTGAAGACACTAGATATGGGCGAAAATTTAATCACGAGCATTGAAAATACTTCCATAACAGTCATGGAAAACTTGTTCGGCTTGCGCCTCACTGAAAACTCCATTGACTACATCAGACGTGGTGTGTTTGATCGCATGACTTCATTGCAAATATTAAATTTGTCTGGCAACAAAATAAAAGGAATTGAAGCTGGTGCTTTGCAACGCAACACACATTTACAAGCCATTCGCTTGGATAGCAATCATTTGAAAAACATTGCGGGACTTTTCACTGACTTGCCAAACTTAGTTTGGCTTAACATGTCGGACAATCGCCTGGAGAAATTTGACTATTCACACATACCCACTGGCCTCAAATGGTTGGATGTGCGTGCCAATCGTATTACTCAATTGGGCAATTACTTTGAAATTGAGAATGAATTGAGTCTCACAACTTTTGACGCCAGCTCAAACTTGCTTAGTGAAATAACTGCCGGCTCTATCCCCAACAGCATCGAAGTTTTGTACTTGAATGACAATCTTATCAACAAAATTCAACCCTACACTTTCTTCAAGAAGCCCAACCTGACAAGAGTAGATTTAATACGCAACAAACTCACTACCTTGGAACCCAACGCCTTAAGACTATCTCCCATTCCTGAGGATCGCGACATACCAGAGTTCTTCATTGGCCACAATCCATTCCAATGCGACTGCAATCTTGATTGGCTACAGAAGGTTAACATTGAGTCACGCACTCAGCCCAAACTCATGGATTTAGATCAAATCTACTGCAAATTATCCTACGCACGCGGTAAAACACATGTACCTCTCATCGAAGCCAAATCCAGTGACTTCTTGTGCAAATACGAAACCCATTGCTTTGCGTTGTGCCACTGCTGTGACTTCTATGCTTGCGACTGCAAAATGGAATGCCCCGACAGATGTGCCTGCTACCACGACCAGTCATGGACTTCAAATGTTGTTGACTGTTCGCGTTCTGGCTACGATCGTGAGTTGCCTTCTCACATTCCCATGGATTCCACGCAATTATATTTGGATGGCAACAACTTCAAGGAACTCTCAAGTCATGCTTTTATTGGCCGCAAACGTTTGAAGGTTTTGCATTTAAATCACTCGCGCATTGAACTCGTGCAAAATCGTACATTCTATGGTTTGTTGGAATTGGAAGTGCTGCAGTTGAATCACAACAACTTGCGTCAATTGAATGGCAATGAATTCCAAGGTCTCGATAATTTACAAGAACTTTATCTTCAACATAATGCCATAGCTACCATAGATTCTTTGACATTTACGCATTTGTATCACTTGAAAATATTACGTCTAGATCATAATCTCATTACTGAATTTGCTGTGTGGAACTTTTTGCCTCCTTATCTCAATGAATTGCGTATGGCTGGCAATCCATGGACATGCAATTGTGCCTTCGTAGACAAGTTCCGTGACTATGTAAATCGCCATGAGTCGGTGCAAGACAAGTTAAAGTTAAGATGCTCTGCTCTATTGGGCAGCAATGGTACCGTGGGCATCAATGCAACCGCTCTCACGCAACAACCAACTGAACAATTTACATTGTATCTTAGCCCGGAAGTTGTGAAAGAAGGCAATATTAGATACTTGGCTTGTGGCGGTGTCTTGCAACAACATTTATTGGGAGTCACAGGCACCAATGGTGGCTTCCTTAATGGCGATATCAATGATAACATCATTATTAATGGTAACATGACCTCCACTAAAATGATTTTGTCACAGCCTCCTATGCATGATTATGTTCCCATTTTGGTGGCCATACTGACAGGGTTTGTTTTCGTCATCATTTGCACCATGCTGGTATTTATCTTCCGCCAAGAAATGAGAGTTTGGTGTCATTCACGCTTTGGCATACGTATATTCTACAACGGAAACAAAGATATGGACAAAAATGAACGAGAGAAATTATTTGACGCTTTCATTTCATACAGCTCAAAAGATGAGACATTTGTTACCGAAGAATTGGCTCCGTTATTAGAACAAGGCGATACTCGCTACAAATTGTGCTTACAAAATCGCGATTTTCCAGTTGGCGGCTACATGGCCGAATCTATTGTACAAGCTATCGACACTTCACGAAGAACCATCATGATTCTGTCAGAGAATTTCATCAAGTCAGAATGGTGTCGCTTTGAATTCAAATCTGCTCATCAATCGGTATTACGCGATAGAAGAAGACGTCTAATTGTCATTGTTTTGGGAGAAGTACCTCAAAAAGACTTAGATCCTGATCTAAGACTGTATTTGAAAACCAACGCCTACTTGCAATGGGGTGATAAGCTTTTCTGGGAAAAGTTACGTTTTGCTTTACCCGATGTACCCAACAACCAAAGAAGACCTCATGGTGTAGCAGGCCACTGCAGCGGAGTAGGTGTACATATGCCAATGGCACCTCATCATCATCATATGCAGACACATCATCTACATCACTTGCATCCTCAAGCTCAACTGCAGCAACACCATTTGCAGCATGCCAGTTTTCGTTCTCAAATGCATCACAACATCAATGGCAGCCGCCAAAATCACAACCGAAACAACACCAATCCTCAACAGCAGTCCACCATGCTAATGGGTCCTCCCTGCCAGCCTGGGCAACCACAACAACAACCAATGCCTCTGCCATTGCCACCCACCAACCAAAGCAGTAGTATTCAACACCAGAGTCTACCTTTGCCACCATGTCCCAGTCCCAGAAGTGCTACTACACAGTCGTCAGTAGGAGGTAATTCCTCCAATTCTGGACGGACAGTCGCTGTACATATTTAAGTAAGTGAGTGTTACTTAGGGTTGAGAATAGAAGAATTAGGCCAAATTTTGCCAAGTTAGAAAACAAAAAAAAGAAAAACGTTAATTCAACCGTAGTTTGGTTACTAGTGAAAATCCTTTCTAAAAATCGATTATTTTTCATTTTTTTTTTTTTGCTTCAACTGACATTGATCAGTCTAACTCATTGTTATTGTTGCATTAAGCTGCTATTACTTTGGCTGCTGTTGTTTGGTTTGGTCGCAGTCAATCATTTTAAATGACCATTTTGAATTTGTATCTCGTTAAAACAAGAGGTTTTTATTTAACTTCACGTTTTTATGATTTTCTTTATTTTTTTGTTATTTTCAAACAACAAAAGGCAACAACAAAGAAAAAACACGTTAATGGGGAACGGAAAACCTATTACAATAACAGGCTGATAAACATGAAACTGAAACAAACGATGAAGACAAACTGACAGTCAAACTGTCAGACAGACAGAAGTACAAACCAGTGAAGCAACCCAAACAGCAACAAACAAGATACACAAATTATGGAGGTAATGAAGGAGACTTAAAAATGAGGCAGCACAACAGAAAAAAAAAAATAAAAAATTGTAGTCATAAAGAACCTTTTGGCACAATGGCAATGCCAACAAGCGTAGCAAACGAGCCAAGATGCAAATGAGCAGTTTCTGCTACTGCGCCAACTTCTGCTGGCGACATTTGTTGCAAAAGCTTGTTGCGCTTTTGCGGTGAATTCATTGAGCTCGAAACGCGTTTGCTTGCCGTTGCAATTGCTGTGCTTTTTACTGGCTTGTTTTTATTAAACGGTTACAATGACTTCAAAAGTCAGCATAATTTTTTCTTTTTGCTGTTGTTGTGAGTTTCCTTTTCCACCTTGTAATGATTCAGAAAATTGATGTTGCATGCAACAACGAAAAAAAAACAGACAATTTCATTTATTATGCAAAAAGAGATACACACAGAGAGACGAAAGAGTAACAAAACAAAGAGAATAAAATAAACAAAACAAAAACCGGCAAAACACACAATCTTCTTGTAGACATGTTATGCATATTTTGCAACAGCAACAACAGCAAACACATTAAATTGCACGTCACTATGTTTTTTTATTTTATTGTTACTTTTTTGGTCTTTTGGCCAGACCAGGAACACCGAGGGTTAGACATACTTGTACGAATACATATAAAGCAACCAGACAGTTAAAGAAAATAAAACAAAAACAACAACTACAGGAATAAAACCTGACGTCTTGCCGATCACTAAATGGACAATGTTGGATTTGTATTTTTTTGGGTTTTTCTTTCCTCATTTTGGCCAAAACGAAATAACTATATGCAACAACTAAATTGAGGACAAGCAATGCAGAATTTTCGGTCTCTACAGTCGACAAACAACTGCTCGTCTACTTTTATATGTCTGTCTGCATGTAGTCATCATGCCGAGGCAACAACTACATCAACAGAAATTTTAAAAAAAAAGAAAATAGATTTCTTTCTTTTAGGCTAAAATTCAAAACAACGGAAATTTTTTACCTAACAAATTGCTACATTTGTTGCACTACCAAAACTACATGCAACAAAACCAAAAGAAAGGCAATCTAGTACATAATTCATTTCATTTCAAACCAAAAAACCGAAAAGGCTTTCTAAACGTTTCTCTTTTTTTTCATTTTCTTTCTACCACCAAATAAGAAAACATTTTTTGGCAAAAGATAAAAAAAATACAAAACTAGACGAATTGAAAACATTCCAAGTTAAAAAAGGTAAAAATTAAATAAATGTTAAAAATACTACAAGTACACAACAACACTCAAAAAGATTATGTTGTACAGATGCAAAACAAAACTAATTAAAATGTTAAAAAGAAAACTGTGGGTTTTTTTTTTTTGCAAAATTATATAAAAAATGTGATATAATATTAAATTTTAAGTAAACTGTTAACTTAACTACGTCCTGTATATTTAAAATAATAATAATAATAATAAAAACGATTAGTTGTAAGTTTTAGATAAGAACAATAATTAAAAATAATAATGTCCTCCCAGTCAGTAATTAATTCAATAAAAAAAACAATTACTCTTGTAAATAATATAGAAAATAAATTAAATGAATTAATTAGTTGGTACTTAAGAAATGAAAATCAACCACCTCTTTTATTGAAACTGATGCAAAACAGCCATATTTTTCTTATAAATCTAAAAAGTGAAAACACACACACACAGACAACTTTTTCTTAAAACTATTTACACTCGAAGAAAAAAAAAAACAAGTATAAAAAGTATTTACCATGTTAAATAGTGACTGATTATATTTATAAGTTTAAAAAATACAACAAAATTGTAAAATATTTTTTAAGTTTTTTTTTTTTTATTTTGTAAAATTTGTATTTTTGTATATAAATTTGTATGTATTTTATAAAACAAAAACTATCATTTAATTTTAATTAAAAATTTTATTTATTATTTTTATTGTTTTGTATTCTAGTTTCTAAGTAGTATTAATTTAATTATAGTTTGCAAATTATAGTCCTATAAATACAAAAACAAAAAAATGTTTAAACGACAAGATTTAAAAAAAAAATATCAAAAGACAATAAAAAATCCATATTAAATATATGAAAATTATTAAAAAACTAAATTCAATTTTTTGGTTTTTATTTGGGAATTTTTCATGAATTTAAGGGAAGAAATATTTTCTTTTTCAGATGCTGACAAAAATTTAAAAACAAATTAAAAAAAAAAAAATAGCAGAAAATTGGAATTTCGAAGTTAGATTATGATGTCTTGGAAGAATGACATTTTTTATTTAGAAACTTGTGACAACTGAATTGTTTTATTAGCAATAGTTATGAAATTCTTGTATCCAAGCAAATTTGAAAGCAAAATCAAATTAGCAATATATCAAATGAATATAATGTTATAGATAGCAATAGGTTAGGTCAGTTAAAGCCATTAGTCACCAACTCAGACAAGATTATATTTTAAAAAAATATATATACACATTTGTATATTTCATTAAATTAATAACAGCAACTTAAATAACTAGAATCACACCCCATTTTATTTGTTTTTGTATTTGGTATATGAATTCCGATAACTTTTACTAACAATAATTTGTTAAAAGTATGTCTTTTGTGTGTCAGAATGCATTTGTATAAATTGGGTGTACCTGGGGTTTTTTTATTATATTTTTTTTATATAAAAATAAAAATAAATATTAGGTAAAAATTAATGCTCAACGGGTGTAAACAAGAAACCGAACGTCTAACTGACATAACGCTAAAGAAAACAAAAGCCAACATCATGATTAATGTCTGGGTCTTCAGTTTTATGTTCTCTACTGGCCATGACTAAATAATTTCTATTTGGATCAACATTTCTTAGAACACAACCTTCACTCTTGCCCATAGATCACTATGGTGATTATTTTGAAGGTTAATTTAATTTGAAAATTGCTTGTGGCTTAAAACGTCGCCTGTACACAGGATGAAATGTACATGTTCTGTACAGGCTTGACTACACCTGTATTACCTAAACATAGTTTTTCACTAGTTAGTTTATTTGGCTTAGTAGGTAGGCGTGTTTGTTACAATTGCAAAAGTCATAAAATTCCAGCTGTCTTTTGATGTATCTGGTTGGCGTTCTTAACAAGATTTTGATCAAGGTTAATTTCTCTTCGTTAAGGATAATAAGCGGTTTGGCCTTTTGTAATTGATAACATGAAACGTTTGACAGTTTGTTATAATCTATTGCTCATAGATTTTGTTGAAGGTTATACATAGTTTGAGAAAAAAAAAAAAAATACCTCCAATATCTTAGATAAATTATTGCAACAAAGAGATTTCTTAACCCATATTTATACATTTTCTACGTGTTTAATATTGTATCGCATTTGTTTTTTTGGCTTTATTGTGTTTTATAGTTTTAGTCTTATTTTATCTTTTAGTTTGTATCTTAAACAGCCATGTTATGTTTGTTTATAGACAAAAAAAACTGATTTTAATTACTGATTTAGATCTTGTTTGAAAAGATCGTTAAAATATTTATGTTTTTTTCTTAGTCTAACAAAAACATTTAAGTATTCTGTACTGATTAATTGATAATAATTGGGGTATTTTTTTATTTTATTTAGAGTCCTTTTAACTACTCTTATAAGGCGAGATAAATACTTTCTCGAGACTTAGCATACTTTGCAGTAAAGGTTTATGATTTAGATCTTCTGATCTTAACTAATTGGATGTTCACAATAAAGCCAATTTACTTTCATTAAAAATCAGTATAACAATCGACTCAGAATCGCTTTCTGAGTCGATTTAGTTATATCCGCTTGTCCTTCCGTCTGAGTGTCCATGTAAACCTTGTGCGCACTCTACAGGTCGCAATTTTAAGATAATTGTCTTCTTTTGACCCAAGGGCGAAGCTTCTAGAAAATGGTTAAAATCAGACCATTATTTCGTATAGCCGCCATACAACCGCACCCCCCGAATAGGGCTTTTGAGCTCATAAATAAGTTAAAAGTTCTTCAAAAATAGGCAAAACTTAGCTTTATGTAAGTCTTAATGATACTGCTGATTTTCGTAATAATCGGGCCTCACTTGACCCTATCCTCCATACAAAGGTCCCCTTCAGAAAATGACTTGATGGTCAAAAATTCACTTATAAAAACTAATATCACGATAATATTCTGACTGATATAGACCTAACTTAAAAAAAGCCAAACCAACAAAAAACTACAACTTGCAAACTAAGCTTAAGACAATCATTAATTAACGGTTCAAAAATTTTCATAAGTTCTAACAATCGTTGTAGCCAAACACACCAGTCTGACCAGACTTCATTGAGAAAATTGAAAAGAAGCAAATTAATGAAATTTGACTACAGTTAATCACTGAAATATACAGAAATTGTGAATACCAGGAATGAAGCAACAGAATCAAATTAATGTGATTAAAGATAATAAACCAAAGCATACAAATCTACAAGAAAGAAAGTCAAGACAACCATGAAGTTTTGGAATGAATGAGTGAGTGACTGACTGACTGAATAAGTGACTGGTTACCAAACTAATAAAACATCTAATAAATGACAGTACATCAAACATTAATTAGAAATTAATGTGATATAATTAAAAATCAAACATAAAATTTGGCTTTAAATATCAACAAAGATAAACAACAAAAACCTAAAAAACCTAAAAAACGAAATTCATAAACAAAAAATTATAATCAACATTTAAATACCTAAGAAAATAACAGATGCTTATTAAGGTTTATTAACAAAAAAAAAAAAAAATAAAAAACCATCAGAAAAAGTCAACAACATTGAGCATCATCATTAAATTATACGACAACATCAGTTTACTGCTGTTGTTTTTGAATTTTTGATATCGAAAATTGTTAGTTACGAGTAGATTTGTAGTTTTTTTTTTTGGTTCACCCGACATGTTTGTCTGTCTTTCAAACTATATTTTTAGATTTTTATCCTAAACTAACAATCATGATTATTAACATCAATGTCATTTGTCTGTTGTGTTTTTAATGTTTTTATGTTGTTTGTTTATTTGTTGTATTTTAGTAAATTTTTTTAGTACTCATGTTTGCTCATCGACTAATTTCTCTAGACCATGCAAGTCAATGTACAAGAGACATTAAATAAATTTCCTTTATAACCTTGACTTTACGGTAGCCTTTGTAAATAGATAAGAAGTATACACCTGGAGAAATTATTGAAGATGGCTAATATAATTAGTCTTAAGAAAACAGTGCCACTGTGTAGAAAGCGAAAAGAGTGTACACAAATACCAGTCCATATTATTATTTCCCAAAATATTTGTAATGTACATAAATCATCATTACGTTTTCTTTAAGTGTAGAAAATGTCAGCAGTATGAGTTCTATTAGTAGCAAGCCGCCCAAGCTACCAAAGAGGCTTAATATCTTCAAATGATATTTGTCTAAGACATTTTCAAAATAAACACCAAATGACACCAATGATTTTTCTTGGTTCATTTTCTATGATTTTGTTTTTGTATATACTTGTGCAAAGACAAGACGATTTCTCAGCTGTTCTGCTGCTACTCAAGACAAAACGTAAAAAACCTATTAAGTAGAAATTACAACTGAAAAAACATTTTAAAATTATGTCTAGACCTTAAAAATGAATTGATTTTTCTTCGGTATTCATTTTACCATTACGATAAATATTTACATAAAATGCAATTATAAAATTAAATTAATTTTAATTATATAAATAAAAATTTATTTAACAAACAGAATGAAAATGGTCATTAATCAAATATTAATATCCATTATTTCATAATCATTACAGAAGAAAGAAATATTTATAAAAAATTGTAACACAGTCATTCCCATGACTAAAGACAGACCACCATCATAAAATTGTTTTCTTTTTTTTCACTGATTTCTAGCTATTCCATATCAGTTTTATCGATATTATATATAAATTTATAAAATAAAGATAATTTGATATTTCATTCATTACTTTGTTTCTTTGTGCTTTATGAACAATTTAAAGCATTCTTAGGAAATGGAACGAAAAAATAGTGGAAGACTCATCAAATTCATTATGAACATTCAATGATGAATAAATAGTAAACAAATACTCAAATTCATGTGGTCATACTCTTAAACATAGTGGTCCCATAACAAAATTATTTGATACTTAATAAATACTTGAGAATTTGTATAGTTTTTGCTTTTTTTAAGGAATTATTTACAAGGAAAACAGCAGACAGAACACACAGAAGCACACACCCACTTATGCTTACATACATACATATATACATATTTACCTAAATACAGTTACTAGTGCTTCCTTTACAGCAGCTACTTTTAAATGTCAAATCAAATAATGAAGGAAAAAGGAAACCACACACAAAGTCCTGATAAATATTAAATAGTCATCATTGAAATGTCCTGTTTTAATAAAACAAACACATACTCACAGGAGCTGTTTTTTGAAAGAAAACATGTTAAAAGTGCGATTACTACAAGTCCTCTTGACACTTGAGCCTACAAGGATGTTTGTCTGTCTGTTTGTCTTTTTAGAAGCTACCGAAAACATTACGAAGGATAAATCAAATAAATGAGCATTTAAAATGCAAATGTTTTGTGATGAAAACAGAGGTTTTGGTATTTTTGGAAAACTATTGGAATGGTTGAAGTAGCACTATCTTACAGTTCAGGCTGTCTGTCTCAAATTAGTGATGTTAATTATTGATTAATAAAAAATACCTGTGTCAGAAAATCACACTTTTAAACACCAACGAGAAAAACTTTTAAAAAAGCAATTTTAAAAATTCTATGAAAATTTTGGTAACTTTTTGTGTGTTTGCTTTAAGATTAAAACTTTTCAAATGCAGCTGAAAGAGCGAAAAGAGTAAAATAACTGCGAACAAAAAGTAGCAGGAAGATATGCAGCAGTAGTAGTATTTAAAACAAACTACTACTATAACTCCAAAAAAACAAAGAAAATGTTTGAGTATGAAAATCATCATCATCATGACGCTGATGATGATGATTATAAGGAGACACTTGAAGTAACAAACTGCACTTGAGTGTCAGTAGCACTTGAGGCCACATGAATTTGATGAAGGCGACGACAGGTGGTGATGGTGGTAGAACACATAAAAAAAAAAATGGAAAATAAATAACAGTGATAGAAATGGAAATAATGTTTCCAAGTCATTGTTGTAATGAAAAAAGTGGCGCTAACATCAACCATTAAAAGTGATTTCAATGACCATTTGCCTTAAATAAAAGTGATCGCCATCATTCATCTAGAGTAGAGGAAAAGCAACAATAAAATAAAAAATGCCAGCCAAACAACCATATTTTCAGTTAGAGTCTTTTGTTTGTTAGCTTTAGTTAAGGAAGTAAGTGGCCTTTTCCTGTCATGCATCATTTCGTTCTACTCCTCTTAAGCACTGAAATTATTAATTCCACTTAAATGTGGCTCAAAAAATGTTGTAGTTGTTGGGAAACATGATGTTTTAGTTTCAATTGCTTCTACTTGCATTTGTTTTTTATTTTTTTTATAAATTTTTTTTCAACCACATGATGATTATTTGTTTTCTTGATATAAAACAACAAAATTATTAAGAAAAGATTTATTTAAAAAGATAAAAAATGTGTTGAAAAAAATTTCTCGATATTTTTATATTGATTGTATAACTAAAATTAAGGCAGCAGAGTAAGTAGGGGGGATAAATATTGTAATAAAACGAAAGCTTTGTACACTACGGACGTTTCTAATAAGCTATGAAACAATACTTGGCTTTTTGCTTATGTTACAAATTGATGGACCACACTGCAATGACAAAAATGTCTGTGCTGTAGAGTACTTAATACAAATTGTATAATTTCTTTCAATTAAACACTGTCATCATGTTCAATTTAACAACGCACATGCTCAGTAATTTCAACTCAATTAATGTGCATTGCAAAACAAAGTGACTTACACTACGCCACACCACTTCTACACTACACTACTCTAGACTCTCACAGACAACAAGCCAATGCTATAGAATCTATAGAATTTAACTGAACCAAATAAATGAATGAATCAATGGACAACTGAACGGAGCGGAGTATAAGCGAAAGAATTGCGGAATAAATAAAGTGTCTGGTTTGTGTACGAGATGATGTATCATTTTTGATTAAGACACACATTTGCCACTTTGTATGCCATAATCTACAATTTGTGGCACTATTCTAGAACTGAGCGCAAAAAAAAAGATACTTGTATATTTATAATAAAAAACAGCTGTAACAAAAATTGGAAGAAAAAACAAAAAAATAATAACGAAAAATCTACTCAACACCACATAATCATACAAATAACTGTGGGAATGGGGGTCAGTAAAGTCATAACGAATTGAATACAATATTATAGAGTATGTATTTTTTTTTTTGTATTGAGTATGATGGCATTTTAACAGCAACAGCTACAAATAATAGAAAAATTGTTGTTGATTTTGGGGTGACCATATAAGTCATCTAAAAACAAAAATTAGATTTTTTTTTAAAACTTAATAAAAGATTTTTATTAAAAATATTTTTTTTTAAGTGGAACTACTTAGTTTTACACATTTTCCATACTTATACATACATATTGCAAAATTTATTGTATCTGCTGGGTTATAACTTACCCAGCAAAAACACGGTAATGACTTGTACTAACATAACTGCTTAACTTTCAATGACTACTACATACCGTCTGCATTACGCTTAACGCATAACAAAAGTACTAAGCAGTGTTGTGAGTACGACAGTGGACTAACGAACAAGAAGCCTAGGAGCAATTTTTTTGTGCATAAAACTACTTATTAACTTTCATGTGTAATAACTTATTTAAGTAGTTATTTGTAAGCGAACATAGTAAACACTTGCCTTCAATATCATCACTGTGTTAAAATAATGAGTTAAAAACGTAATGAATAAGAAGTGAAGTATCTTTAATCAAACCAAATATATTAATTTTTAAAAATTTGTAAAAGTATGGATCAAATTTAAAATATATTCTATAGTTTTATAGTATGGCCACCCCTTTTATTTCAATTAATAATAACAAAATATTTGCAAAAAGGAATTCAATAATAAAATATATTTTTATAACATTTGTCATAATTGATTGATGGTTTGAACGAGTACAAAACGAATTATTATACCGTTTTTAACAAATAACTGAGATTAAGATGAAATATATAAATTTTTCAGTAAAGATATTTAACTACTAATTGGTAACTACTTTCAGACAAAAAGCAATATTTTTTTCAAAAAAAAAATACGAAAAAAATTAAAAAATTTATGGTGACAAATCACTATTTGCAGACGAAAGCACTAATCGTAGGGTATCTTTTGCACTAGGTTTGACCTAATTATATCTTTAAATTATTAAACAAAAAGTATTATAAAGCTAAAGAGCTTAACTATATTTAATTGAAAATATGTCACAACTAAATACAATCATAAAATATAATATTTATGGAACTTACCATGATGTAGGGAATGATGTGGCTATCGCAAAATGATGATGATGATGTAAGCAAAATGATGATGGAGCATACAATTGTTGTAAGCCAGGAACTAGAAATAGAGGGAGAAAAAAATACTATAAATTTGCATAAAATAATAATAATATTAATAATAATTTTTTGCAATTGATATTAAGATATTCATTTATTAAAGTATTATTAACAATGAACAACGCCCTAAAAAAATGTTCAACATTCATAAGAAAAATATTTTATTTACTTAAACTTTTATAAACATTCAACTAAGTAAGTAATATTTTCAATAATTTGCATGAATTTCTTTTGAATATTACTAATCACATAAAATGTAATTGAATAAGTTTAGCAGAAAAAAATTCGAATAAAAAAATAGGAAAAAAATATGCAGCATTGAAGAAATTTTGCTGATTGCCAAGCATATTGTATATGCAACCATACAAGTGATCAACCAAAATAACAATTTACTTTCAATTCAATAAATAGCCAGAATACATAAATCCATTTGTGTATGATTGTAAAAAGTACTAAAATGTTTAGTATGACGTATATAATATAAGTATTTTACAAATACACTCTATAAATAAACTAAACGTACGTATGTATGTGTATATCTGTCTGTACACTACCAATAAATAGTAATATTTTTGAATGGAGAGAAGGAGATTTAAGTTTTATTCATACACAGATATTTCAATGAATGAATGAATAAATTGTATGAATAATAAACAAAAATATGCTTGAATGTATTTGCAATTGTATGATAGATTGATGTATGTAAGTATGAATGTGTCTGTATAGTTATGTACGTTTAACTAAATAATATTTTCTACAAATATGAACACACATATTTATACTCCTATAAACATATGAATTGCATTATTATCGTTTTAGTTCTTTACGTACTCTACACTTTAATTTTATTTAAGTTTTTTTCCACTTGCTTTTCCCATAAAGTATTCAAGAAGAAAAACATACGAAAAAATACTTTAGTTTTCATGTTACACTCCAGCCACAGTGATCAAGGAATCTAATAGATTTTGTGATTTAACCCTTATTGATTTTGATGTTTTCAGGGCCAGTGTAAACAGTTAAGAAAAACAACTAAGAATTTATAGACAGTCATGGCCGACCTTATATGATATCCTACATAGAGTATTTACTTTCAGTTTTACCTTAATTCAGGAATATTTTATCAATTTGTTGACAAAAAAGGGTTTTTCTAAAAGAGGGGATATAAGGGGACAGGGGATTAATATGGTCTTATCCTTATAAATTTTGGTAGAAGGATTTACGTCTACATCAGTTATTTATGTAAAATATCATCATGCCATTAGTGTTTGTAAGTGAATTTGGACCATCAAATTATTTTCTGAAGGGGACCTTGTATGGGGGAGGTCCAATCATTACGAAAATCTGCAGTATCATTGAGACTCATATAAAACTAAGTTTTGGCGATTTTTGAAGTCATACAAGAACATTTAACATAGTTATGAGCTCAAAAGACCTATTCGGGGGGTACGGTTGTATGGGGGCTATACGACCGATTTCAACCATAAGCTTCGTCCTTGGGTCAAAAGAAGATTATTTGCCAACTTTCAGCAAATTATCTTGAAAATTGAGACCTGTAGAGTGCGCACAAGGTTTACATGGACACACAGACGGACAGATGGACTTAGCTTAATAGACTCAGAAAATGATTCTGAACCGATTAGTATACTTTAAGGTGGATATACTTTATACTACTCACCACTATAGTAGTGTAGGGTAAAAAAATTAAACAGGGATTATCAATCTTATAACTATTTGTAATAAGATACTTTGCATAAATAAACTTTTACTCTCTCTCTCAATCTGTTTAAGAATTGAATTACTTGAGGTTTCGTTTTTGTCTTCATCTTTTTTTAATTTTCTTTTACTAAAGTGCATTATAGTTTAATATTCCTGCTTATGAAATCTGAGCAACTGCATACCATGTATGTAATGCTAGATTTCTTAACAATGCTGTAAATATCTAGTATTTATTATAAACTGTAAATTGTATACATTTATAGTTTATTTATACAAGATTATTGAAAGTGTGTGAAAATATGTTTTATTTAGTTGAGCTTTTTTTTTATCATTTTCACATTCTTTTTATTTTTGAAATTTCAAAACCCTAAACTAACTATTGATTAAAATGTAAATACTAGTAAATATTGTATATGTTTAGAAGATGAATAGAGTCAAATACTAGTATTTAAGTATTTATTTATATGTAAATAAATAAAAGTTAAATATAAAAAAAAAAATTAAAATATTATGGTAAATAACTGTATAAGACGATTATTTTCTTTATTTTATTGTTTGTTGGCTTGTAAATAAATCACCAAGTTGTATAAAGGTATTTTTTTTATAAAAAAGTGTAAAGTTTTTATTATTTTAAGTACTACAGTTTTAAAAAAGGTAAATTAGTAGAAAATAGAAATACAAATTTTGTCATATAAATTGATAATAATGTAAAATTTATGATGAGATTGAGATATTGGAGACATCAAACAAAAATGACATGACAAATGACAAAATATAAAATATTTTAAATCAACTATGATGTTATTATTTGAACTTAAAAAGATTTGAATTATAAGGAAACTAATTTAAAGATTACAAAAAAAAAACTATAATAATTCCATAAAAAACAAGTAAAAATTTATAGTCGGCCATGGCCGACCATATTCTCTGAAGGGGACTTTATATGGGGAATAGGGTCAAATGAGCCCCGATCATTATGAAAATCAGCAGCATCATTTAGACTCATATAAAAATAAGTATTACCGATTTTTTAAGTGATACAAGAACATTTAACATATTTATGAGCTCAAAAGACCAAAAGTCATTTTCAATAGACTTTGTCCTTGGGTCAAAAGAAGAGTATATGCCAAATTTCATCAAATTAATTTGAAAATTGCGACCTGTAGAGTGCGCACAATGTTGATATGGACACACAGACGGACAGGCAGACTGACAGACAGACGGAAGGACGGACGGACATAGCTAAACCGACTAAAAAAGTGAATCTAAGCCAATTGGTATACTTACACTATAGTGGTGTGTAGGGTATAAAAAAAATTTTCATTCATTCATTCATTTTTTTTTTTCAATCCTATGCTGAGCAAATTCTTTAAGTCCTCTATATAATGCTACCAGCACATTTCCTATAAACAGGATTGATTGATTTACCGAGCTCTGATTAAACTCAAGACCACATACAGCTACTTATTTCAAATCGAAATTAACAATTTTAAAAATATTAATTAATATTTCAAAACAAATTGAAATTTATGATTTAAAAATCACTACAAATCAAGGTAGATTAAGAAGGTATACTCATCAGCACAGCTGATTATCAGCTGCTTAAGGCCAATTTGTCAAAATGTTTGTTTTCGTTACTATGGAAAATTTTAAAATTATTTGAATTTGAAAAATCTTTCAAAATAATTGTGAAATATTGTAAAAAAAATAAATTTAAGTTTTATATTTTTTATTAATTCAATTAAATTAATTTAAAATAATGAAGATTGGAGAATAATAATATTGTGTGTGACTTCAATGTGGCACTCATTGCTTTTATGTACCCGGAGTTAAGACTTAACGTGACCTATGTTTGTGTGACACACAAACATAGCACGCATGCAATTTACCTACTTTTATCTGTTCTAGTTTGGCGATGATAATTTTAAATTAAAGAGCATCCCAGGAACTGGTTCTATAAAAGCTATATAGAAGCGACCTTTGTATAAACCACCAATTTAATCAACGAAGTTCGATACCTCTGTAAAAGTTTTAGGGACGCTTGATAACAGATGCACTCACATTCTTACCAAAGTTTTAGAATTAGTTTAATTTTCACCTATTTTTGTTTAGACTTGTTATGCAGATGAAGCTAATTCAGAGAAATTATGGAAAAATTATCATTCTGTTATGCTTTATCTGAAATTGTTACTTACATTTATCTAAAAAATCATGACTTGATGTTAAAATGCATTAACAACCACAAAAGCTGAACGCTAAATTTTACGATATTCAATATTCCGGACACTTATTTACGTAAACATGGATGCAAATAAAGACATTTCTTATTCTTTCAGTTCTTATTTTAAATTTTTAAAACAAAAATCGCAAATTTCTGTTGTGTTTATTTATTGTTTTTCTATTACACACACACATTTTTTTTGACAGTTTGGCCTATTTTACAATAACAAAATGCCTGTTGTTTTTGTATTATTGTATTTGTTGTAGCGACGAGACTACCTTGTTAAATATACCATGCTACAAATCATATCAATCGATCAATTATTTTCCCTTAAAATTCTAATAAAATACATTTTCATTTTATTACAGTTATGTTGCACAAAAGTTCTCATGACATTTCAAATTGATTTCATCAACAATTTCAATTGATTGCACAAGAAACTAAAGAAGAAAAAATAATACCAAAAAGAAACTATCGCTCTTAATGTTGAAATCCTAAACGTCATTTATGATTTTGTACTTAATTGCAATAATGTATGTATTTGTGTTTGTGTGTAAGTTTGCGTGTGTTTCATTGTATCTGTAGGTTTCAAATCAAAAAAAATCAAGAAAATTATAACTCTTTAATAAACTGTTTCAATTGCATGTTGTTTAACAGTTTTTTTGTTGTATATATTTATGTGAGATGTTGTTAATATTTCGTTTTATTACGAGTATTTTAACAAATATTACGTTTGGATTTTCATTGTGTGTGTTCGAAACATTTAGTGTTTTTTCTTGTGTTTTTTTCGTGCGTAATTGAAATTAATTTCAGTCAATTTTTGTGATTTATTGATTGGTTTCATCATTTTTCTTCATTTATGCTGACAGCATTTGTAAACTACAAACATACAAACGATATAGAGAAATGAGTTGTTGAAGCTTAAGGCGGCAGTTTATAAAAAATACCAGCAACAGCAACTTGTGATACATTCATGCACACTCAACTAATGTTGAAAGAAAACCATAAAATGGGGCGTACAATTTGGGGGCCAAATACTTGCTCGTACTAAACCAACAACCATACAAACATACTAGTCATAATATAGCAAACAATTTACTTAGTTAAGGATTAGATATAAAAACAATAGCAACAATTTAAGACAGTCCATAACCCCGGCTTACAAGCACTGCTTGTATTATTGAACTAGTCTCTAAAAAGAAATAATTATATAAATTTCTGAGCATAAAATGTGAAGTTAATTATAATTTTTAAAAATCACCAAATTTAACAGCATTGTGCCCTTAAATATTTACTCACCACTGTCTAAAACTACAAAATATAATTTGTTACTTAAAGCTACAATATTTAACAAGCACAAGTATAAATAAAAATAACAGAAAACGAAATAAAACAATAAACTTCATGATGATGATGAGAAACGGTTTTTGGACTTTACTTAAGATATAGAGCATTTTAGTTGAGTTTGCATGTTAATTTCATTTACGTTTAAGAGTATAGCAATATTAATAGTCAAGCCACACTCACAACATTAAGTTAGATTTCAAATACATACAATGCTTCCTAAGACATTGGCCGACACATCATATACCAGAGCACACAAGTTTAGATAGTTTGTTGCATTTTCTTGAAATGAAAGAAAGTATTTTTTCTTGTTTTTTTGTTATGTTGAAATTGCTATTTTATGAACTTTTATTAAACATCATTAAAGTCTAAAAGTTAAACCTTTTTCATGCTTGTAATATGTCTTGTAGTGTGTATTTATCAACGTTTAAATATATTTTTTTGGACCAGGTTAAAAAAATACACATTTTTAGCAGCTCAAAATCCCATAAAAATATTAAAGCCGCCACAATAAAGTCACTTGGTCTGACAATTGGCCTGTAAGTCAGCCAAAAAAACTCACACTCATATTTAAGCCAGTACGACATTTAACAACATAAAGATCGATCGCTGAAAAGATCGATGTTGAGTACAATGATGATGACCAACTTCAAGACTTAAAGACAAAAACACTCTGCATGGCATTCTTGACTTTCATAGTGATTGTTGGATTTGTTATTGCTGTTGATGCTAAAGATGTTTTTAACATTTTGTAGGTTAAAGTTTGTTGTTGTAGTCGATGATATCTTAAGAGGAGAAATTAAAACCAAAAACAACAAAAAGCTAAGATCTTATGCTTATTAAGTCAAACATTGTAATATGTTGGTCCCTTCAAAACTTCTTTTAGTTAAAACAAAAAAAGTTTAATATTATTATTGCTTTTGGAAACTCATAGCTTTTAAAGCAACAACAAAAACAACAACAGCAGCAGAAACATGAAGGGCAAAACTGCATTTTAATCAGTTAATTTTATATTAGCATCTTATCGCTCAGGTAAATGCTTTGTTTTTGGTAAACAAGCAGCAGCAACATGTTTGGCAGTTTATATACATACATACACCCCTCATCACAAAATATCATCATTGTACATGTACAAAGAAACCAAATTGAAAGAACACCAAATGAAAACAAGTAAGAATGTATAGTCGGTCATAGCCGACCATATGATACCCTACACCAGTGAGTATGTTAATTGATGCCACTAAAGTTATTTATGCAGAATTTCATGGCGTTACTAGTGTTTAAAGATGAATTTTCACCTTCAAGCAATTTTCTGAAAGAGGACTTTGTATGGGGGCTAGGGTCAAATGAGGCCATTTCATTACGAAAATCAAATGAGGCCATTTCATTACGAAAATCGGAAGTACAACATTTAGCATAATTATAAACTCAAAAACCCTATTCGAGAGGTACGGTTGTTGGGGCTACGTGAAATAACGGACCGATTTAAACCATTTTCAGAACAGTATGTGCCAAATTTCATGAAATGATCTTGAGAAATGCGACCTGCAACGCGCGCACAAGGTTTAGAGGGATACACAGATGGACGGACGGACATAGCTTAATCGATTTAGAAAGTGATTCTGAGCCCATAGGTGGATGTAAGACTAATATTTTTGGGTGTTACAAACATCAGCACAAACGCATAATACTCTTCCCAAAATAAAACTTTATGCTTTAAGAAGTTTTTACACTAAGAGAAATTGTGTTCGAAATTATATATGTCCATTAGCAATTGCAGGGTGCATACACTTTTAGAGATTAGTTGATAACTTCTTTATGGGATAGTCAGACCTATTTTCTTTCTATCAGTGTAATTGAGTAAGTGTTTCTTTGCTTTATTGTTTTTTGCCTCTTTTAGTACTTAAACTGATTTTTGTTCCTCAATTTACCAAAGTTGTTTGTAGTACTTCTCATATTACCATCAAAAATTCAGAAAAAATACACAAAATAAGATTGATCATTACAAAGATATCTGTGTGCTTTTTTTATGATCTGCTGCTGATCTAGATTCTTTTCGTCTTCTCTTAAATGCTCTTTAGATGTTAAACAGATAAAGTTAGATGTTGGTGGTGGAAAAAAGAAAAAAAAAGTTTAACAAAATATTTTGCTTACACAAAATTTAAAAAAAAAAATAAATACAGCTATAAAAGAAGAAGGTAAAAAACAAAAGATTTTATGCGTATAATAATATTTTTTGAAGGTGGGCTTTTGTTACCTTTAATTACAATATGCATGTTTGTACAATATAAAGCATGAAATTAAAGACAAGTAACAAGAGCCTTACAAACACCTGTGATGACGATAAGCTTTTATTTTGATTTTCAATATTATGCTTTTACTCACTCCTCAAACATCAATATGTTGGTTGAGTGCCAAGCGTTATCTCGTTCGATTCATGTTCAAAAGGCATTTGCATTGTTCTTATTTTTTTAGATACTAAATTCTGGAAGCGTATTTGTAAGGTGTTGCTTTTAATGAGAAAGTTTTAAGTAACAAAAAAAATATAAATATTTCACCAGGGAATTTAACTTTAGAGGAGTGAAAAAAAACAACATAAAATAAGAACAATTATGGTTGCAAGGGTATTTAGTTGAATATCAAAATGGTAACAGCTTCAAAAAAACTCTTAAAGATATAAAAATGTTGCCATAATTTTAACTGTTTATTAATATCTGAACATTATGATATGATTTTTTTTTTTTTTGTTGTTTGACATTTAACAACCGTCATTCGTTGTAACTGAACAACAGCAACTTATGCAATAAAAATAAACTAGTATAGCAGCGATTAATCGTTGTTATTGTAAAATTGCCATAAAATTATAAAGTCATAAAAATATTTATATGGTTTCTTTTAAACACTTTTTAAGTTGGTTATCCTTAACAAATATTGAGCGCAGCCAACGACAACTGTTACTAAAAATACAACAAGTCTTAAAAGGAGACTTACAAAAAAAAAAACGCACAATTTATTGGTAACACAGTGATTAAACTACATATTATTTTGTTATAAAATTAAGAATATGTCATTGCTTAAAACAAATTGACATTTTATCTTCGAAACAAAAAAAAATAGAATTAGATTTTAGTAAAAATTAAGTGAGCTGTGCCGAATCTTATACCATAGTGTGTTAAAGTGAAAATTCAAAAGGTACCTTTAGAAGAACGAAAAAGTACATGAAAATTTCCTTTTATAGGTTATCACCTACTCCGGGCCCTACATGCTTAATTTCATGTTTCTAGGTTCAATATTATAGAAAATTCAAAAAGTACCTTTTGAAGAAAAAGTACCAAAATATCCCCTTTAATAGGTTCTCACTTACTCCGGGCCCTACATGCTTAATTTTATGTTTATAGGTTCAATATTATAGAAAATTCAAAAAGTACCTTTTGAAGATCGAAAAAGTACCAAAATATCCCCTTTAATAGGTTCTCACTTAATCCTAGCCCTACATGCTTAATTTCATGTTTCTAGGTTCAATATTATAGAAAAATCAAAAAGTACCTTTTGAAGAAAAGGTACCAAAATATCTCACATACTCCTAGGCCTACATGCATAATTTCATGTTTCTAGCTTCAATATTATAAAAAATTCAAAAAGTACCTTTTGAAGAAAAAGTACATTAATATCCCCTTTAATAGGTTCTCACTGCTAGTCCTACATGCTTAATTTTATGTTTCTAGATTCAATATTATAGAAACTTCAAAAAGTACCTTTTGAAGATCGAAAAAGTACCAAAATGCTTCCTTTTATATGTTCTCACTTACTCCTAGCCCTACATGCTTAATTTCATGTATATAGGTTCAATATTATAGAAAATTCAAAAAGTACCTTTTGAAGATCGAAAAAGTTCCAAAATGTCCCCTTTTATATGTTCTCACTTACTCCGGGCCCTACATGCTTAATTTCATGTTCCTAGGTTCAATATTAAAATTCAAAAAGTACCTTTTGAAGAACATAAAAGTACAAAAAATCCCCTTCTATAGGTTATCACTTACTCCGGGTCCTATATTCTTAAGTACATGTTTCTAGGTTCCTTATTAAAGACAATTAAAAAAGTACCCTTTGAAGAACGAAAAAGTACCAAAAAATTCCCGTATTGAAGATTCGAATCTCGCAGATATCTGGGATCTTCTGAAAACTGATTTCAACAAACAAACTGATAGACAGACAGACAGACAGACATGGCTAAATCGACTCCGCTATCTATAAGGATCAAGAATATAAGTATATACTTTATGGGGCCGGAAAATTGTATTATAGAAATTTAAAACGTTGCCAATCCGTTTAGGTCAAGGGTATAAAAATCATATAAAATGTTGACCAGAAGACTATAAAAACATTAATTAGTCTATTGACAATGCCGGATTTTCAAATAGAAAATCCTAATATCAACGATCTTCACATGATAAACTTTTAATTGTATTTAAATTTTCATGATGATCACTAAAACTGCAGATCGCCAACATGATTCACACCACTTCGTGAGTATTTTATTGCACAGTTAGTTGATTTGTGAAAAGTGACTCATTATCTATATACTATTTATAATGCATCAATTGTGAATTGTAATTAAACATGTAATAAAATGTTTAAAATATCATTTGATAATAAAATATTTCCCACATTAAAATGCATTCATTAAAAACAATTTAAAATAATAAATGAAAATAATCGGAATATATAAAGGCTTTGCCATCAAATGCCAATAGAAGAGCGGAGAAAAAGAAAACACGTTAAATAATATTTAATCAAAAACAATTGAAACTCTGATTAAAGACCCCCCTGTGAAATGCGAGAACTTGTGAGAAAACTAATAAACTTTGTTGGAACTTGAATCTGTTGTGTTAGCTGTTTTTTTAACTTTTTTCTATATTTGGCTGTTATTGAAGTCATAACAGTGTAAGAAATTATGCGTTCTTTACATGAGGGGAATAATTAGATTTTGTTGCTGGTTTATAGTTTTATTTTGTGTTTTTATTATTTTTTTTTTTTCGGTAATTTTCTGGTAATTTTAACCAACTTTTCTTTTCATATAAGACTCATTTCAAAACGTTTGTCATGGCGGCGGCTCGGTGGTCAATTATTATTACAACTTTTGCTATGAGTCTGGTCTATGTACGTAACGTACATAGTACGTTTCTATGTATTAAGCGAACGAGTACTTTGATACTTAATTTTTTTGGATTTTTTTATTATGAGTTTTATTATGATTATTATGCACGCAGTGTTGCCTGATAGAGAGTTGTTGATTAAGTTGAAGAAGACGTTGTTGTTGTTGTTATTATTGTTTTTGTAAGTAAGTAAGTAAAACACCTTTAGATTAATTGAGTTTATTAGAAATGTGTTGATTTTATTATTATTACTATGTTTGTTGTAGTGGTTCTCGAGTGTTGTTGAACAGTGTTTTTTGTCTGGTTGTTGCAAGTCTTATTGGTTTGGATTAGAACAAGTAACACTTAATTTTTTGTTTCATTTACTTTATTGTAAATATAATCTTTTCAACATTAATTAACAATAATTTCCAACAACTGACTATATGACTGACTGGCTAAGAGTTTGTGTGTAGTTGTGTGAATTTGAATTTTTTTCCATAAATTCTTTTGAATAACCAAGATAAGACTGTCTTAGGTTGTATTACAAATGTATATTGTAATCGTTGATATGTGTGGAATTTTTAAATAACAATAGTTTTAAAAATCTTTTGAAAATTTTAGAAAGAAAATATGTTTATAATTTACACCACCACAAAAAGGAAAACATAATTTCACGCTTATTTGAAATTTGAAAATTATTTGGATTTTTCAAAGGCTCTTTAACATGGGAACGTGATGTAGTTGATTTATTTTTTTTAATGGAAACTACAAACAGTTTTTAAAATTAAAAATAAATTATTTGAATTTGTTTTGGAAGAATAATTAGAAAAAAAAATTGAGATGAAACTATATTTATTGTAAAGGTTATTGCCATGAAAAATGATTATAAATATTAAATTATAATCATGACTGTCCCAGCAAAAACTGGGTAATGGCTTTCAATTGTCATGACTTACTTTACAACATACTTTTCAATGACTATTACATATCGTCTGGATTACATAAAAGTAGTCTAATAATGTCTTACTAATAATGTGTTATATAAATACTTTCTAATTCATTAGTCATTTTGCTAGTGAAGGTATAGAAGCTGTATACGTTTTCTCATGCGATTTACAATGAATCCTTTTTCTAATTACTTTTAATCGTTTGTGGTAAGTACTTGCCTTGATGATATCACCGTGTTTAAATAATGACTTAAAATGCTAATGTGTAAGTAAATTTTAGCATTTCACCCCTTACATGGTAATGAAACTTTAACTTTATAATACTTGATCAGAATTGAATCGTAAATATAGTAAGTCAACGGAATTTTCTTTAGTTAGTTTCTTTGTATGGCGAACAACAAATCTTAAGATTCATCTTTTTCTAAGGTTTTGGGTAAATAATTCAATTTGTTAAAATTTTAAAATTAGGCTTTTACATCACTCCGACCACTTTAATATAAGACGCTCCTATTTAGGTATAGATTTAAGTAAAGATACGAGAAATTTGTACACATGTATTATTTAGGTCTTAAGTATAAAGATTTAGGTTTATTTTTTTTACATTGCTTGAAAAGTTTTAGTTTCTTTTTATTTATCCTTTAGTTGCTTACTTTTATTTATGTTTAGTTTGTTGTATTTTCTAATTTATTTATGTTACGTTTTACAAAAACAACCATCAAAAGAAATCAAAGTTTGTTGTAACTTACGAAGACTGTAAAGGGACCCTAACTAAACAAATCGATAAAGAAAGTGGAGTTTACTTTATATATCATATGAAAGCCATGTACACACAGAGTTCTCACGGTATATCAATACTTAAGATTTGGGATCGCCTATACATATACTTCACACTTTCATGGTTTAGCAAGTGTTGGATGGTAAAGGCTCTAACAGTAACTTTTCTATCTTTATATCAAATCTTAAACCAAATTTGTTCGTGTTACTTTTGATTTTCAAACTTTTTTAACTACCTACCTTAGCCAACTGTAGGGTAAAATGACAAAAGAATAAAATTGACACCAATATGCCAAATCTAGCGCCTAATATTCACACTAACTGCTTACGTGCTTTTAAACGAAATGTTTAGCTTAGAGCCAATGAAGCGCAAGTTTAACCCTTTTTAAAAACTTTTTATATTTCAATTTGCAATTTTTTCGATTTCACGAATTGTTTTTTCTGTTTTTTTTTTTATTTTATTTTGCATGAAGTTTTGCAAACTAAAGGATTTTTGAATTGTATGGCAAATAAAACAAAGTTTTTTTTGCTTCTCATTGGATTTAGCGATGTATTACTTTTGTGTTGTTTTGTTATACAAACATACACATACATTCATACAATATACCCTGCCAGCAATTTTGTAGTCGACTACGAGAAAAATTCACTTCTAGTTTACTTTTACAGACTGACTATAAGCTAACTACAATGTAATGCAGAGCTGTCCCGAAATTTTGTATTTGGCAACGTAAAGAACCGACTTTTAAATACTAACTACAAGCTAACTATAATGTAATGCAGAAGTGCCTCAAAATTATCTGGAGAGAATTAACTGTATTTCAACATGTTTTCTCTTGTTTCTCTATTATTATGATTTTATTTGTTGACTTTAGTAGACTGACTATAAACGAACAACAATGTAATGCAGAAATGTTCCAAAATTTGGTATTTATTAACGTAAACAACCGACTTTTAAAGACTAGCTGCAAGCTAACTATCATATAATGCGGGAGTACCCCAAAATTATCTGGAGAGCATTATGTTTCGACATGTTTTCTCATGTTTCTTTATTATTTGGAATTTGTTTTACATTTTTGTCATTTTCTTGTATACGTTGTGAAATTTGAGTCAGTAAATTGGAAAAATTAATCATAAAAGGTTAAATATTTTAAAACTCGGTCCCTAAATTCTAAATTCTGCTGATTAATACTGTAAATATAATACATTAACAGTTAACATTACACAAAACATTTTCAAATTTATTTTAGATTTGGATCAATGGGAATCATGGAAATAATGAACAAATCATTCATAATTTTATGGGTACCGGTGTTATTATTAGTTCCCCTGCAGAAAACTGATATCTATTAATTTTAACGAACTAATATCATAACTTGTATTAAACCGAAATGTAATTTAGATAACTAGTAGTTAAATTTTAAATATATTTAATTAAAATATAATTAATTAATACAGTAGGGAATTCAAAAGAAAACTATTGCTTGACTTTTCTGCAACTAACTTTAAGTTAGTTAATAAAGAGTTACCTTTAAGCCAATTTTTTAGTAACTAACTTTAAGCTAGTTGAAAAGTCATGCAGAGTCGGACAATTGACTACTGCGTATGACATCACCATGTTAAAATAGTCAGTTGGCTCCATTAAAAATAATCCAAGAATCAACCATAACTAGTTGATGAAAAAGTCGGCTTTTAATGCATTTAAAGTTAGTTGAGTTGCTGGCAGGGTATTTACATTGGTATGAGTGTTTGAATTTTAGTGTGTATGTGCGCACAGTGTATGTTTGATCAAAATCGCCACAGGGATTTGCTTTACAAGCTTGGAAAAGTGGAAAAACTTTCAATTGAATTTGCAGACGTTTGCCTATCCAGCCACGTATTTTTATAGAAAAAAAATTTTAAGTGTAACCACTATTTCCTGCTCCCTTACTCCCTGCCTGTGTTAGCTTTTGCTTAACAATTTTGGGTTTAAACTTTTTTTTTTAACTTGTAGCAGTATTTTTCTTTGCTCGCACCAGTTTTATCCCAGTAGTTTGATGGATGCAAAGTTTGTTTAAATTTGGGTTTGTAAGTCAGTTTAACATCAAAGTTTTGTATTTTTTTAGAACTTTTTTTTTGTAATTCAATGGTTACGCAACTTTTGCTTCACTTGTTTGCTAAATTCGAATGTTTCTACACAAATTTATGTTATTGAAAAAATATAAAAGGAAATAAAAGCGAAAAAAATAGAAATACCAACACACTCTGTATGTACATATAAAGGACCTTTATCAAACTAAGATTTGGTATTTATTTTTCAAATGTTGTTGTTATAGTATTTGCTGTTGTTGCTGGAATTGGTAGTGTGGGAGGATTTCTACAAAACCATAATATTTCAAATAAAAAAAGGAAACAAGAATTATGGCCACAAGAAATCAATTTATTGAAGTTAAATAAAAATATATATTTTATTTGCTGGTTGGTTTTTGGGTTTTTTAAAAGGAATTAAATTTGTTTCTTTTTTATATTTGGGACAGAGAAATATTTTATTAAGAAATTTTGAGGTTGTATCAAAAAAAGAAAAAAGAAATACTTTAAATTCAATTTTCTAGTTGGCATAAAGCTTTTTTTAACTTTGAAGATTTTTTAGCTTTAATTGGTATATAAAAAAAAAACTTTATAATTTTGCACAAGTCACAAAAGGCCTACCTACAGTTATAAGCTTTAAGTCCTAGGTTTTCTTATCTTCCCCAAAATCCCCTTTAAGTGGTGCCAGACAAGTTCAAAGCCCTTTAGTAGTATTTTTTGTATGGCTTTGGCAAACGTTTTATTTTCATTTGAAATTTTTGTATGTCATTTAATAATTATTTTAATATTTCTTATTAAATTCCATTATTACGAGTACATATTTTCAATAAACGAATTTTTTGATTCTTAAAATTCTACTTTAACAAGATAAATTGTGTATTTCGCACATAAATATTTCGGTTGACTTTGAAATGCTGTCGAAATACAATAATTTAACCAGATCTTTTATATGTTAAAAATATTTTTTAAGCCTGCTAAATAGGAACATAAAGTTGTTTGAAAGATTTGTAACAGGTATTAATTTTGAATTATTTTTTTTGTCTATAAAATAAAAGTTATGAATTTAGTAGGATAAACATATAATAAACATCTAAAGAATATCAAAACAGGCATCTACTTTGGCATCTACCCAGCAAAAACCTTGGTTGAAAACCAGTCACTGGCAAAGGAGCGCACAAGAGGCCCGATACAGGCCTACGTGTATTTATCCGGATTTGATAACTAACTAACTAACTAACTAACTAACTAACTAACTAACTAACTAACTAACTAACTAACTAACTAACTAACTAACTAACTAACTAACTAACTAACTAACTAACTAACTAACTAACTAACTAACTAACTAACTAACTAACTAACTAACTAACTAACTAACTAACTAACTAACTAACTAACTAACTAACTAACTAACTAACTAACTAACTAACTAACTAACTAACTAACTAACTAACTAACTAACTAACTAACTAACTCACTAACTAACTAACTAACAAACAAACTAAGTCATTACTAGACTCCTTCTAAGTAATACAGACGGTATGTAGTAGTCATTGAGAAGTTGTTGTTTCTGCTGGGTATGTATGTATATTTTTTACACGACTTTCAGTAATCTTAAGAAAGCCACTAACCAAACTTTTTCCCACATAAATAGGGTATTGAAAACTTCAGTTTAGACCGTTTTTGACAATCGTCTTATTGTTTCAAAATGTTTCTTGGAATTTCAGATCTTTTGTAGCGTAAGCAAACAAACAACGATTTTTTTTTTCGTATGAAAAAATCATTTGCGCATACCAATCATTATTTAAAATTCTCAAACAATTCATTTGCAGACACTTTCAATACAAACTCGCTCACACAACCATACATACATACATACTGGTTTAAGAACACAACTAAAGGAACCGCTCTCAAGTAGGCAACCATCATTATCATCTTAAACGTAGCGAAATACACATTCATATAACCATCCGTCCAATCATATAAAAAACAAAAACTCCAAAATACATTCAAACAAATATTTGCAATTAACGTCTGGACATAAACTACACAACGAATTAAAGCCAAAACAAACTCAATATGAAAAAAAAATGAAATGAAAAATAAAAGTAAGAAAGAAAAATAGCTGATGATCATGATGCTCAAAGGCGGGAGGGAATAGGAGTAAAAGACATACTAACACAACACATAAAAAGGTGACATTTTCAATGAACGCATAATTCAATTTGGGTTTTTGGTATTTCATTTTCATACCTTTCAATACATTGTTGTTGCTGTTAGTATGTTGGATACATTTGAGACTTAAGTGTGGGACCGCAATGTATACCGACGATAATACCAGGTGAAAATCCCTCCTGTTGTTAATCAACAATAACTAACGCACCCTTTTTATGACAATAATTTGATTATTTAGGAGAGTTTTGAAACTTTTTATTCGAAAAGAAATTTCTAAAATGGAAAACTTACACTTGCTATAACTTTTTTTATTAAATTTATTATATTTTTATAATTATTCATAAACAAAACTTAAAATTATAACACCAGCGCTCATGTGGAGTTTTTTATTTCAAATAATATTTTAGTTTTAGTTATTTTTGTTTTTTAATAAAATTAAAATAAAATGAAATTATCTAAAACAAATTTCCCTTGGTTTTTAAATTATGAAGTGTTATATACAGCACTTGGCATTGCTTAGATTATCTCTAGCACTAGTGACCAGCAAATGGCACAGTGGGTTTCCTATAAATATAAATTCACCCTCTTAATTACAATGTATTTTAATTATTAAGAATTCTTTTTTGTTTTTAATTTCTTTTGATGACCTTTTATTTTGTTTTTAATTTATTAAGTTGTCTTTGCAATAAAAATATAACTTTTTGATATTTTAATTTCATTTTTATTTTTTATTTTAAAAATACATTTACATGTCTCTTTTAAAGCCGACGACGTTATCAAATAAAAACCATTTATTAATGTATTTTTAATTAATCAAATCAGCAAATTATGCAAATTGTTTTAATTATAAACAACTTCAGTTCGGAAATATAAAATAAAAAATTATATTCATTTATGTATGTTTTTTTGTTTATACAGGTTGTAAAGAATAAATTTAAATAAATACTGCAAATGAAAACGTTAACTATACTTTTTGAATAAAAGATGCCAGACAAAATTCTAAGGAGAGGGTGTGATTATTTGGAATATTATTTAAAAGTTTTATGAAATATTTGAAAAGAACTTTGATTGACTCAGTAAATAAAGCGGAGAAATGTTTAAATATGAAAATAAATCGACTAAGTTAGGGATCCCATCTAAATCTTTTCGTACCCGGTAAATAGGCAAGTAATATTGGAGCAAGGTGTAAGTACTTACTTTTCTGATGAATAACTACTTATTTTTGTCCGACGATGGCCAAAAAATAACTGGTTACAGATATGCTTCTCAAACTTTCCGGATTTAAAACCGGCTTTACAGTTATTTTCTATGTTTACTAGTCTATTCTCTTACTCAATGCTCCATTAACAAGTTATTTTATCATGATATCTGTAATGGTTTTTACACAAATGTAAACATCAATATTTCTTAAAAAAATTTCTAATATCGACAAGGTTTAGAACCACTAACTAAATCCTCCTTAGACATACGCTCTAGGCAATTGACTACAAAATCCTATTCAAAAAAATTAATAAATGTTATTGATAACGAACACTCATTACCAAGTAATGCATGAAATAACTACATTACCTACAATAATCTTTACAAAAATTTGAAAATATTTTACTGGGATGTTTGAATATTTGTATTGTTGTGATTATATATTTGAGTGTTATAACGAAAAATCTGGCAATATTATTACAAAATATTGTTAATTTTTATGAATGAATAACAATTAAAAAATTGTATTGAAATTTTGTCTTTTAAACAATTTAAAAACATTTATTAAAAAAATCTATATTTCCTTCATTCCTTAAATAAGTTCCCATTCTCAGCTTTTAGAACACTTTTTTCTTAATTTTTTTTACTTCTTACAATTTGGTTCATTACATTTTTGTTGGTATTGTTTTTGTTGTTTAAGTATTTTACTTTTCTGATGGATTTTGATTTATGACTTTTTTAGCCGCCCTTCAATAAATCAGGTTGTAAATCGATTGTGCTCGAAAACAGTTTTCATTTGTTCGTTTTTTTTTTTTTTTTTTTTTTTTGTTCTTGCCTCTTTATCATTTTTATTAGTGAGACTCTCTACCCTGGCAAGCGTCATCAGTCTCAACAGAGAGAAAATGTAAGAAAATTAAGTAGAAAAAAAAATACATCACACACTTCTACTTCAGTTGATATTATTTTCAGTGATTTGTTTCCGAAGAAAAAGTACAAGTTTGGGCCTTTAATTCAATTTTTTTTGTTTATATTTCATTTCATTCTTGTATTTTTTTCTTCTTCCCCCTGAACAGCCAAAAAAAAAAAAATATTGGTTTTAATTTTTTTTTTTTTTTTGTGAATTGAGAAAGTGGCAACTTGAGTTTATTTTGGAGGGTTTTTTCTTTACAATACTTCATCATCTTATTTTGGTATTTTTTGTTTCAATAATAATTCATTTTTTCATTTGTGGTATATTAAACCGAAAAAAAGTTTAAACTTATATTTTTTTCTTTTGGCTGGCTCAGTTAGTGGTCCACCACCGCTCTGTGGTTGCTGGCTGGTCATATTTTCTTATTTCTAAACTGGCTGGGATAAATCGATTCCAACAAATAAATATTGTATTTTGTTTGCCCTTGTTACAGTTTAGGTTGTAGAGGATATTATTTTATTTTGATAATGGCGAAATGAGTTCAAGAATACAAAAATTCAATTTTCAAATAAATTCATTTGAAAAACAAATAAATTAATTTATGATTTTGTTGAATTTTAAATGTAATCATCTTTTTTTAAAAATGTATGTTAGTATAACTTTTGATCAGTATAATTTAGAGAAACACTGATTGTTTGATATAATTTTGTCAAGTTAAACAATTTAAAAATTTTCTATCAAGCAAAACTTTTTTGATAAAATAAAAATAAAGAAAAGTGAAGGCTAACTAAAGGAAGTAGATAGACGGGTAACTAGGGATGGATGTAAATGTAATACACAGAGGAAAAAAAATATACCCGCCTGGTACCAAATTGACACCAAATACTTCAATAACATCCGTTGTCAAGTATATACATGTTATGTAGACCACGCAATTTTGTCAACATTGAAACAATTTGTTATCGCAATCTAAACTTTATGCACATCCGTTGTCTAAATGTTAACAAACGTGGTAAGCTCACTATTTACAACGCATTTTGAGCTTACGACGTTTGTTAACTTTTAGACAACGGATGTGCATAATGTTTAGATTGCGACAACAAATTGTTGAAATGTTGACAAAGTTGCGTGGTCTACATTACATGTTGTTGTTGTATGTATATACTTGACAACGGATGTTGTTAAAAAATTTGGTGTCAATTTGGTACCAGGAGTGTATATTTTTTTTCCTCTGTGTAGATACAAATTACTCACAGAAGCATTCCCACGACAATTGGATCTACGCTCCGGATCGACCCGATTCTTAATCGGCCAAAAATTCTCAACTGAGCAACAGCTGTATCAGCCGGAAGCTTTTTCCCCCGGGAAGAACATCCACTCACAGTCAATCTGTTACAACAACAACAACTCTCAGAAGAAAGTTATTAAATAACTTCTAATAACATCTAACAATATTCTCTGTGTAACCAGATCAGAAAAACAGCATTCTATATGTAAGTGTTCTGAGAACTAAAAATTTGCTTAATATAACTTGAACCCATTTTTTAAAAAAACTCATTTGTCGTAAGTAATGTTACCTTCTCTTTAACAATCTATTTAATTAATAATCACATCGCTGTTATCATCATAAAGATCTTTAAAAGATGGTCATATAATTTTTATTTTCGGTACTTTATACTGCAGTAGTCATAAAATTGTATAATTCATGTTCTATAATTCTCGTTTTAAATTTGTATGTTTGAGTCCTTTTTTTTCCCATTTTTTTGTCCTGCTCAAAAAATATACAATTATTACAAATAATTTATTAACAAATAGTTGTATTGCTAGATGCTGTTTGGGCTTTCAAGTAATCCCTAAAAGAAAAGAACAATGAAAAAACTCCGGGTGTAGAAAAATCAACAAACCATCGGTATCCAGTCAAAAGCTAAAGTAGGGAATATTTGTTTGTTCTTTGCTTTGCTGTTTTCTGCCAACTCCACGCTTATATTGAGAATTAAAAGGAAGAAATGAATAACCAACCAAGCAACCAACAATAAAGTAGAGTCGACTCATTGCAACTAAGTCTTGCTGAATCTTCTGCAAAATGCAATTGCAGCGTGCAACCACGAACTACAACAGTTGTGAAATATACGATAATAATTTTAATCCAACTAAACAAGTACACATAGGTTAAGGCACTGAACTGCTGCAGATTATCTAAAGGATAACCATTTCCTCCTCCTTCCAATTAAATAGGCTTAATAACTTGATTGTCCATTCTCTAGGTTAACAGTTGTCGTTAGGTTTTGAAAATATTAACGCTTGTTGCTGGCATTCTGTTCATACTGCTTGTTGTGTGCGTTTGTTATAACGCTCCAAACAATTTATAATCAACGCGAAATGAAATGAACGCTATTGCATTGCGAGAAAAGTGCAAATTCATGTTCGTTGACAATTTCACATAATTTGCATGCAATTTTATATAAAATTCAAAATAAATACAAAAAAAAAAAAAAATACACACTGCTTAAAACAAGGATTGCAAGGCAGGCAAAAAGATGACAGTGTCGTGGTAGTCGACGTCACCGTCATCATAGTCGTGTGTTTTTTCAGTTACTACTATAGCTGTGTGGATGTTGCCTAAGGAATGAGTATAATGCTAAAGCTAAATGTATATGATGTTTGAATGCCGCATATTGGAAGATGCTGATGATGATCATGATGACGACGACAACGCTCTACAGCTGTGAAGTCAAATATATTAAAATTTGATTGTTTTTTATGTATTTTATAAGCGTAAATTTGAAAAAACATGCAATTTTTTTTTTGCCAAAATGTAATATTGTTTTGTTGTTGGTTTTGTTTTCATTTTCGTTTTTTTGCTTTTTATTGAAAAACTATGTTATTTGTCAAAAATTTTAAAAAGCATCTTAAGTGAGATGAATGAATGGTTGAAAATTGTAACAAGGACTATAATCAGCTGCATTAAGTTGCAAATTATATGGCACATTAAATTGATTAAATTATTGACATTTTTAATTTTGTCAATACACACAACAGTGATAATAAGCCAATTCGCTGTTAATTAAATATCAAATTTGATAAAGGTAAAAATTCATAATCAGAATATCGAAAGATTGGCTGAGTGGAGGGCGGGCGGTCGGTGTGAAGCACAGTAGTGAGTTTCAAATAAGTTAAGAGTTTTTTTTATACGGATGTATACTTTAAAATACACTAAGAGAAAACTAGTAAGAATGTATAGTGAGGCATGGCCGACCATATAATACCCTACACCAGTGAGTATGTTAAAATTGTGGATTTTTTTTTAATAATAAATCATTTTTTCTTAATTCCGAAATATTTTCACAATTTGTTACCAAAAAAGTGATTTTCTGAAAGATGGGTTATATGGGGCCAAGGGTAAATATATGTATATATATATATATATATGTATATATATATATATATATATATATATATATATATATATATATATATATATATATATATATATATATATATATATAAATTTTGATAGAGCGATTTACGATGACACTAAAGTTATTTATATATATATATATATATATATATATATATATATATATATATATATATATATATATATATATATATATATATATATATATATATATATATATATAAATTTTGATAGAGCGATTTACGATGACACTAAAGTTATTTATGGAATGTGGTAGTAGTGTTTAAAGGTGAATTTCCACCTTTAAGTCATTTTCGGGGGCTAGGGTCAAATTACGATAATCGTCAGTATCATTTAAACTTATATAAACCTAACATTTGCCGGTTTTTTGTAGAGATTGTACAATATTTAACGTTATTATAATAAGCTCAAAGGCCCTATTTGGGGGTACGGTTGTATAGGGGCTAGGCGAAATATTGCACCGATTTCAAACATTTTCAATAGACTTGGTTCAAAGGAAGAGTATCAATTTCTGAAAAAATCTAGGTTTACAAGGACACACAGATGGACGGACGGATGGACAGACAGATGGACGGACGGATGGACAGACACAGAAAGTGATTTTGAGCCGATTGGTATACCTTAAGTTGAATGTATGACCAATATTTTTGGGTGTTACAAACATTAGCACAAACGCATAATACCCTCCCCACTATAGTGGTTTACGGTACAAATATTTTATATTTGGAAAAATAAAGCATCTTTGAATAAAATATTTTTTTTTATAAAAAACTGTTAATATTTCACATATTATAAGTTTATTTATCTTTAAAGAAAGTGGCTTAATTTAATTCTGTTAAACAAAACTCTGCAGCTGTGCCTTTGAAAATAAATTCTACAGTCCATTGATGAATCAATTGCTTATTAAATTATTCCATTTTAACTTGTTTTATAAACATTTTAACTTGTTTTATCACGATTTAAACAAATACATACCGAAATTAATAACTCTTAACTTTAGAAAATTTTATAATCAGCTTGAAAATAAAAAAATAAAAAATCATCTTCCATTTAACTACTCTATTGTTAGTTTTAATCTTTTTATAAATTACTGCATCTATTCAGTTGTAAATTGAAAATATTTAACAACTAAATCCAAAAGAAAAATTAAAACAAATGACTTAAAGATTAGTGTGTTAACAAAATTTTGACAGTGTTTTATGTTAACAATATTTTTGTTTTTATTTATTTAAAAACAAACACACATGTTTGGTGTAGTTTTTTTTTTTCTTCTTTATTCAGCTAAACAATACAATTTTAACCACAATACAACAAACAACTCCATCATCACAATGGTTACAATCACACGCCACAGAGGAGGGGTTTGGTATTTATTTATCTTAAAAGTCTTATTTTTTATAATTGAAATATATGAAGGAAACGAAGCTTTTATGACTTTAATTAGTGAAATTTAAAACTAAATAAATTTAAAATATTTGATTTGAAAATCATACTATAAACAAAGAAGCTTTTAACCAGAAAGTAAGAAGATGAAGACCAACAACCATTGATGATTAATAACTTAATATTTTGTGTTAGAAACTGACTGCTAGACTGAATAATAGAAAACATTTTCATTTTTTATGAGATGTAACAAATTTCATTAAAGATTTTTTTTCCTCATTTACAAAAATTTACATTTTCAAGTCTTTGTTTTTGAAATTTTTTTTCCTATTATTTCTTAATCTCCAAAAAAGGGCTAATTTGGTCAATTGTGTTGACATGGTGTGAAAAATTGTTTACTTTGTGAAGGTTAAAAATGGATTTTTGTTTTTGGAGTTGAAACTATTTAAGAGTTTGTTAAGTGTTTCCGTAGTAAAAAAAATATAGTTAATGGAAGACGATTTTTTTCACAGTTGCCTCATAAAGTTTATAAGATTTATACAGTTAGAATTTAAGCAAAAACTTTACCGGTTTCTTTTATAACTTTAAAAAACCTAGATATTTAAAATGATTTGAATGAATGAATCTGAGTTCATTAAAAACATTGTAAATATAATTTTAAATATAGAAAACTTATTCAACAATGAAATATACATACACAGAGAGAAAAATAAATATACATACACACCTGGTACCAAATTAACACCAAATTTTTTAATAACATCTGTTGTCAAGTATATACATACAACAACATGTAATGTTGACCACGCAACGTTGTCAACATTGCAACAATTCGCTGTCGCAATCCACACAACGTTGTCGACATTGCAACAATTCGTTGTCGCAATCTAAATTTTATGCACATCCGTTGTCTAAAAGTTAACAAACGTGGTAAGCTCAAAATCCGTTGTAATAGTGAGCTTACCACGTTTGTTAGCTTTTAGACAAATTTAGATTGCGTCAACGAATTGTTGCAATGTTGACAACGTTATGTGGTCAACATTAGATGTTCTTGTATATACTTGACAACGGATGTTATTGAAAAATTTTATGTCAATTTGGTACCAGGCGTGTATATTTTTTCTTCTCTGTGTACATATACATATGTAGCTATATTTTATTTATTAAATAAAACAATATATCCCCCAGTATTTAAGTGCATTTAAGAATCGTTTATAAAAATCACATTTTACTATTAATGATAACAAAAAGCATAGAAAGTAATTCTCCTATAAAGAAAAGTGGCAAATTTATTATTTGACATTTATAACCTCACTAAAATATTCCCATTAAAGTCACATACATACATGTGAACACAAGCTCTTAACAGTAATAAAAAGTGGCCAAACGACCAACCGACAAGACCACCTTCTGTTTATATTTGTAATAAAGCAATTAAACGAAATTTTAAAACTAATATTCAATGTACAAGGCTAATTTTCCATTTACCATAAAAAAATCCCCTCTCCATTAGACCAAACGACCCGACCGACCGACCCTCTAATTTAGATGGTGCATCGCTTATAATGCGTAATGCATAAATAATGTTTCTGGCTGTATAAAACACATACTACTTTTTATTGGATTATGACAAATAAAAACCTATAAAATATTTAATATATATGGATAAAAATTATAAAAAGTCAAAGGCGCCACCATGAAAAAAAACAACGTTAAAGAAACTAAAGAACAAAATAAAACACCCACCCAGGGATCATGGCAAAGTCATAAAAAATATACATACTTATATGAAAATTTGAAAAATTGTTTTTAAACTTTACCTAAAAAAAATATTAACAAATATAAAGAATGAATTTGAAACAACTTTAGAAATATTGTACGAATATTGTAATAAAACAACAACTATAAAAAGCCATAAGAATATTATTGTTGTTGTATGTGTAACACAAATATTATTTTCGATGAGCATTTTTGATTTATTGTAACAACTGTGCCGACAACCATACTAAAATTGGGTATGAAAATACAATACGTTTCTTTTTATTGGGTGGGCGATTCACACATAAAAAAATGACTTCAAAAAATATGAAAAAGTGGCATTATTACCCAAGAAAGAACTAACGAAAAACTTAGGCATTCAAAAACTAAATAAGCAGCAATAAAGAACAAGAACAGTAGAAAAAAATGCAATTTATATTTTTTCGATTTGTGCAATAATGGAACCAACTGCACTGATTAATGAGTATGATGAAATTTTATGGAGACATGTCTCGAAAAAATAAACAATGATTCTTTCAGTTCCTTTATATCGTATGAGTAAAGTAGATAATCTGACCGATAAAAGGTGATCAAGGTGGAAATTTCCATTTAAATTCTACTAAGATGTCTTGAGAAATCATTTTTTCTATACAAAGACGATTTAGCCATGTCCGTCCATCTGTCCGTCTGTCTGTTGAAAGTCCGAACGGAATGCGCTTGTTAAGGTTTGTTTGGTATTGAAAACGGACAATATCGGTCCACGTTTTCGGACAGCCCCCATATAAGCGGACCCCCGAGAAACAAGTTTAAGGGGCATATTTTTGATATTCGACATTAATAAGTTTCATATGAACCAAAATCTTTCTACTAAATTTTATGAGAATCGGTCCATAATTGAAATTCGACTCAAGTAAGTTCCTTGCGAGCCTAAATCTCTAAACAAATTTTATGTGGATCAGTCCATAATTGACCTTACCCCCCATATAAGGTCCCCTTAAGAAAATTACTATAACGCTGGTTAAAAATATGAATATACCGATGAAATTAGTTTAAGTTTGCAAAAGTTTTAATGCAAGCCAAAATCTGTCTACCAAATTTTATGTGGATGGGTCCATAATTGACCCTACCCCCACATAAGGTCCCCTTCAGAAAATTGCTTTAAAGTTCATTACTGGCTTAAAAATACGAATATAGTGGTGAAATTCGACTCAAGTAAGTTACTTACGAGCCAAAATCTCTTAACCAATTATTATGTGGATCGGTCCAAAATTAAATACGAGTATTATATGGACAATTGGTCCATAATTGGCCCCACTGTCCATATATGTTTAAAAATTGAACAAAAATATTTTGATTTTAAAAATAAATATTTTGTTAATTAAAAAGAACTCGGTCCATAATTGACTTAATATCTATTCCAAATATCACCCTGATATTTATAGAGGAGTATTCCTATTACGGCATACGAGATTCGGCACAGCCGAATATAACGCTCTCACTTGTTTTAAGTTGCAATAGATTGTATGAGAAAAATAGGTATTCTAAGCGATAAAAGACACGATCAGGAAGCAAATCTCTAGCTAAATTCTGCTGATATCTTCATCTATATTAGAGATGATAATTTGGGAATATTTTTAGATCAACTTAATACATGTTTTTAAAATTGATATTTTAATATTTTAATTTCCATTTTATGAATTTTTATATATATTTTTGAATTTTATTATACTTTTATGTAAGACCTCCGACAATTAACACGATGTAAACATTACTAAGGAATTAATGAAATATACAATGACCCCAATTTATAGTGCACGGGTAGAATAATAAAAGATATATTTAATCAAAATGTAAGAACAAGCATTTTTAAAATTTTCGAGGAGTATTAAAAACTCCCCACCACAAAATAATATTAAAAACTATATAAAACAAAACAGCAAAAAATATTTAAACTTGTGGTATTTTATATCTTTTTTTGTTCAAAATTACTTGTGTGAATATAATGAATATGTGGGTATTAAAAGATGAATGTGCAGCCATAAAAATAATATTGTCAAAATTATTTGTTAAACATGAATAAGACATAAATTATATACAAAAAAAAAATTACAAAAAAAAAAAAAATAGAAATCTGAAATGGAAAAAAACTTCACACTAAATGTGCTAGAAAAGCATAAATACCAAATGAATATTCTTATTTTATTATGTGGAAATATATATTTTTTAAATAATTACAAAAAAGACAAAGTTTTTTTTATTTTTATTCTTTATGAAATACTGAATCTGTTTTATGTTTCAGTTAATCATAAATAAGAACGTGCTTCATTTTATATCGATAAGATCTGTTGTATGCTAAAGAAGAAAAACACAAACACACAAACATATAGAAAGTGCATGATGCTGCATGCAACATAAACTGCATGATGACTAGAATTGTGGCTGCTAGTAGCAACAGTTAGTAATGACTTGGAATTGGTAGTGTTTTAGTAGTGCTTTTCTTTGTAGCTCATTAGCATTTAATCTTGACGGAAAAATATCATAAACTTAACTGACAACTCTATTCTAGGCCTTTAAGCATCATTTGGTTGGTCGGTCGTTCGGTCGGTCGTTTTTTTTTTTGTCGTCGTTTTCTTCTTTAGTTTTTTATACACTTTTTATGCGCTCCATTGGATCTCAGTGTTTTTCTTTCTTTAAATCTATTTAATCCCTAAAGAGGGATTTTGTTTCATTTCTTTTGTTTTTGTAGTGTCTTAAATGTTTACAAACCGTTCAAACATACAATTTTTGTTGTTGTTCTTAAAGACTTTGTTGTAGTTTGCTATTTTTACAAAAAAAAAAAAAAAAAAATGGAAAAACACAGCTGTGTTGTGTTTAAAAGTTTAAAATATCATGGTTTATGGTTTAACAAAAAATTTATAACAAATACAGAAGAAGAAAAAATCATACTATATATTAATACGATATTATTGTTGTGGTAAAGGTGACGAATAATCGAATACCACAAAAATATTACAAGTTTAATTGTCTCAATGTAAATGTTAATTAAACTTACAATTTAAAATAGCAAGTAATAGCAATCCGGGGCCATTAACCCACTATTCGAAAAGTGAGACCTCGATTTTAAAATTTTCTCAACAAAAATTATGTATTCAAAACTGTTACTAGATAAACCGGAAAAATTGTTTATACAGAATACTCCCGGCCCCGACCCCCATCTGTAATCAAATACCTCCACCGAATACTGACTTCTTTATTTTATTCGAATAATAATTTTAAAACTATAATGAATAACACAACACTATAAACCATAAGAGACATGACTTGTTCACATAGTAGTGTACGGATGAGTAAAATTTACGATTAAAAGTAGTACAATGAATTCTTTCGACTTTTTCATTCACATTTACTACAAAATATTGTAGTAAATAATGTCCCCACTGACGACACCCCAAACACCACAAGTTAAATGAAGCGCTACAGACAGCCCTGCAGTCATTTTAATCTCTCAAAACAGATCATCGTCCTCTTCAGCTCAGTGTGGTGATGATTATCGCAATGACGATGAGAATCTTTGTTTAACAGATACTAGGGACAAAAATAAAACCAAAAAAAAAACATAAAAAGTCGCAACTGATCAAGCATTCAACAATTACTGCTGCCTCAACGGCTGTTGTGCTTTAAATTTAAAATTATTTTTTTAAGGGTTCTTAGACGTTTTTTTTTTATTTTTCAGATTGCCTCAAAGCAGACAAACAAACGTGCGGATGAGAAATACAGGAAATTTATGATTTTTAAAATTAATTAAATTAAGATTTTTACAAATTTCCTTAATGATTATTGTGCTTTAAAAGCAGCGCAGCCAGTGTTGCCGGTAAGGATATTGTGTAAATAATTAATTGTAAATTATGGCGACTGCAACAATAAAAAACCTATATTGATGGTTGTGTTTGAAGTCGTTGCCCAAGAAAGTTAAGTTAAGGGAGAAATAAATTTTAAGTCAATAGTATGTAAACAGAAAACCAAAAAAAAGTTGAGCTAATTTCCATAAATCTTATTTTAAGAGGATTTTAATGTTTTATAAAATAATATTTTATATGAAATTTATTAGATTTAATTAAAAAATCTATATTTTAAACAAAATTGAACTAGACAACAGAAGGATAAAAGTCGTTGCCTATGCGGACGATGTTGTGATACTGGTATCAGGAATGTTCCCTGACGTTATTAGAAATATTATGTCTAATGCTTTGGTGCTACTCATTAATTGGGCCACAGACAGTGGCCTAGAAGTAAACCCAAGCAAGACAGAACTGGTACTATTCACAACAAAGACCAACAATCTCAAATATCTAGAAATTATTCTAGACTCGAAATTATCATGGAAACTCAACATCCAGCACAGAGTGAAGAAGGCAACGGTCGCCTACTATAAATGTCGTAAGATTTTTGGAATGAAATGGGGACTTAGTCCCAACATACACAGCTATAATACGTACGCTTCTTACATACTGATCTCTTGTATGGTGGACTTCAACTAAGAAAAAGTTTGTTGTTCTTACATACTAATCTCTTGTATGGTGGACTTCAACTAAGAAAAAGTTTGTTGTAAATAAGCTATACAAAGTTCAGAGATCAGTATGCATTGAGATAATAGGTACTGTAAGAACAAGTCTTTCAGAAACTTTGAACACTATATTGTACATCCTACCTATATCTGATTGCAGCGCAGCCAGGCTTAACTCATTCGGAAGTTGGAGATCAAGACACGCTAAGATTTTACCTCCAATCTTGAATCAACCATCCGACTACATTTCCCCACACAGGGACTAGAGTTTCCAAAGTCAGAATTGCTTCCAGGAGCCAGGGGTGTAGGGGTTACCTTCTGATCGAATATATCCCCAGAATCTTTACAGATGGTTCAAAAATGAATTGTGGTGTTAGTTCTGATGTCATCTGTGAAGAAGCTGGGATAAGTATATCTCATAGTCTTCCCAATAACTGTAGTGTCCTTCATGCTGAAATATTTCCGATAATGTCAGCCTGTGGGGTACTACATGACCTAAATATTAGCGGCAACATAGAAATTTTTGTCGATAGTCAAGCGTCACTTCTCTCACTAAATTCTAATACTACCACTTCCCTATTAGTTAAACAATGCAAGAAGGATCTGTCAAGTCCGCGTCGCCTGTCTAACATTATCCTTATTTTGGTCCCTGCGCATAGGAATTTTTGTCGATAGCAAAGCGGCACTTCTCTCATTAAATTCTTATACTGCCACTTCCCTGTTAGTTAGACAATGCAGGAAGGATCTGTCAAGTCTGGGTCGCCTGTCTGACATTATCCTTTTTTGGGTCCCTGCGCATAGGGACTATTATAGAAAAGAACAGGATCTGCTCTTGATATCTTCAACGCTGTTTCAGTAGCAATTCCGTTAGGTTTTATCACGAGCAGTATCCTCATATTCTTTCTTCAAAAGGCTGAAAATAGGCAGACACGCAAGTCGGCTTGGGCTCCCCTTCAATGAAGACAGGGAAAAGGAAGAATCGGTCTTCCATCTTCTCTGCGAATGCCTTGCTCTAAACGTTAAGAGAAACCGGTTTCTTGGCAGTTACTTCATATCTAACCTTGGTGAGATATATGAGTCTAAGCTTAATGATATCCTGAGATTTCTCACAGCTACATGCTGGGTCTAATACTATACAATACTACATCTGAAGAGCGGAGTCTCTTTGACTCTACTTGACTATTCGCGCGCAGTGAACTACCACGTTAGCCAACCAACCAAATACAAAATTAGCTCAACTGGGATTTTAGAATTTTTGTATTAATTAAATCTATGTGAATTCTATACTTTCACAAAAAATACATAACTTCAAAAAAATAGGTGAATGTTATTGTATTTACATTGTTTTATTCTTTCTAATTTATTAAAAATATTACTTATAGGTATATATTATTTTTTATTTCTTTGACCCCATTAAGATTAATGATGTATTGTTTTTCTGCATTATTTTAAATTTTGCTTACTTTTGACTAGACCTTCTTTCTTTTTTTATTTTCATTTTATATTAACACTTTCTAATACTTATATTTCCCTTTCATTTTCATCAAAATCTAATTAAAAATTGTGTAAATTTCTCTTACAAATTTATTGATTGCCATAAATTTTCATTTCAAATTGTAAAATTATGCGTACAAATATTAAACAAATTTAAAAATAATATAAAATCAAAAAAAAATAATACAAAAAAAAAAACAACAGATAATTTGATTGTTGTTATTGAGTATTAAAAATGTGTTTTTAACTGAACAATTTTCTCAACATTTAACATTCATTACAATTTCACACAACTCAACCGAATTTGAAGCAAACAGCCAGTCAAGCTAAGCTAACCAAGTATCTTTCAGTCAGTCATCCAGCCAGTCAACCAACCAACCATTTAACCAGACATTGTAATACTATAGTATGTATATTTGGAATATTTTGTTGAATAAAATTTACATATGTGCAGCTTTTTTTATATTCAATATTTTGTGTTTGGGGTTTTTTTTTTGGAAGACATTAATCTTGGCTCATTGTTGTTGATTGGTTTTCGACACCAGAGTTATGTGTTTGGTTGTTGGATGGTTTATTTATTTGTTTATTTGGATTCAAATAAGACTCCTAAAAGTTATAACTTAATTCTTTATTCATTCATTTCAGACACAAGCTTTAAATGCTAATAGTAAGTAATAATAATGCCAGGGAAAATTATTTATTGATTTATGTTTACACATTATATTTGGTAGATACATAGATACATTTGTAAGTCTAACTCCGTCTGTCCGTCCATTTAAAAAATAGCTTTTTAAGCGGTTTATACAAGAAACCTACTGAATATGAATATATAGAAAAATAAGAAAAAAAAAACAATCAGCATATTAGTGTCTTCTTCTAAGAAAGATCTTTAGCCAGAAGACAATCGAAAGTATGTAGAAAAGAAGTTACTTGTTGCCATACAATTTACTCAAATACACATTTATTTGGTATTAGATAGAGAGAGTGTCATTATTTATTATTTTAAAATTCTTTGTTAAAATTTATATTTGTACAAATATTTTGTTGTATTGTTGTTGTTATTTTGTTACTGATTTGATTTAACTAACGGTCTTGGTTTGTTTGTTCGTTTGTGCTGTTTACATGATTCGGCCATTATGGCCTCCAGCATGGTTTCTTTTCTTTTAACACTAAACACCTATATATTTTCGCTTCATCTTCGATCTTCCATCAAAATGTTATTTGTTTAAATGTAAATAAATCACCAAATAACAATTTTACTTAAATATTTATGAAAAGAAATATTCAAATATTTTTTTGAAAATTAAAGCCCTTTAAGCGAAATAACATTACACTCATAAAAAACTGTTAGTACAACAGCAACAAACTTCTCGAAAGCTTGTCGTAAAGAATTATTGAAGATTTAAGATCTGGAAGATATCTGGGTCTTAGAAAATAGATTTCAACAGACAGACATCTGGGTCTTAGAAAATAGATTTCAACAGACAGACATCTGGGTCTTAGAAAATAGATTTCAACAGACAGACATAGCTTAAGCGACTCCGCTATATATATAAGGATCCAGAATATATATATTGCGGGAGTTACGAACTGAATAACAAACTTATATAAACCCTTCTCTAAAAGAAGAAGGGTGGGTATAAAAATATTAAGTAACGAGTTTGAAGTTAAAGGGATTCGGGACATAAAAATTTACAACTTAAATTTTTAACTCTTTTATCTAACATTTTTTCATTGGTGTAACTTTAATTATTTGTATTGTTGATTTTAATATATTTCTTTTTTATTTTCGATTTCTAAGGTCTATTTCTTGTAATGTATTGGTCCCATGTATAGGTGTGAGGCTAAAAGTATGCAAGTGTATCTGTATGTTTTGTTACTTTCGTTGTTGTTTCTGTTTGAAAAATCAAAATATTCATGTTTGCGGTTGTGTTTTTGTTTTATTTTAATGTAATAATTAATCTTATGTCGTTGTTGTATTTTTTTTTGGTATCTGTGCTCGTATGTCTTTGGGCCAACTATCATCCATCTAGCTCATTATGTTATTTGGTTGTTGTTGAACATTGTGTTTGTCTTCTTTTTCACTTTGGATTGATTCATCTTTCTCGGAAATATTGTCAATTTGGTTAAAGTTTTTTTTTGTTAGTATTTTTTATAATAAAAGTGAGTTTTAAATTTCAACGCAACAAGTATTTTTTGATTATTTATATTTATGTGTTTTATTCGAAACGAATACAGAATCAAAAAAAATAAAAAAAAATAAAATGAATTGAATTAAAAAAACATCAAAGAGGCTGCTGCCTTATTATTAATTGGAACATTAAAACGTAAATATTTTGGTTTGATATTTTGTTTAAGGTCCCACAATTCATTAAGATTTATTTGAATTTAAAAGAGAAATTTTGAAATGATTATTTGTTCGGTATTTCTTTAATTGGAAAATAAATATGATGGTCAAGAAAAAGAAACAAATTAAAAATAGATCACTTGGGTGGTTACAAACTTTATATTTATATCTGTTGCTGTTATTGAAATTATCTTCTCTCGAAATTCAAAAATTAACTTTGTTTTTAAATACAAATAAATATTTAAACAAAACCATAATTTAATAAATATATTTCTCTAAAATTGTGTCAACTCATTTTATTTATATAAAACTGAGGGGTTATCATTTTAAATAAACAAACACTCTGCCAATCTAATTTATTTTAAGCATATTTCACTTAAGTAATTGTTAAAACTCCCTTGAGTTAAGACATCTACAAAAATAAAACGAACTGTTTGAACTAAATTAAAAAAAAAATAAACAAATTTTCTAATAAAAAATAAATTTAAAGAACAAATTAACTTATCAGTCGTCATCATAATGAATGGAGGACTGTTTTAGAAAGTGCCATAACTCGTCAACTTAATTGTATAAAGAAGAATCCCATACTTTTACTCATTAATCGCCCTCTTTTACTCCTGCTGCTTGGTTGCCACTAAATACTTACAAATCACACAATCAGACATATACGCACACGCATCCATGTCCACACATTTTTACGTAAAAATCATTTAAATAGTTTAAAACAAAAATAACTCGACAAGAAATTTATGATGGGATATACAAATTTTTAACCCCATACCAAAGCACTTAACACATTACTTATAATAAAAATTACAAAAAAAAAGTGGAGGAATGAAAAATACCAAAGAAAAATATTGTGAGTAAAAATAAAACTATATAGAAATTCTAAAAAAAGACAAAAGACACATTTATAGTTGGAATAGCCAAAGTTGAGGCAAATGCAGCAAAAGACCGATGTAGTCAGTCCGTATAGTTTTCCGGGTGTCTGTAAATTTTACTATAAAAAACATTGTTGTATTTTATGCTATAATCATAAATTTGCTTTAAATATACGAAAGAGATGTTCACACTAGCAATATAATAAACCATGAAAAATATCATCTTAGAGAAATTTTAAAATACCTTTCCGACTCCTTAAATTATGAAAATAACCAAAATAATTTATTTTCTGGAATCTTATAGCTTAACTGCCCAATAGCGTTAATACCGCTGTGCCTTAATACAAGCCGATGCAAAATGATCGTCGGCAGCGGCGCAACCATTTTAGGTCGGCGGCGGCTAAATTGTCAGCTTAATTTAACTTTTTCTTCAGAAACTGAAACCTGTTTCTATATACGTTTTTTCTGCAGAAAATGGACATTATTATAGTCGTTTTCACTATTTTAATATTAGCAAAATTTTATGTGGCAACACTTTTCAATTTGTCATAAGAATTTAAAATAGTGGCAACTCCGTTCAATTTGGTGAAATTATTTTCTGAAATACATGTGCGATTCCAATCTTTATCAGCGGCTATTTTTAAGCCGACTTAGATTTTGTGCCGAAAGAAGTCGGCGGCGGCGCAGCTTGAAAATATTACCAGCCGCTGCCGATTTAAGCCATCTCGCCTTGGATTACTTCAATTTCCTTAAAATGTACTTTGAGTTCAAGGACATATTTAAAAGGGAAGAATACCCAGCAAAAAAAACTTCAAAAGAAGCGAAAAATAAGTAGAATTTAAATCCATGGAATTACTGAAAAAGACTTGAAGAAGTGATGATTTTAACACAGGCTTGTCATAGGAGGAATGTCCTTTTTATTTGATTCCTAATTCACTACTTCTGAAGTCATTCTCAAGAAGTATTTTTTTTTTTGAAAGTACTTCGTTTTCTTTTTTGCTGGGAACTTTTGGAATTTGGAAAATTTAATTACACTGCCCGTGTAAACAGTTTATTAAGGCGCTTACATGCTTACTTGTAAAACGAATAATTTATCAGAGTATATTTAATGATTTTAACAAATAATTTTTTCTCTAAAGAACAAATGAAATCATATACTTTTAACAAATTTCCATGACACTGTAAACAAACAACAGAATGACTGCCAGGGAACTGTTATAGTATAGTCTGTGTGTATGGGCATGAGAATGTTCCACAAGTCTTTGGATGAATTATAAATAAATATGAAAATGTTTCTTGCTATTGATGGCTGTCATAAATCGCCGTGTGTCTTAACGCCTGGTGCTGTTGAAATGTCATCGTTTCGTTTTCTCTATTATATTTATATCGTTTATGTACATTTCCATCTTGTAGTCTGTCTGTATAGTTCTTAGTGGTATTGTTGTTGTTGTTGTCTTTTCTGGGGATCCAAATAAATGACATATTGAAGGGTTATGAATTGCATGGGTTAAAAATACATTTTTTAGTGTGTGTGTGTGTGTAAATGAATGGAGTGCACAGAAGAGTGTAAACGAGTGTTGTATATTTGGTTGTATGTTTTTTAAGTATTTGTTTATTTATTGAAGACATTGTGGTGAAATGACTCAGTGACTGACACAGACTATTCCAGTTAGTAGTGATGACAATAATCACCAACAATGTGCGTCTTCAATTTCAATTCAATTTGTTTTATTTTATTTCGTTTCAGTGAAAGTAAAAGTGTTGACACAACATTGACAACTGCACATAAAGTGATATTGAAAATCAAACAACAAATACAATAAAAACATTAAGAATTTTGTTACTAAACATTTCAAATTGTCATCGTTAAAGATTTATAACAAAATCAATTCAAACTTAAAAGGATTTTAATTAAGTTCTAAAAACAAAACGACAAAAAAATAAGATTTTTATAGATTTTTTCTCTTTTCAAAATCATTTAAAAAGATTTGTTTGAAAACTCTTTTCAAGGTATACATACTCCATAAAATGCTTTAAGACAATGTTTTACAATGTTTTAAAAACACAGATATTTTTCTATCTTGAAAATGAGATAAACAAAGATAAAAACTATTTTGGCGGCTTGTTTTCTTTATATGTAAAGTTCTGCTTGTTCTAGGTTTCTATGTATGTATTCTATGCAGACAAGATGTTTATTTTTTTAGTTTTCGCTTTTTGTAGTGATGTTAAAATTTTAAGATTATCAAAGATTTTGAAAAGAAGAAGAAATTCTTAGCAGGGTAACAAGTTTCATTAATTAAAATATTCTTTAAAAAGGGTAAGTGAAAAAAAATATAAAAAAACAAACAAGTTTAAGCATTTAAAGGACTTTCGACATGATTTCAAATATTCTTTAACACATAAACATCAGCAACACTTAAGCAATTTTAATAGTTTTAGGAAAACTGATTATAAATACAAAATAAGCCAAAGCTGAAGCATTTGTTATAGTTATGGATTTTATTGCCTATAAATTTAAATATACATTAAAGTATGTATGAAAGTTTCATTTTATTCCCTTAATTCTCATATAAAATGACATAAAATTAGTTGAATATCTCTTGTATTGTGTTGAATTTAATGTCATTAGAATGCAACCATCTCTTCTACAGGATTAGTTGTATTAACCTTCTTGAGAAAATATCATAAAAATTAAGAAAAGTTCATCAGTTTTTGTTCTGTCGTAAAATTTATTTGAAGAAGACATACATGTGTTTCCTTAATTACAGCAAAAATGTTTTTATAGTCACTATAGCAGACAACTAACTCTCACATACTCCGTGCAACCAGGCGTATGTGACATTTTTATTGTCATCTTTATCAAGGTGTAAAATCATGGATTTGCTAACTAACGACATGCTGAATTCCCAGGATCTGGGAGTTTAAACTATAAATATGCAGATGAATCTAGTTAAACTGGGATTTAAGTTGTTGATTAAGTGTTTATACAATAATACAACAATACTTGTACCACCAACAGCAAAAAACAATAGCTGCAACAACCAGCAGCACTTAACATAGAAAAACAATAACTCTTTTAACAATTGCCACTACTTAAGGTGGATGTTTAAGTAAAGATTTTTTTTTTTTTTTTTTGCTATTATTACGAGTAGTTTTTGGTTCTTTTTGTATTTTTGTAAATGTTTGAATGTTATTTTAAAGTACGGATTTGCTTGAGTGGTTTTAAGTGCTGACACACCAGTGGCGTATGAGTGTGGTTTTTTTTCTTTTGTCTGTCCATCTATGCAACATGTGTTTTTATTTTACATTGTTATAACAACAGATTTTTAGTTGTAGCCTCTACATAAGCTTTTTGTTGCCTCAAATCTCAGTAATAAGTAACAATCATTGAAAAAAATACAACATTTTTATTTCTTCAAATGTCTACATTTATAAGAATAGATTAAGTTTTGATAACTATGGAGGCGTTCACACTGGCAACAAAATATTGCAGATAATCTTGTTGCTCTACCGCCAAATTTCACCATGACAGGGTAAATATTAATAAATATGTCAACGACTTCTTATCAGATGTCGTAGTTAGTGTAAATGAAGCCTCTACATACAATGACCGTATTATAAAACTAATACGTAATTTAAAGCACAAACTTTCTTTAAGATACCACTATAAAATAAGCAAAGAATATAAAAAAGTACAGATTATAGAGATTTTAGTCTGTTTGGTTTATGGCTTGATGGGTCATAAATACCAAAAGTAGTGAAACGGAAAAAGGTGTGTTTAAAGGGGTCTTAATAAAATCACATCAACAACTTAAAACAACAAAAGAAAAAAAAAAAGCCCTAAAAGTAAAGATGTTGCTTTAGCACCAGCTTATTGGCTGAAATATGCAAAATAAGACAGACAAACTGACAGACACCGGGAAAGATGTACAGACGGACAGATAAATAAAATGACTTTAAAATAAAATTTAATTAAATTGAAATTTTCGTTAGTGGACATTTGTTTCAGTTGAAATTTATTTAATGTCTTAAAAACTAAAAAACGAAATAATAAAAATTGGAAAAAAAAACATGTACCACGAAACATACTCACATATGGAGTCATATAATGAAATTTGACAGTATGGAGAGGTAAAGCTTTCAATATAAAACCAATAACAAATAACAACAAAAACTTTTATTTTGAAAACTTTTCTTGACCGTTTGTATCCATTGAACAGGCCAAGATCAAGAGCAACAACACAACTTTGTATTGATGTTGTAGTTGTTTTTGCAGTTGTTGGAACTTGTAGTTTGTAGTTATCCTAATGCAACAAATGGCTGGTGGGATTACATTTATGGCAACATTGAATATATTGCAATATACAAACTACACGTATTCAATTTACAACAAAAACAATAAAAATTGCAACAACAACAACATTTGTAAGAACAACATTGAAACAAAAAAGAATAAAATAAAAACACAACAACATGCATTTCGGAAAAGTGCTTGTTCCAAACGTCGCACAACATGTTTCGGCTTTTAGCGGTTTCTTTGACATTGTGGAACTCAGAAAGAGACGAACAAAAAAAGAATTATACAAACAAACTGAAAAAAAAAGACAACGCGCCACGTTCTTCGTTAACAGCCGAAGAACAAGCACATTGAACATACTACGAGTATTCCACTAACAACAATACCATCAATTCCAATTCCAACAACTTTAGCAACAAACAACCGCCACCATTAACAACGAGGTGCTACAGATCTCATCATTAAATAATTGTAATTTAAAGTTAAACATTTAAACATTGAGTATGATGATGACGATGACGACGATGGCGAGCGATGGCAATGATGACAACAACGACCACAATGATGTTGTTGTTGATGATGATGACAACAGCAAAAACAATAAATGCGCTAATCTTGCTGCAGCATCAACTCAAAATGATGCACAAGTTGCATACATACATTCATATGTAGTATGTTTGCATGTATTAGGATCTTGAAAACTTTGTATTGAACATTTTGTTCTCTAATAGATAATATATTAAACTTTAAAATGTAATAAATATTTATTATTTGTTGTAAACTTTAATTAAATTTCTAGCATTCCAACGTTCCAACAAAAGGTATTTTATATAAGTGAAAATATTTCGCAAACTGCTCTTCTTCGTAGACGTCTGACTACAAAGTCATTTTACTTTTTTAAAACACTTCTGTGTGTTGGTAAAATTCAAATTTTTTTCCTTGAATTCACGAATAAAATAAAACAATAAAATTGTTAATGTTTCTTTAAAAGCAACCATTTTGTTGTCGCATTACACAAATCAAAGAAAATTTTAAGATGTTAATTGTACACTCTTAGAAAGTCGCTTAAAGAAAATAATTTCATCCAGAAAAATTCATCCAAAAAACTGTTTAATAGCAAAGTTGTCTTGTAAAACAATGTAATCTGCTCGGAATGGTCATATTTTGATACAAATTGACGGGTCTTACATTCTGGAGAGTCTAGCTAGTCTACCTAGACTCCCCAGAATGCAAGACCCGTCCATTTGTATCAAAATATGACCATTCCGAGAGGATTTCATTGTTTTACAAGACAACTATAAGATAAGATGTCGAAGTGCTTTAAGTACTGGACCTATCTAATATCTTGCCATAGTAGCCCCGTTGCAGAATGTCAGTTATCATGAAACGAGCGTAATATATACCTTTACAGGGAAAAGACAATGACCGATTTAGAGCCAATAGAAGGACGAACTAAATATCAGGTAAAAATGTCCTATTAATGCTATGAAGAATGCTCGATTTCTAAGGCATTCTCATCACCTAAAGACTCTTTTAAGTCGCACAACCAAACTACTGAGATGGCTCTGCCGACGTCATGTTAGAACCTAGAATCATTACCTATTCTCGATCTAGCGAACATTAAAGTTCTCCATCAATTTTCACTACCTATTATATATATTCTTAATAATTTTTCAAGTGTATTTATTTCAAGATGACACTAAATTTAATGTTAAATAAAAGAAATGCACATTTAGCTCATTTATGGCTCAACAAATCGAACTCTTCATAAAAATAGATACACTTTAAAATAACAGACAATTGCAATAGCAGGAACTAGCAACGATGACAACAAACTACTGTGTTTAAATGCATATTGCTGCAGCAATGGTAAGTAATACTAACAACAACAACAAACAACAGACTACAGAAAACTGGCAACAATAACGAGCAATCATGAATTTCAATCACAATAAGCGCAAAGTGCAGCCAACTTAATTGTTTTCTAATGGTAGACAATAATAGCAAAATGTCGACGCCATCAAAATACGACTACTTCACTTCATACAACTGCTTAAATACTGCCATTAAACCCAAAAGTACCACCAGAGTACAACCACTGCCTCCAACTGCAATGCGCCACCATCTCCATCGTCATTATTATCATCAAACCACCAAGTTGGCACTCAAGTTAAGCAGACAGTAAAATGTGATGATGCACATCCCAATGTCAGACTGCCTGTTTGCCAGCGAACTGGAAGTTACAAGCCAACTAAACAGCAACCAACAACATTCATTTATTCAATGGCACATTAACCAACTTTGGCTACTGTTTTTCTTGTTGTTTTCGGTAAATAGTTGTTGCTGCTTTTTTAATAAACCAAATGTAAGTAATGTTAAAACTATTACTTTGCTGCCACAGCCACGGCCTGAGCTACCGCTGCTGCTGCTCCTGGTAATGATGACTAGGAAAAAGACAAACACGATCATGATGATGAACTTTTATACAACTCGGCCTGTTTATATTCGTAAGCATTTCTTAAGTGAATGTTTAAGCTTTTGTTTTTTGTAAAATATTCGAATAAGTATACTCGAATCTAACCGCTCTTTCCCGCTATCCGTCCGTCTATCCAACTGTATGTTTCACTACATTCATAACAAGCCAATAAGCTGTCAATACCATAAATCGAGTTAGACTGCTATTCAGCCAGCTAGAAAGCGAGTGTATGTATGAATGAATGAATGAACGACTATACACGTCGTCGTAACGTATGTAGAGTTCATGTTGTATTTGTTTGTAAAAGTTTAACAATTCGACAAACAATTGTTCACTTTTAATTCATAGAGAGAGGAGCATGGGAAAAATACTTTTTCTTTATATCAGCTCTAAGCAGCAAAAGCATTTAAAAAACAATAATACTACTTTTCTATATATGTTCGTACTGTTTGTCTGCTCCAGCTTTAGTTTTAGCTTTTAAAAAGGTAAGCATTTCTATTGTAAATAAATTTTTGGTGTTTTGTTTTCTTCGTTTCTTAATTTCATTTATGGCAAATATTTGGAACAAGTGCACTCATGCGCTTCTTTTGAATATCTCGAACTTTTAAGACAACAATTGTATCCCGTTTCGCCAGCTTTTTCCAATTGCAGTATTCAATTGAGGGTTGTCATGATGCTGTTTGTTCATGCAATTTGGTTACACTTCAAAAAACTGTAGGAGAATTTAGGACTAAAAGTGTAACAACAATAAGTTGTTGTTCCAGCAGTTTCATAATCGAGTAAAATTTAAACATCTCCGTCCTCTGGGATATGAGTGTTCCATTACATGCAGTAGTTCAACAAACAAGGAATACAGTATGTAACAATTAACATTCCCTTACATTACTTGTAGTGAGTAAAGTAACTAGTTACCAAATAAGTCAGATCTTTGGAATTTATTTAAAAATATTTTGCTAAAGTGTATTTGCTAGAAATATTGAGTGCATATGTGCATTTATGTATTTGTAATCATGAATTTGTTAACACACATAAAGCAAAAGCTTAGTTTACTTTCATACAAACATTACTTTCACTTGTATCGAAGAAATGCTGTTCAAAGAAGCTTTGGCTGTTTTAGAAGTACAAGACTCAAGACTTTCAATTGTTTTTCGTTTTTTTTTTTTTGTAACCAATTTTTATTTCTTCTAACTTTTGCATTTATGAGACGATTTCCAATACACTACTCTAGCTACAATGTAAAATACCCGCAACAAACCAAAAAAGAAAAAACTATAAACACATTTATTTAACCGAAAAAAAAAACTTAAAAAGATAAATAAATGTTTTCAATTTTAGAAAGTAACTTATTAGCTTTGATCTTACGAAAAATAAAAATGAGGAGAAAAAAAACCACCAAAAATACCATACATACAATTTGAAAACCGAAAAAATACATTAAAATACAATTAACCCATGTTTAAGTTTTTAGAAAATCTACTCTAAATTTCCTAAGAATTACCATGTCCATGCCAAGTTATGCTAAGCGGTGTTCAGCTAAATTTTACTGTCTATAAACTGTACTTAACAATTCGAAGCTTGCTACCTTTCTCATCTTTTAATCTTAATTTAACATACTTAATCAATTGCTTTTGAAATTAGAATTTGATTTTTTTTCTTCATAGTTGCTGTTGTTTGAATGAAGGTGTTAGTTAGAAAGTACTGGAGAAAAAGTATTGCAGCAGCAGGCTTTAAGTCAGTAAAAAGTAAAAATATCTCTTGAAGCCTTTAGAGCTTATAGAAATGTACTAGTATAATATGAAATCCCCAAAAACAAATGTTTTGGTCAACAGGTGTATTTAAGTTTTAAGTTATCGACTGTTTTTATCTCCCTGCTAAGTAGAGGAGGCATGTTTATTAAAAATTATTTCTAAAATTTGTGTTGTCTTTTTTTTAACAAACAACTCCTGCAGCGAATTTTATGTTCTCATTATGACAAAAAACATTTTTTTTTCATTGGTTACAAAAAAATACATTGCTAACAAAAAAGTGGGTCATTGAGATAATAAAAAAAACAGCTACAATTTAAGAACAAGGATTAAAAGTGAAAGTTAGAGGGTGTTCTAAGTAATTGTACGTTAACGTAGGAGAGTTTCTATAGCACTAAGGTTTTAAGTAATACCAAAATAGTGGACATTATATTCTGATCGCATTTACTTTCATACTAAAAATCGACTTTTATATTAGCCCAACCGGAATATGGTCAATAAACGATTTATCATTAGGAGTCATTACTTGACTTACTTATATTAAAAGTGATTTGGCTTATTCTCATAATAAAACAAGTAAGAATTTATAGTTGGGCATAGACGACCATATGATACCCTTCACCATTAATTATGTTTCAAATTTTGATTATTTTTTTATAATAAAGCATTTAATTTCATTTTTACGTTAATTCAGAAATATTTTAACAATTTGTTGACAAAAATAGGGATTTTCTAAAAGAGGGGTTATATGGGGGCAAGGGGTAATATGGGGCTATCCTTATAAATTTTGGTAGAGGGATTTACGTCTATTTTTACGTCAGAATATCATCGTCATACTAGTGTTTATAATTAAATTTTGACCTTAAAGTCATTTTCTGTAGGAGACTTTGTATGGGGGATGGGGTCAAATGAGGCCCGATCATTACGAAAATCTATAGTATTTTTAAGACATATATAAAAATAAGTTTTGCCAATTTTTAAAGTGATACAAGAACATTTAACATATTTAGGAGCTCAAAAGCCCTATTCGGTAGTATGGGGACTATTCGAAATAATGGACCGATTATAAACATTCTCAATAGTCCTTTGGTCCAAAAAAAAGAAGAATATGTGTCAAATTTGATCAAATTATCTTGAAAATTGCGACCTATAGAGTGGTTTACATAGACAGACAGACGGATAGATGGACGGACGGACAAAGCTAAATCGACTCAGAAGTGATTGGTATATTTTAAGGTGTTGGTCCAATATTTTTATGAGTCTATATTTTTATGGGTCTTGGGTCCAAAAGAAGAATATGGTCAAAATTGCTCAGAAAGTGAGTGTTGGGTAGTGCTGAGGTAGTATGTTTGTCTGCATCACTTATTTATGCAGAATATCATCGTGATATTAGTGTTTATAAGTAAATTTTGACCATCAAGTCATTTTCTGAAGAGCACTTTGTATGGGGGATAGGGTCAAATGAGGCCTGATCATTACGAAAATCAACAGTATCATTAAGACTTATATAAAACAACGTTTTGCTGATTTTTAAAGTGATACAAAAACATTTAACATATTTATGAGCTCAAAAGCCCTATTGGTTGGGAACGGTAGTATGGGGGCTATACGAAATAACCGATTTTAACCATGTTCAGTAGGCTTCGTCCTTGGGACAAAAGAAAAATATATGAATATGTTTCATCAAATTATCTTGAAAATTGCGGTTTACATGGACATATGAATATGTTTCATCAAATTATCTTGAAAATTGCGGTTTACATGGACAGACAGACATATAGATGGACGGACGGACAAAGCTAAATCGACTCAAAAAGTGATTCTGAGCCGATTGGTATACTTTAAGGTAGGTCCAATATTTTTGTAGGGTATAAAAACAGGATTACAGGATTCAATTGTTCTATTTCTATATTCAATATTCCTTTGGAATTAAATTTTTTTTCCGAGCTATGCTGGCATTTTTTTCAATCTATTTAAACATTTAGTACTACTTAAATCAAGTATAGTTTAAGACAATTGCGTTTTCATATTTTACATTTCTGTTTAATTGGAAAACTATCCTAAACGAATTGAATGCATTCTATTAACTAAACAACTTTCTTTTTAGCAATCAAATACTAAAGATTTTTATAAATTCAAAAGTGCTAAGCAAATATTTGTAAAAAAATTCTCACACATTAGAAACAAAAAAAGATTGGAACATCTATCAAGTATTACCACCAAGTATTTTTTTACAATATACATATTTATATCCTAGTAATGTACACATGTGTAGCGGGGTTACAGTACAGTGAAGGTATAACGCTTAAATTTTTAAAATTTTTATAAATAGAGTTATTTAGGCGTTTTAGATGTAATACACAACTCTTTTCCTCCAAGTTCCAAAAATATATATTTTTTAATTTTCCCAATATTCGTTTTTATTTGATTCGTCTGTATCACAATTACCACAAAACAATAGAAACCACAAAACCTGAAGATGTCAATGATTTTAAAATGTCTGAGAAGTTGAAATCAAATGGAGCTTTACTACTGCTGTTAATAGAAAATAAAACTGAAGATTGTTTATTTTCACTAAACACTTAAAGAAAATGAGAAAAAAAAGTACAACAGCATGTGAACGACCTCAGACTTAAAGTCATAGGAATTTCAAAGCAAAAAGGTAAAATAAATAAAGATTAACATACCAAGTTACATACACAAAGTATACACGCATATAATTGCAGATAACATACATATAAGATAAATCTACATACACAAATACCCTGCAATCTATGGAACCAGTTATTAAAATCAAAGACTAGTTATCAATCGTCATACTAGTAAACAACATGTTTGTGATTTAAGTAGACAACTAGATGGTTTTAAATTACTACCTTCAACACTGCCGGGTAATTATGTATGTACTTTCACGTTGGTAATTGTGTGTGGTAGTTAAGATGCGTAAGTTCTTGCTTTTAAATAAATAAACTTTATTGAAGCGTTCTTTTTTTCTTAAAGTTAAACTCTAAAAGATTTATAAAATAAACAAGACTTCGTTTTCTGTTGCCTATTCTAAAGATGCTTTTAAGTTTGAGTTTTTAGGTTTAAAAAAGAACACGAAAATATTACTTTATTACAAAAGGAACTAGTAAAAAAAAGTGTTAAGACTTTTTGTATTTGTAACTTGTAATTGCAAGAATTCGTCATATTTAACAAAACAACCCACACACACTATTAATTTAAGATCAAACATTAAATTGTAACAATATTCCATGTTACTAACTAAATCAGCCGATAAGTAGTAAATGTAACTTTAACTCATCTCCCTCATATTGCTTTTTATTGCTAAATTTCCATTAGTGGCAATTTGAGGTAAGAAAGATATTGTCTTCAGGATTGTCACCCTACACTTCATTAAAGAACTGTTTTAACTGTTTAACACTAAATTAAGAGGATCTATCTGTTCCGTAGGGTGCTAGCAAAATGTCGGAAATAAATATAGTAAAAATATTCTTTCATACGTATAGAGTAACATCGGAACGAACATGATCAACTGCTTCTCGCAAAATTGTATTACATGTTGGTGATCCTTTTCTTTCATTTTTTTATTTGTCTTCAGTTGGTGTGAGTTTTAGCGATATCAGCTGTGTGATAGACCTCGTTATAGAGCACATAAAACGCATAAAAGTGTGGAGGCTGGACCATGGTGGCTGTGGCTATGATCATTGTAATTATGACGGTGTTTTGGGTACAAGAAAATAAAAAAAAATGTTTGCAGCTTGTAAAAAGATAAGTAAATGGGGAAGGTGTGCTAACCTTCAGCTTTTAAAAAAGTCTAGTTTTAAAGCTCAATAACTTTTAGTGTAAACTTAAATAAACAGTTGCTGATCCTGAGTCAACCTTCCCCAAATTCTGCAGAAAACTTGTACAAGCGTAAGAAAAGTACAGAAGCCTTTCGTGCTGTAATAACAGTAAGCAGGAGAAAAAAAAAACAACTAAATAACCAACAACTACAACCACATTACCAAAAGTAGCTGCATCAATGAGAAGCATCAAGAGGAACATCTTGGTGTGTTCATCTCTTGTGCAGTTTTCATATTTATTGTTATTATTGTAATAATTTTATTTTTTATGGAATTTTGATTAAATCACATTGGTTAACAGCAAAGCACACAAACAACCCAACACTACACTTAACTTTGCAAACGCACAACTTTACAAACTCTTGGCCACAGACAAAAGTATACTTATGTTTCCTTTTCTCTTATTAGAACAACTTGGTGGCTGCCACAAGAACAAGAGGAAGAAAAATTTGGTGTTACAAGCATCGTCAGTCGTCGTTGGCTTGTTCATTGTGCTGGAGTTTGGCTGGTGTGGCATAAAGAAAGAATTCATATGATTTTTACAGTTGCCACTTAAAGTGATAATTTAGGTTTTTAGTTGAAAATTAAAACGTGCTTTTGGCTCAACAATTTTCCAATTGTATGACTGCATCAAGTCGTCTTCCTTCGTACAACAAAATACAATTGAGCATGCGTGCAACTTTATGAAAATTCCAAGAACGCCAGAATAAATACACAACAAAGGATTGAAACAAATGTATAAAAAAAAAACATAATACATATGTGCATCTTGACCTTCACTTTGTTACAATATAATGAAAAAATAAACCCAAACGAACTGTGAACAGGAGAAAAAAAGCCACAATTAATTTATTTTTAATAAGAAAATTATTCTTTCAAATTAAACTCTACAATTTATATGTATTGATGTAACAACCCATGAGTCATGGTTTCTTTTGTTATGAAATAATTTCAAAATCATGTGAATAAAATTCTTGATTGAGAATTTTGAAAATATTTAAAGATAAAAAGAACCTTTTAATGCTTTTAAAACAATAAAAATCAAAGTCTATCACAATTGAAGGGGTTAAAAAACTCCGCTCTCAATCTCTGTACGAAATACACAAAACAGTTCAAGACTTTAAACATTTTTTGTAGATTGTTTTAAAAAGCAGTAAATCAAAACCAATCATTCTTCATTTTTATGAAATTTCGTCAATATCAAGTAAGAACTTTAAATGAAAAAGTGACTTGTAAAGGCAACCAAAAGCATTGAGTTAAAAAAAAAACTTGTTGATATTGATGTTCATCGTAAAGATCGTTTGATCTCTCTTTATAATTTGTTGCTTAATATTAAGGGTGTTCATAATTTTATATGTCAAATAGCAAATTACATTTATTGGATGTTTCAAATGTTAAATCAATTAAGTCCACATTTTAGATTTTTTCAATTTCAAGGCGTTATTTGACTCTGTTTTTTAAACTCCCATTTTTTTCTCAGAAGAAAGTTATACAATTTAAAAAAGAAAAATAGTTTTTAAAATATTTTTCGGAAACAATAAAGAAATAGCTATTTGAACGATTCTAGGATAAAATAGGTGAATTCTAGGACAAAATAGGTGAAAAATTACACTCATTTGAATAAAACCTTGTATGAACAAAATGTCGAAGTTTGACCCCCTCTAAGTCTGGCAGTTCTTGACCGATAGAGCAGAAAATTTGTGTCTGGCCTACCATCCAATAGTACTAACCTTGCCAAATCGGTAGACATCGATTTTAAAAGTTGGCTCACTTGACACGAAATTACCCTTAATTTTATGTCAAACATTCATAAATGAGTCTTAAAAAAAGACATCGATTTTAAAAGTTGGGAAGACATCGATTTTAAAAGTTGGGTCACTTGACACGAAATTGCCCTTAATTTTATGTGAAACAGTATATCTTTAGAGTGCAAAGGACGAAATTTATAACTCCAGAAGTACTATTAGATAATTTTATTCATAAATGACTTAAAAATATATATCGTCCGATATCTGGACCAAGGACCATGAACTTATACAATACATTCTAAAATGAACTTAATCGATAGATCAAAACAATACGAAACCTAAATGAATACCCTTAATAATTTTGAATGATCTTATAAGTTCCTAGTTAAAGTCGATGGTGAGAGTATGTGATATCACTGGTGATATTCTAGTACAAACTGCATGCAGTTGAAGTTACTGGTGACGACGACAATGTTAAGAAAAAAAAAAAAAAACGAAGACATCAAGTGAAGGAAGAAGAGTGATGAAGGTAGAAGAAAATAAAGGTTGGTGGTTTCAGTGGCTAGTGATGGTATGCATTCAATCAATCAAAATAATGACAGAAAACTGACATTAAAAAAAAACGATGAAATTACAACAACAATAAAGCTGAAATAAAGCAAAGAACAACAAGATCTATCAATTCAGTTTTATTAACGTATAATGAAAATGGGAATGGGTGCGAGAGTGAGTAAAAATTTCATATCGCTCATATCTCCGCTCGTGTGTTAAAAAAAAAACATTTTTCCTGACTTTATGAATGATGGACGTTTGTTCTGACTTTAACAAGTGTTTCTTTTTGTTGGTGCCATTATATTATATTTTTTTCTTCTTTTTTTAATTCAGCAGTTCCTCCTCTCACTCTTATGTAGAATCAAATTAAACAATAAGAGCAACAATATTTATAAAAAGTATGATTGCACTTCATTTCGTTTGATGTATGAACATATATATGTATATATGTTTGAATTTATATCACAATAGCAACAACAACATCAATAAGATGAAATAAAGCAAGAGACCTCAATAAAAACGTAAATTTTTTTTAGCGCTTTTATGAAGAATGTTGCGCCTTCTTGTTTTTTTTTTTGTAATGTTATTTTTTGGATTTTTATTGAATTGATGATGGGAATTAAAAGGCAACAAAAAAGGAATTCATCATGTATTTCGTTACTGTTGCTGATGCTGCTGCTACATTTTGTTATTGTTGATGCTGTATTGTTGCCTGTTTAAATTAGTTTTAAATTGTATAAAAATAAAAATTTATTTATGCATTTTATGAGTTTAAATAATACGAGCAAAAGAAAACAACACAACTGACAATATCAAGAGTATCTACTCACTCACTCAGTTACTCGACTTGTCATACATGGAGCTGTTCTGTTCCTAAGGGTGTCCTAAGTATCACATGATGTTGTGATGTGACGCTATGGAATGAGATGTGATTGTACTCTACTCTCCATTTGGTTGTTTGATTATTGTTGCTTTTGATTTTTGTGTGTTTTTCTGATTCATTTGAAAAGAGAGAGACGAGAAAGACAGACAGACACACAATCATAAAACGTGTCTTGACGTTTATTTCTTGGTAATTGATACTTTGTTTGATGGTTTTCTTTAACTTCTTCTTGTTTTTATCCGAAAATTTTAATGTCAAGCAATTAAATTGTTGTTACTTTTTCCAATTTTATTTCGATTTTTTTTCTTATGTTTTTGTGCTGTTTTGTCTAAATTACATCAAAACTTTTTTGAGAATAAAAAAAAACGCAGAAAATAAATAAATAAAGAAAGAGAAACATTGACAGTTAATGATCACTTAAATTGAAGTACAAGCAAGTATCGAGTATTGTTTTGTATGATTAACAAATGTCAATGTTTATTAAAAGGGGCCATTTGTGACTTAAAAGCAACTGAAAACTGACAGTAGATTGATTTATAACACAAATATGTTAAATTATAATTGGATTTAGTAAACCTCTTGGGAGAATTATAGAACTCATTTCATTTTTAATGTTTAATAATAAACAAAAATAAGATTAAAATAATGTCTATGATATGAAAGATTAATAAAAAAAATTACACTCACACACAACATGTCAAGTTGATATAAATACCTCAGACATTGGAATTTATTTGTCCGGTATTAAAACTTCTCAAATTTTGTTGAAATTTAAAATATATTACTTCTTAATTTCTTAAGCAATTATGTGCTTTAAATTTGAAAATCTAAATGTATTTAAAAAAAAAAATATTTATTTCATTTTGTTTAATTATTATTGCGCTGCTGAGGAAGTATAAATTACTTTGCCAGCTAAGGCAGTGTGAAAGAATATTGTTAAAACTTAATTGAAATGAAAACAATTTCAACCTTGAAATGTTTCTTGCTGTAGACTCCTTAAATTTATTTGTTTAAATACTTTCAACAGTGTAAACAACATTTTTTTGTTCCTCTACTTTTGGTAGACGTGAGTAAATGTTTGCATGAGTGTGTGTGTGAGAATTTGTTTGTGTTTCCTTTAACAAAAGCTTGATGTTTTTTAGGGGTTTTTTAGTTTTTTTGTTGGTTCTACTATGTACAAAGTTTGTTATTATTCTGTCAACATTTCGTTAAATTAGTTTCTTACCACCAAGCTGATCCACTAAATCAACAAACTTTATTGTTATTACTTGCACTTCATTGTGTCAAAAAATGAGTGGAACAACATACAGGCATACTGAGGAACACACAGACACATTCAAATATATAACGAGGTAAACAAATCCAATCATGTTAAAGATCGACTCGTAGCAGCAGTAAAAATTTACTACTTTTTTTTTTTGTTCCTCTTGTTGCTTTTTTTGCTTTTTTATTATTTTTGAGTTTTATTAAAGACCTGTAAACAAATGCAACACGTATGTTGGAAAAATACAACGTAGTCAAACAAAACTTACACCTCTAACCAGTTAAACGTGGTTGCATTTTTATTTTATAACATAATAATTTATTTGGCTTCAAAGAGTGTATTAATCACTAGTTACCGTATGATCTACTTTCAAGGCTAATTTGGAGAAGTTACTGTTGCCACCTATTTTAATAATTTTTAAGCATTTTGTTTGAAATTTTATTTTGGTTCGGCCGATTTCATTTCTAATATTTGCTAAAAGTTTTAGCCGTTTGGACTCTAACGCTTTCAACAGACCGACCGGCATAAGCAGATTTTTTTTTAGAATTGCATATTTCTTAATGTTACAAATTGAATGATAAATAACTTCGTTTATTGAGGTCTTGGTTTAGGATTTTATTTGAAGAGACCAACACTGAACAACAACAACAAAACATTTGTTTTTTAAATAAACAGATTTTTAATGTAGACAAAATAATCACATTTACTTGTACATTTGAGTAAATGAAGAAGTGATTTTTTTTTTGCAAAACAGTGCATTTAAGATTATAGGATAAATTTTTCGCCTGTTCACACTAGCGAAGAATTTTATATATTTATATTAAATGTAAATTTGCCCTAAAGAATTGCTAAAGTGATAAATTTTAGCCATAGAAAGGATATGTGTCAATTGTTCTTTATATTTGTTCCAAGGAACAATGAAATATTTGGGCAATTTCATGTCAAGTGACAAGTGCTAGTAACAATAGGTAAAAATTTACACTCATTTGAATAAAACCCTATATGACCAAAATGTCCAACTTTGACCCCCTCTGACTCCGGCAGTTCTTGATGGATAGATTGTGTCTGGCCTACTATCACATAGTACTAACCTTGGTGGAAATTTGATCCAAATCGGAAGACATCGATTTTAAAAGCTGGGTCACTTGACACGAAATTGCCCATTTATATAATAATATACAGTTTGTTGCAAGTGTAAACATTGCAGCAAGGGTGTTTTGTTTGTTTAAAGCAAAGGCTAGTAAATTATTACTTGTACATGGGTTTCCTAGACGGATTTTGTTCTGTATTTGAATTACTATTTATGGCAATGATTGTGGCGGCATAAATTAACCTAAAGTTGGATTTTTTCCTCTTCTTCTTCTTTTTATTTCCAGCGTATAATGGTCGTTAATTTGTTTTCTTATGAGGTACTTTATTATAAAAAGCTTTAAAAAGCAAATAATAATAATAAGACGTAGACGACTAAAGTCACTTTTTTTTAAAGAATGAAAAAAAGCCCAAATTCTACATTGTTGTTTGTTTGTATTTTTAAGTTTTTACTGTTGTTGTACACTTTAATAGTTTACTATATTTGTTTAGTATAATTTGTTTATTTTTTATTGTTTGTTTACCATTTTGTGTGTGTGTGTGTGTGTTTATTTTACTTTGTTTTGTTATAATGATTTAACATTCAATTTATTCTTCGTTAAATAACATTTATTTATTTGTTTGTTTGGTTTAGATTTTATTTTTGATGGATTTGGGGGGGAATTTTATAGGTGTTTGTGTGTTTCTTAGGGAGTTTGTAACTTAGATCTGAAATATTTATAGGATATTCGCCCCTGTTATTTGTATTTATTTTGTTCCAAATGAAATTTGTTTAAACCCCATTTCACTTATTTTCACAAGTAAAACTTTAATTAAGTAGTTAGGCTATATCTCTCTTATTTTAATTCAAATTGGTTTTGTAATTAGGGTACTTTTCAATTCGACCTTAAATGCCCAAAAAATATATTTAGCTCATTACTTTGGGTTAAATTAATTTTAGATTTTCTGGAATTTTTTTTTTGTATGTAAATTAGTATAAAATAATGAATTATTTTACAATTTCTCACCTTAATGGTTTGTTAAACTCAAATCATCTTAAAAGTCATTCAAATCACACAGACAAGACACAGCAAAGTTTTTCTGTTGCTGTTTTTGGTGTCGATGTTGTTGTAGTGACCATTTATCTGTCATTATTTTAGAGTTTTTTTTTTCTCTATTTTGAATGTAAGAGGCGTAAAGTTTTTATATTACATATGATCAGTCATTTCTACAGTTGTTTGTGAAGATTTTATGTTGGTCTTTCTGTCTGTCTGTATGGGCCAGCTGCCGATAAATGGCTGAGGCGTGTATTAAAGTTAAACATTTTGATGGCTTTAGCTAGACTGCTGCTGCTGCTGCCGTTGTTGTTTTATTGTTAGAAATGAAAAGCTTTCTAAAATGTTCTAAAGATATAAAATTTTGTTGTAAGTTTGATTTTTCTTCTTTTTTTTTTTTTGAAGTATCGTGTCAGTTTTAAATCATTGTAAATGCTGGCTGTTGTTGTTGCAGACTTCATAACACGTTAAACATTGGAAACATTTAAAACGTGATCCTAAAAATGATTTTTTACCATTTTTCATGTTTGAATTTTGTGGGTTTTTCTTTTTAAAGATTGCTGTTGTTGTTGGGCTCGCTCCCTTTATCCTCCCAAAAAAAGCCATAAGTAGTTAGTTGTTATTGGGTCTTGTTGGTCTTTTTAAATTCTTCCTTTTGAGTGTAGTTCGATACGATTCTTAACAAGACGTGTAGGGGGAAAATAAGGTCACGTAAAGTAATATGATGGTGGTGTCTTGGAAAATAAGCAACCAAATGTTTAACAAAAAAACTCAAAAACAAACTAAATAAGAAAAACATTCATAACATTCACATCATCATCGTCATCATCAATACCCAAAACAATTGGTTGGCCATAAACCATTCCATCCCATCATAGCCATCACAAACACCATGGCTATTCATCCATCCATCTATCGGTTGGTATTGGTAACTAGCATAACAAATTTACAAGAAAAAATGCCAGAACAAAAAAAAAACATAAAACAACCAGCAAGTAAGAGTGTTATAATCGGCTGACAAGAAAACTTATTTACCCTGCATCATTTCCTTCTTCTGGAGCCACACCAAAAGACATAAAATTAGGACAAAAATAACAAGATTTAGAAGGAAGGACATACACACATGTGTAAGTCTAGTATTTAAAGCAACAGTTAAATCTAAAGTTAATACCTTGGTTACTAATCATCTAATGAACTAAATATACTTTGTATATTTTTATGGTAAAAAAATCATTTAAAGAGGCAACAGAAAACGTCCTAAACTGTTAAAGAACTAACCGTAACTGAAGTGATGTTAATGATTTTGCATTTATGGCAGTTACTTTATTTTTACTTTTTCGTTTAAACATTTTTCCTTAGAGTGTTTATAATTTTGTAGATTTTTTTATTTTTAATTTTTTTTTGCATATTTCAACGCGCCTTCCTAAGCATGACAGTCGTGCTTTTTACAAATCTTTAATCTAGGTTGATTTTTTTTATTTTGGTCTACCCTCTCTTATAGTTGTAACTTAGAATATTGGTTTGTTTAATATTTAAAAAAATTTTTTTAAACATTTTGACTGTTATTATTTTTAAACCCGGAAGTGTTGTAAAAATTTTAAAGTAGTGTTTTTAACTACAATAAATATTTTGAGAAATGTGTCTTTAAATTTAAGTATAAAAAATTTACTTACCTTAACTTTCATAACTTTAAGCAGTCGGGGGCTGAAATTAGAAAAAAAGGAATATTTAAGATTTTTTGCGATTTTTTAAGAGACAAATCATTTTTAAAATAATTGAAAAGCAAAAAAAAAAAAATAATAATAATATTTCCAACATTTTTCTTTGAGAGTAAATTACTACAACTTTGTAATAAAGTTTATTAGGTTGCTGAGATTTTGATTGTTAATATCTCATGAGTCTACTATCACAGTTCTAAAGTTCTAAGCTTTTTCTAGTTTATAACCGCTTTAACAATTAGTAGTTCTTAAATTCATAATGTTCTAGCAACATGCAATATGCCACTAATAACAAGTATAATCGGGCATGGTCGACCTTATGATACCCTACATGTTAACAATTTTTAATATTTTTTAAATAGCAAAGCTTTTAATTTGATTTTTAACTTAATTCCGGAATACATTTACTTACAGTTGAAAGAAAGAGATTTTCTACAAGAGGGCTCATATAGGGGTGAGGGTCAATATGGGCCTATCCTTATAAATGTTGGTAGAAGAATTTACGTCTACATCAAAGTTATTTATGTAGAATTTCATCGTGTTATTAGTGTTTATAAGTAAATTTTGACCTTCAGGTCATTTTCTGAAGGGACTCTGTATGGGGACTAGGGTCAAATGAGTCCCGATCATTATAAAATCTGCAATGTCATTTAAATTTCTATAAAACTGATTTTTGTTGACATACTGGAACATTTAACATAATTATGAGCTCAAAAGCTCTATTTAGGGGGTACGGTTGTATGGGGACTAGGCGATTTCACCCATTTTCAATAGCATTCGTCCTAGGTTCGGACGGACATAGCTAAATCGACTTTAAGGTGGGTGTATTTTTGGGTGTTACAAACAGCTGCACAAACACATAATACCCTCCCACTATATGGTGTGGGGTAAAAAAATGGCCTATAATACTAAAAAAAATCACATGTGAATTTGCTGATTATCAGTGTGTTTAACTCAGTATTGGCCTAATTACAACAGTAGGGTCTTAGATCTAATTAAGTGAAATTATATTTCATAACTGTTAAAAGATCTTGTATTAAAATAATTTATGGAAAATTTAAAATATAAATTTTTTCTTAAATACAAATTAAGAGAATATTGAGAAGAATTTTTTTTTTAGGTTTTAAATGTCTTTGATTGAACATAGTTTAAATAATATTATTCCAATTGCCTGAGGCCCCATTATTACTTTAGTTCTATGGAATTAAACATCTCTTAGCTCCCAATCTGCTTTTCTTTTTTGTTATTGTCTTTATTTTACAACTAATTTTTAAATTATTTTACAAATATTTTAATTTTAGCCTGAAGTAAATATAAATAAACTGAATATTTTTCTCAAAAGAATTCTATAGAAAAAGACATTAAAAGATAGGCAGCACCCTCTTTTAGTTTCTGCTAATTTCTCTGAACATTTTCCTTACCTTTTTAACCCCTTTTTTTTTGTATTAAGACTTTACTGGCAACTTAAGCCGAATGTACTATTTATTTTATTGCTATTTTTTCTCAACTTCTTTTATTATTAGCTTTAAAGAAATTTGTTTATTTTGCTAACTACAAAACAGGGATTTCGTTTTGAATTTGTTCCTGGACATTTCGCCCTTTTTTGCTATTGTTGTTATCCAACATCTAAGAATGCAATTTTCTTAATACCCAAAGGATAAGAATTGTAAAGAAATGCTTTGATGCAGGAACAAACTTAATAAATTTAACAAAAAAATAGAACTACAACTGGAAAACGATTTTCAATGCCTAAATACATACAATTTTGCGAGTACAATTGTTAAGCAAAATAGTACAAAAAAAAAACAAATTTGAAAAATTACATTTGCACAAAAACAACAACATCAACAGAAGCAAAAAGATCTTTAAATAAAAAATTGTAGTTGTAGAAAAAAAATTAAATAACAAAGTAAACAATTGTAAAATTGCATAGAAGAACAAGGTAATTTTTCTTTTCTTGCGTTTGAGCAGCTACCGAAACAGAAGGCATCTGTTGGTCCTTTTGTATGCCAAATCAGAGAAAAAAAAAAACAAGAAATAAAGACCAAACACAAAAAAAAAGGATGTGCACAATCAAAATACCGTTTACACAATTGATATTCCTTTAAGTCCACAAATACTACAACAAAAAAAGTAAAACTAGAAATAGAAAACAACTGAATGTTATAAATGATTTTCAGTTTTTCCTTATTGTTAAACAACAAGAAAAAGTACGACAATATTTCAATATTGTAAATATACCAATACAATGAATACTGCTGCTTCTTTTTTTTTTGGTATACATATTTGATTAATTTACCCAATATTTATTGTTGTTGTTATTGTTATTGCCATTTTATTTATAAGTGACTAAATCTGTCAGTCTTACAGTGACTGTCATATTCTTTTCATTTTCTTTTCTTCATCAAACATTTTTATATTGTTGTTGTTGTTTCCTTTAACAAATTTGTCCAATTGTTAAGATGATGAATTGTTTGTTTGGTAAACATTAATTTGAAAGGTGGGGGATTCGTACCAAAAAAGGATACAACGTTTTTAAAAAAAAGGTGTTTCATTTAAATTGTTTGAATTTATTGGAAAATTGCTAGGTAGCCGGAGGCAAGATGCAGCAAAGGAGATTATCTTATACGGTAGAAGGAAATGTGTAAAAAATCCCCAGAGAAATTCAATTGAATGAAAAAGATATTAGGAAATTAAGAACACTTAAGATATACACCCAATTAAAACGATCTTAACTGGGTTGGTACAACATGATTTTGTTAAAATCTAGAAGACAATTTTGTGTTTCGGATTAAAATCAAGGGTGACATTAATGAAATCAAGCAAAAATATTGTCGGATACATTTATCGTTTCAATATTATATAAGGTTTTAAATACTATGTAAATTCGATAGAGGGCTCATATGGGGGTGAGGGTAAATATGGGCCTATATATGTATATATAAATGTTGGTAGAGAAATTTACGTCTACATAAAAGTTATTTAGGTCGAATTTGATCGTGTTATAAGTGACCTTAATTTTCTGAAGAAGACCTTGTATGGGTGATAGGGACAAATAAGGCCCGATAATTACAGAAATTGGCAATGTCATTAAAACTTCTATAAAACTAAATTTCGCCGATTTTTGTTGACAAACGGACGGACGGTTTCAAATACTATGTCAATTCGGTAGAGGGCTCAATTGGGGGGTGAGGGTAAATATAGGTTTATCCTTATAAATGTTGGTAGAGGAATTAACGTCTTCATCAAAGTTATTAATGTAGAATTTTTTCGTGTTATTAGCGTTTATAAGTGAATTTTGACCTTTAAGTCATTTTCTGAAGGGGAGCTTGTATGGGGGCTAGGGTCAAATGAGACCCGATCATTACAAAATTCGGCAATGTATTTAAACTTATATAAAACTAAATTTAGCCGATTTTTGCTGACATACTGGAACATTTAACATAATTATGAGCTCAAAAGCCCTATTTAGGGGGTACGGTCGAGTGGGGTCTAGGCATTCGATCAATAGCATTCGATCTTGGGTCGAAAGAAGTGTATGTGCCAAATTTCATCAAAATATCTTGATGTAGCATGCGCACAAGCTTTATATGCCCACACAGACAGACAGAAGTTCGGACGGACAGACGGACATAGCTAAATCGACTCAGAAAGTGATTCCGATTAGTATATTTTAAGGAGGGTGTAGGGTATAAAAATAGAATCTTACAGTTTGTAGTATTTGGCTTAACTAATAATGATATTTTTAATAACCTCAATGTTTTATTACAAATATATGTATGTGACTCATATAAGTTTTGCCTAAGAAACAATATTTTAAAATAACAATCTATATTCAACATTAACAACAGACATATTTATGATAATGAAATGCAAAAAATTCTTAAAAACACATAAATTCTCTATTACAGCCAGACAACAACACAGTACCTGCTGAGGGCAATCTGCCTTCATAGACACATAAGATAAAATATTTCTTTAACCTTAAATATCTTTGGCAAAATTCTAATATTTAACTAATTAACAAACATTAATCAGACATGCATATACAAAATTGTGCAACTATTTAAAAATTCATTTGTTTATAATACATACATATGCAGACAAAATAATGATACATTGACTGTTTCTATATGTGTAAGAGACTAATGAAAAATTGCAGTAAACGTAAACGTTTTTTTTTCTCCACATCCAGCCAGACATTTAAACACATTAATTTTAATTAATTTCTCTCGTTTTGCAGAAAATCCTTGAACATCAGTTGAGTGCAAAAACCATTAGAATCATGGCGTCAAATAAGAATTTGTTTAAATGTCACCTTTCACAAAAAAGCAATAAACCGTAAAAAATTTCAATGCTAACTTACACAAACACGCTTGCATGCCACATCAAAGTGTTGTTGTATATACCACACATGCCTCTTCTGGTATTGCATATTGTAGCTAATTTTTTTATTTCAATTTTCTTCTTTTTTTAAGGATTTACTTTTCACTTACTATTATCCTTAAGGATTTAGTAGATTCAATGTATACGTTTATTCTTACGAAAAAAATTTTAAAGGTTCTTTTGTATTGTTTGGCTTAAAAAAAAAACTGTAAGTAGTAGTGGAAGCATATGTTTCAGTCTATCCAAAACCATGACTACAACTTGCATGGAAAAACTTGCTCTGAAGCACAAACATACACGCCACATCAGACTGAGGTTTCGCTTTTTATGCCTTTAACTTTTAAGGTGTTGTTGATAGGGAAATATCGGTTTATCAAATGGTTGGTACGAAATTTAGATGAAGTATGAATCAATGTCACTTCTAAGTTTTCCGATATACAATTTTAATAGGCAAAGGCTGACAATTTCGAAACTATATAGCTTTAAATCCTAGTTCTTAGAAACTTTATGTACACTACAGGTTTATATCTTTTAAACCATCTTGATGAGTTGTTTAGGGTATCTAAAAGTCGTTGCTGTTCTCTAAACTCTCTATCCAAATATCTACAATTTCTTATTTTATTTTTAATTTTTTTTTTCTATTTTACTTTTTTCAATGTCATGTTTCATTGTAATATCTGCAAATCGGAAAATAAAGAAAATACATTTCAAAGTAAATTCCTAAAGTTTTTTCTCATTTTCCTATTTCTCTATAGAAATAAATTTTATTTTTTTCTGAGTGTATGTGTGTGTGTGTATGAGTTTGAAGTTTTTGTAACAATTTTGTATAACATTTGTTTAGATTTGTTGCATTGAATTAATTTTTGTTTTGTTCTTTATTATCGTCTTTGTTGTTGTATATTTATTCCTCAACATCGACATCCTGTTGATTCAATGTTGTTTTTTTATAAAAAAAAAAATTACACACATACCTGCATACATTTAAACAATCACATTGTGTCTATACTCCTTCCTATAACAAAGAACTCCAAGTGTCAGTTTTTCTTATTTTAGGATTTTCTCAACAAAATAAAAAACCATTAAATTTCTTTAGGATTTTCATTCGACAAGTTGTTTGTTACATTTTTCCGAGCAATATTTTGTTGGTGTGTATGTTGCGGATTATTTACCTTTTTCTTTTCAAAAGAAGACTTCTGTTTGGTTTTAAAATTTATTGTTAAATTTTACCCATACACTCATGAAAAGATTTCTAACTCATCTTTCTTGCACAAAATTAATATGAAATTTTGTATTATTTTAGGAACATTTCTTCAGAGTCTATTACCGTAACGAAGTAGTGAAGAATTAAGAACATTTATTGATGACATTTGTTCTTACTATTGCATATTTATCATTTGTAAGGACTTGTACTTACACAACACCTTAATTTTCATATAATTATTGTAATCATGACGTAAATACTTATAATAACTATTTAACTCCCTATTTGTAATGTCTTTTCTAAGTAGTTATTTGTAAGCAATGACTGTACATAGAGGGAAAAAGAAATATACACGCCTGGTACCAAATTGACACCAAGAGTTTATAATATTTCAATACCATACGTTGTCAAAGTATATAAATACGTACGACAACACTATGTAATGTTGACAACATTGCAACAATTCGTTGTCAAAATCTAAATTTTATACACATCCGTTGTCTAAATGTTAACAAACGTGGTAAGCTCACTATTGACAAACAATCCGTTGCCAATAGTGAGCTTACCACGTTTGTTAATTGTTGCAATGTTGACAGCGTTGTGTTGTCAACATTACATAGTGTTATCGTACGTATTTGGCAATATATATTGAAAAATTATAAACTCTTTGGTGTCAATTTGGTACCAGGCGTGTATATTTCCTTTTCCCTTTGTGTATAGTTGAGATTTCATTGTTTAATTTTTGACCAAGTCTAGATCACCACCCCTTTTAGTTGTAATATTTAAACATTTTACAAATTGAATTTATTAGTTTACTAACAAAAAACATATGTAAGTTTCCATCAGACTTTATTTCATCCATCTACTTTAATCATTTGTACATTTTATATTGATGTCTAAAAGTCTACTTTTTTGATTTTCCTTTGCATGCCATACCATGACCATTGAAAAGTCTAAGAAATTTTAACATTTATGGCAGCAATTGTGTATTTCTCGATATTTGTCTATTTATGCTGTTGTGTAGTATCGTAAGAAAGAAAAAGGATTTAGAATTGAAAACCTTTTCATCTGCTGTTTCAGTTGTGGTTTTTGTATGAGAATTATTTATTCTTTTTTAGGTTGTTTTTTTTTTGGTTATTTAGGATTAACACTTTGACTTGATTATACAATTTTTGTATTTCATTCATAACTTTTTTCTTTCATTCTTAAATTAAATAAAAAACGATTTTATACCTTTAATTCAGGCCTTTCATAAGGATGATGATGAGAGAGATGTTGTAGATGATGTTTTCTTAACCAAACATAACAAATGCATGATTTAAATAATTCCTTTGCATTTAAGAAATGTCACGTTATGTTGTTTTCTTAATGTTTACTTATATTGTTGTTGTTATTATTATGTCAGGATATTTTCTTAAATACTTAAGTATGAGTGTGTGTTTGTGTCATGGGAAATATTTGTGGCATCCTTTTTTTTCCTCTAGCTTACACACATCCAGAAGTATAGATGTATAGGTATGTGTCAAAGAGTAAGAGGGAGATTTTTTGATTGAATTTTATATTGTTTTTCTAAATTTATGTATTTTTTTCTTGTTGTTGTTGTTGTTTTTGTTTTTTGTATTTTATTGTTTTCTAATGATGTTTGTTTTTCTCTAGAAACATAAATATTTTTGCAACAACATTTTATGGTTGGGCGTGACCCAACATTAATCATGAGCCTTTTATCATCTAAACGAATGACTAAAGGAATGAATGTATATACTGGGGTGTTATTTTTTTTTTTTTTACTTTTTTGTGTCATTAAAAATACTTTGAATTTCCATTAGAATTTGTTTGTACGAAAGAGTGGCTTAAATTGTATGTCATAAATTTGTTGAGATAAAACAAAATTCTGGGTATGTGCAACATGCATTTATGTACGTGCAACATTTGTAATAAATGTCTAGTGTAAACAATGTGACCTTTCAAAAATAAATTCTACTTAATTGATTTCTTTGCATAAATTAGAGACTCAAATAATAAAAATAAAATAAACAAATTATTTTATATGAAGGAGCCATAAGTAATCGTTTAAGGTAAAATTAATCTAAAGTAAGTTTTTGTAGAATTTGGAAGGGATTTTCTGGAAAAAGTTTTAATGAGTTGACAAACATTTATCTATAGTTTTTAACCCCAAAGTAGCAAATTGTATGTAGCAAATTTTTACCAAATTTTCATAAAAAAATTTGTTCTATAAACCTTTCATGAATGTTTATGAATAAGCTAGTATATATTTATTTTCACAATAATTTTCCTATATATCAAAAAATAGTTTAAAAAATATATTTTTTCATACTTAATATTTCTCAGAAAAAAACACTGTATTACCAAAAAACAGCCTTCTTTCTACAAAGGCCATTTTACAAAAAAAAATAACATAATTCAATTAAGCTGAAATTTTTATTTAAAAAACACCTTAATTTTTACACATTAACATTAAAAATGAAATAAACAACATAATTTAATTAATAAGAATATAAGTTTTGCAATATATAGAACCATGAAGTACTCATTTATCTTTCTACATATTGTATTTCTATCAATTGTAGTTGTAATTATTACAAAAAGTTACAAATAATTACCCGGCAGTTCTGAAGGCCATAAGCAATAAGAAACTACACTGAAAATAATCCTCACTAAACTTAACGAAACAAAAGATACACTTTTTCCATAATATTTACGAAAATTTCGTGTATAATATGAAATATTATTTAAACAAAGACTTTTTCTTCGAAAGTATGAAATATATTTTTCGTAAATTTAAGCGAAATTATATTAGATTAATGTTAATTACAACACTTTTTATAAAATTTAAGAAAAAGTACTAAGTGTCGAGCAAACTACTAAGTATCGATTCATAGACTGCTCTGGCAGGGTTCTTAATACAAAAACAAAGTCAGGGTAGAACAGGCTCGTGAGAAACAATAGTCATGGTTTTGATGACTTAAAAAAAGCTAATCCCTAATACGCACTACTCGGTAATGGCTTGTACTTACATAACCACTTACTTTTCAATGACTACTACTTATAGTGCAAGTACGTGCATTCAATGTCATCACCATGTTAAAATAATGAGTTAAAATGCTAATGAATAAGTAGTTAAATGCCACTTTTTAACTTTTCACTGTAAGTTTTTGCTGGTTATATATTGACAATAATGCAATAAGGGTCAGTTGTTCATTACAAAATCTGCCAGGCTTATTGATATAATATATTGTGTATATAGTTCTTCACACAATCAATTAAAATCTTGTATTCCTAATGATATTTGTTTAATTTACTTTTATTGTTTATAGAACAAACAAATATCTTAACAAATTAAGTTTCGTTAAAAAGCGTAAACTAAAAGCGTAAAGACTAAATAATAGATAACGTTTACAGCGGCCAAAAGAACAGGTAATAAACATTAAAAAGAAAACACTTTGCTCTATTATCATGAAAAGAAAAAGAACAGAAAAAGATATAGATGACAATTATTAACAGAAAACCACAAAACTACAGACAATCCTTTTAAAGCAAAATAGTTCTAAATATGACCTACTTTTTTAAATGACAAGTGTTTTGTTTAATTTTTCTGTAAGATTGTTTTTTCCTTTAAAACACGTAATTAAAAAGAGTTGGCTGTAGTAGAAGTTATTTGTATAGAAAAAACATTTTCTTTGAAAACGCACTTTTTCTGTCATGTTCTTTGTTAATGTTGTTTATATGTAGTACGAGGTTTGTATGATATTTGTTGACACATGCCGCTTTATGTGGTAAAGTGTTAAAAATTTTGTTTTAGTTAAAACAACAAAAAACTAAAAAAGATATAAGCTGAAAAAAAAACCTTGAACATTTGTGAACTTGTAGAAACATATTAAAGTTGCAACATGCTCGTATTACAACCAACTGACATGGCCAAAAACAAAATAACACACTCTCAATGCAGCACTCCTATCAATGCATCTTTTTATAAGGCTATCAAAGCAATCCAGCAGCAAGAGTAAAAAAAATAACACAAATTTTCACACCATTAAATCGAAAGTAAACTGAGATTGTTTGTTTGTTTCTGTTTGCCAATCCCTTCTTGGCTACTGGTGTACAAATTTAGACCTTGTGTGCCATATGGAAACACAACACTTTTACTCTCTACAAATTCCCCATAAATTTAAGACCTTTGAGTGCATTTTTGGCCATAGCTCTGAGAGTGAGATTAAAGAAAAAGTGACGAAAAATTTTAAGTTCTTGCGGTATTTTTATTTCATTTTGGTCAGTTTGCTTTATGACCAAAATAAAAAAGGAACACAAACTAAAACCAAAAACAAGACGAGAAAGACAAAAAAAGAAACAAAAAAGCACCACAACAATATGCATCCTAAACATTTCAGTAAATATATTTAGAACTTTGCAACCTTTTCAAAATATTTCAATTGTTGTTGTTCATTTTGGCCCTTTTGTCTGGACGACTTATAGAGTCCACAGTAAGTATGTTAGTGTGTCTGTTTGGGTTGTATCCATTACACCTTCTTTTACCCTTCAAAACAACAACACACAAAAAAACAAGTAAGAATTTATAGTCGGGTATGGCCGACCATATGATACCCTACATCAGTGTTTATGTTAAAAATGTTGATTATTTTTTAATAATAAAATATTTCATTTTTACCTTAATTCAGAAATATTTTTTCAATTATTTGACTAAAAGAGATTTTCTAGAAGAGGGGCATACGGAGGAAGGGGGTTAATATGGTCCTATCCTTATAAATTTTGGTAGAGGGATTTAGGTCTACATTAAAGTTATTTATGCAGATTATCATTGCGATATCAGTATTTAAAAGTGAATTTTGACAATCAAGTTATTTTCTTAAGGGGACTTTGTATGGGGGATAGGGTCAAATGAGGCCACATTATTAGAAAAACCAGTAGTATCACTAAGACTTATATAAAACTAAGTTTTGCCTATTTTTGGATACAAGAACATTTAACATATTTATGAGCTCAAAAGCCCTATTCGAGGGTCACGGTTGTATGGGGCTATACGAAATAAAAGACCGTTTTTAACAATTTTCAATAGGCTTCGAACAGTATGTGTCAAATTTCATAAAATTATCTTTAAAATTTCGACCTGTAGAATGCGCACAAGGTTTACATGGGCACACAGACGGATAGACAGATAGACGGACGGACGGACAGACAGACAGACAGGCAGACAGACGGATGGATGGACGGACAGACATAGCTAAATCGACCCAGAAAGTGATTCTGAGCCGATTAGTATACTTTAAGGGTGTAGGACCAATATTTTTGGGTGTTACAAAAATCAGCACAAACGTATAATACACTCCCCACTTTAGACAGACATACGGATGGATGGACGGATGGACAGACGGACATAACTAAATCGACCCAGAAAGTGATTCTGAGCCAATTGGTATACTTTAAGGTGGGTATAGGATCAATATATTTGGGTGTTACAAACATCAGCACAAACGCATAATACCCTTCCCACTATAGTGGTGTAGGGTATAACGAGTAGAAGTTCCGAGAAAAGAAAATGTCAAAAGTCAAAGTGTTTACATTAAATATTAGATACTTGTTGTTATGATGTTACTTTGTTGATGTTTTTTATTTATATTTTGTTATTGTTAGTTTTCTTTACTAAACAATTTCTACTTTACAACAACATCAGCAACAAAAATTGATATTTATTTGTTTAGTAGTTGTAGCATCATCATCAACAGCAAATAGTAGTTGTAGTTGATGTTTCTTTTTAGTTTATATTTACTTTGTGTTTTTACTATATGGATCCTTTTTTTGTTTGTTATTTTTGTAAATTTATGGAAATCGGGGATAAAAAAAGTACCAGGCTGTTACAAAAGTTACCTTAGAGTGAGGTGAAAGCTAAAATACAAATACATAAAATAGCTTCTTAGTTTTTGATTTAAGAGTATTTAAAGTTAAACTTTGATATCCTTGCTAATTTATATTCAACAGCTCTACATAAAAAAAGTGTAAAAAAGTACCAATCCTCAAACATCTATGTGGGTACTTACATGAACCACAATAACAGCCAGCCTGCCTGGTATTGGATGGTGTTTATTTAGTCTAAATATTTTTTTTATAGTTTTTTTGTTTGAAATGAAGTGTTGATAAATTTTAACACCTTTTGGTAAATATGAAGCCTGTTACTACTGTAGCACAAATAATTAGTAATGAAATGTTAATAAACCTCCCAGGAAGTTGTTTCCAATAACAAATTGGGGACAGTGAACCCCATAAAATGTGCTGATAATTAAAATAATAAACAAAGTGCTGTATACCAGAAAATACATAAAAAAAGAGTAAAAGAAGAAATTTTAAGAATTACAATAATTTATTTAAACTAAGTAATGGATTTTATGGAATTGACAGTGCATAATTTACTTGATTTTCTAAAAAATAGTTAGAATTTCAAATAAGTTTTAAAAGATTTTCAAGTTAATCTAGTAATATAATTTAGATTTCTTAAAGTAGATTTATATTCAAACTTTAGCACTAATTTTGACGTTTTCATTCTAAAACAAATAAATAATTGTATTAAAAGTAAATTTCCAATTAAAAGGGTTATATTTTGTATGTTAGAAAATGAATTTCAAACAACAATATTATAGGTAAAAATTCCTTTTGTTAATGACTAATAAAAAAACGCTTTTGGCCTAAATTTATATTACATTTACATACTTGTAAGCTCAAACCCTGTTTACACTTTTATTTAAGTATTTTCTATAACAAATATCTAAGACACTTGAAGATACAAACAAATAGACAAGATATTATTAAAGTGTGTACTTGTATTTAAAATGTATCTACATATGTATATGAAATTGGTTGTTTTGTACATTTCTGGCAGTATATTCCTATTGATATCTCTAACAACAAATCTAAGTTAGAATATAAACACGTAGTATTAGCGGGTTGAAAATATAAATAATAAAATTGAAGCAAAACAAACCGAACATATGTTCAAGTACATTCTTATAAAACATGTATCATCATCATTTTTCTTTTACTTTTCTCGTTTTTTTTTATTTATTTGTATTTTATAATGTACACAGTAGAGGCCTAAGGCAATTTTGTGTTGGTAACATTAAATACAGTAGAATGTTGATAAAAAGGTTTTCAAAAAAAATATTATTTTTTAATTTTTTCAAAATTTCCAAAAAATTTTGTTATTAAATAAATTTTTAATTTAATTTTTAAAAATTTAGGAAATTTAAAAAAAAAATTCCAATAAAAATTAAATTTTCAAATTAATTTTTTCTTAAAAATTCACTTTTTCACGAAAAATTAAATTTTTTGCTTAAATTTTTTTTTATAATTTGATGTTTCAGTAAAAATTTCACTTTCACCAGGAATTTAAATTTTATGCCAAAAATTTTATTTTAAATTTTCAATATAATCTAGATTTTACTGTATTTCACATGCAAACAAATATCTGAACTCGTCATCTTACACAATAAAATGGTTAAATCGAAAGGTACTTATTACGAACATTGTAAATAAAAAGGTAAAAGTTTATTACAAATGTGTAAAAAAAAACACAAATAAAAATTAAAACAGAAAAAAAAAATACGTAATAAAAAATTACAAAAAAAAAAAGAGAGAAAGAGGAAAAAAAGTAGATTAAAAATGACAACAGCGTACCAGCAACAAAAAAAAACTCTGAAACAAGATCAATCTTAAGATTCTATTCCGAGAATTTTCTCTAGAAATTTACTGATAAAACAACAAGAAAATAATTTTCTTTATTTTATTTTTATATAAAAAAAGTCTTCTGCACAAAATGCAAAAGGCCTTAAGCCGCTTTAAAAATAAGTACATATTTGTAACTTTGAAAAAAAAAGAGTGTTAAATGAAAATAAATGTTTATTACAATAAAAAAAATTGTAGTAAAAAGAAAAGATATAAAACAGCAGCTAAATTGAAAATAATAGCATGTGTCATGATGTGACAATAAAAATACGAAAAAAAAGCAACAACAGCAACAAAAAACCCTTTCATAAAATATTTAGAAAAATATAAATTAAAAATATTAAATCTTTACTGCTCTAAAATGCTTACTCTGGTTTACTGTCGCATACAATCAATAAGTTTGTCAAAAAAATAAAGCTACTAATGGGAATTTGTCATAAGAAATAAAATTATATATAAAATTATATAAAAATGTATTTAACAGAACTAATAAACAAATTAGAGAAACAAGATTATGTGCGTAGATGATGTGTTTTTATATTTTTTTTTGCATCCAATTTGCTAAATATTTCTTTTTATTTGAAATAATTAACAACAACAAGCATTTTATGTCTCATACGTACATGCATGTGTGCGTGGTTTTGCCTCAGTTGCACACACTTTACGCTTGTGTTAATTTCATTCACTACGGCGACAACAAAAAAACATCGCAATCTTAATGAAAATATCTAAAACACATAGTACATGTGTGTGTGTGTGTTTAGATTTATTTAGAGATACATTTGGTTTTTTATATAAAAAAATAAACTTTTGCATTTAATTTTTATGTAATTATACTCTACACCAGGGTGGTATTATGATTTTGTGCTGATGTTTGTAACACCCAAAAATATTGATCCTACACCCACCGAAAATTTTACCAATCGGCTCAGAATCACATTCTGAGTCGATTTAGTTATGTCTGTCTGTTTGTTTGTCTGTATGTCTGTCTGTGTATCCATGTAAACCTTGTGCGCACTCTACATGTCTTAATTTTCATAATGATAATTTTATGAAATTTGACCCGTGAATCACTTTCTGAGTCGATTTAGTTATGTCAGTCCGTCTGTCCGTCTGTCTGTCTGTCTGTCTGTCTGTCTGTCCGTCTGTGTGTCCATGTAAACCATGTGCGCACTTTAAATGTCTCAATTTTCAAGATAATTTTATGAAATTTGACCCAAGGACGAAGCCTATTGCAAAAATGGTTAAATTGATCCATTATTTCGTAAAGCGCCCATACAACCGTACCCCCCGAATAGGGCTTTTGAGCTCATAATTATGTTAAATGTTCTTGTGTCAATTCAAAAACCGGCAAAACTGATCTTCATAATGATCGGGGCCCATTTGACCCTATCCCCCATACAAAGTCCCCTTCAGAAAATGACTTTTTGGTCAAAAATCACTTATAAACAGTAACATCAAGATGATATTCTGCATAAATAACTTTAATATATAAGGATAGGACCTTATTAACCCCCTTCCCCCATATAACTAACCCGTCTTTTAGAAAATCTCTTTTTATTTAAATAATTTTAAAAATATTTCTGAATTAAGGTAAAAATAAAATTAAATATTTTATTATTAAAAAAATAATCAAAATTTGTAATATAATCACTAAAGTAGTGTATTATATGGTCGGCCATGCCAGACTATAAATTCTTATTTGTTTTTTTATTTCAGTTTTTTATCATTAAAACTCATCGTCCTCATCAACAGTTTGTTAGCAAACAACATTTGAAGAATATGCAACAACATCAAATAAGTATTTTAGATTATGTTGTTGTTATTGTTGCCGTCTCATGACGTTCATTCATTCATGAAAATATCTCTAGTAAAAGATTTTCAAATTCATTCTTAAAATCAAATATTTAAATTTATAATATTTCAATAATCACTAAAGTAGTGTATTATATGGTCGGCCATGCCAGACTATAAATTCTTATTTGTTTTTTTATTTCAGTTTTTTATCATTAAAACTCATCGTCCTCATCAACAGTTTGTTAGCAAACAACATTTGAAGAATATGCAACAACATCAAATAAGTATTTTAGATTATGTTGTTGTTATTGTTGCCGTCTCATGACGTTCATTCATTCATGAAAATATCTCTAGTAAAAGATTTTCAAATTCATTCTTAAAATCAAATATTTAAATTTTAAAATAAAGTAAAGTGTTGCCAAATTTGTTAAACTATAATAAAGAATTTCAAAATTGTTCTAACTTTTCTCAGGGTTACATGTTTTCCCAGATAGCTGAATATAAACATCAAAATATTCTCTTTAAAAAGTATTATTTTAAATATAAAAGTTTCAACTATTAGTTTGATTTAAATATTATGCCGTAATTTTAATGTAGTGAGTAATACAAAATGATAATGATGAACTATTTGTTAAGGTTCACAAAACTTTCGTTCATTGGCTTCTTTGTAAAGTTGAGAGGTTTTTTTTCCTGTGAAACAAACATAAATATGCACTTACAATAGACATACATACATGTATATTTACATGCATATTTCAGTCAACAATATGCAATTTACTTTTGGAAACTTGCCCAAATATTTGGCTCTTTTCCTTATGTACTCGTATCTGTATAAGTTTAAGTACAACGATTTAAATCGAAAGCAGACATATGAACTGAAATCTGTGGCAAAAGACTTTAATAACTTATTATGTGTAAAAGTAAATGTCTGCCATAAGTATTAGAAATGAACACATAAAAAGCAACTCAACTCAAAAAACATAAGAAATTAAATAAAATTTAGAAATTATTTTTAATAAGAAATGACACTGTAAAGTTCCGGCCATTTGTTTTAAGGCATTAAAAATATATATATATTTTTTTTTGCTTTTTTTACACATTCTCTTAATCGTACACGACACCAAGAATTTAAAAAAAAATATGAATTAGAAATATTTGTTTTCATCTTTCTATTTTTACAAAATCAGTATAGAAATTTAAAAAAGACATGACTTATTATCATTTATCACCTTTGAAAAACCACTTTGCTACGTGGGAGGTTCTACAATAGTTTTATAAAATTTCAAAGCTTAAGAAATGAAATGATGAATGATTGAATACACAAAGAATAAAAGATCGAAAAAAATATCACACATAATTTAATGATTTTTCATTTGTTTTCCGATGCCTCTAATACGCTGAGTCTATTGAGACAAAATAAAAAAAAAGACTCACTGAAAAATGTACAAATATTTACATGATGAGATTTTAAAAGTCAACATGTTCACATGTCAACAAAAACATTGCAGTAATTTTTTATAAGTTGTCTTTTTATACCCTACACCACTATAGTGGGAAGGGTATTATGCGTTTGTGCAGATGTTTGTAACACATTAAAATATTAGTATAAAGTATACCGATCAACTCAGAATCACTTTCTGAGTCAATACACGTTTGCTTTGACTCCAGGACGAAGCCTATTGAAAATGATTAAAATCGGTCCATTATTTCACCTAGCCCCCATACAACTGAACCCCCCGAAAAGGCTTTTGGGCTCATAATTATGTATAATATAAATGTATCTCGATGAAAGTTCACACAACTAAGTTTTATACAAGCCTTAATGACCTTGCCGAATTTCGAAATGATCGGACTTCATTTGACCCTAGCCCCCACACAAAGCCCCCTTCAGAAAGTGACTTGAATATCCGCAATTCATTATTGCAATGAAATTTAGCACAGACAAATATTATATATTATATAAATACAAATCTATTCAGCCCATTTTATCGGGATCGGTCCACATTTGCTCCTATCCCCCATATAAATAATAAATCGGAATCAAGGTAATATTCAAGATAAATGCTTTATTACAAAAAATAAATCACATTTAATATTCATAACTGGTGTAGGGTATCATATAGTCGGCCAAGCCCGACTATAGTTTCTTACTTGTTTTTATTATTTTTTTTTTTTTTGTATATTGAATATATGAATGAATTTGGTTTCAGATTAAATAAATATTAAACGAAATACGCCAGACCACTAACTAATGGTGTGTCAGTTGGTTAGGTCACACGCACAAATAAAATACACGCATTCTCCCACTTGTTCCAAAAATTATAGATAATTTAAAAATCTTATTTATTCAAAACCAAGCCATATACTGACATTAATATAAACGTCAGAATGATTTTCATTGTTTATAATTTCTCGAAAGCAAAGGAAATTAAAAAAGGAGTGACAAACTTATATGTACCATTCTGCAATGGTAAAGGGTTGAAAAAGGCATTCCAGGAAATCCAACAAAAACTTTAATTATATTAGAAAATAAAACTGCAGTTTTGTTTGTACATATCATTTTTTTTTTAATTTGTTTTTAAAATACATTATTTTTCTCAAGATTTAAAGTGTTTTCCGCATTTCCTATCCATTTCCTATTTTTCAAAAAATTATTGGCTAAACTGGTGCAACAGTTGTTTCATTCAAACAACCACATTTATGACAAGGACAAGAATATTTATAATCAAATCTAAAAACGCATTCTCCCAATTCTTCCTGAAAAAAGAGATCATTTCCACAACGTCTAGCTTCAGCAGGTCTATTAGGTTCAACACAAATCCAATAGAGATCAGGTTGCCAATGATTACGTATTTTTAAATTGGGATCAATGCCAGTACAATTCATTGGCCTGTTGTTACCGCATTCTATTAAAGACACAAAAATACTAAGTGGAATAATGGTTTTTTTTAAAACATTTTATAAAAATTTAAACAAACAAAAAAAATCGTCTTTATATTATAAACTATTGAGAACTAAATCGAAATTTTTTGATGATTAAATTTGAATATCGCTGAGATTAAAATGTCCAATGAGTTGTGTTCATATACATACCAGGATCGTCTAGGGGGCAATCGGGACAATATCTGCAAATATCATTTGTAGTAAGGACGTTAATGAAGGCTAAAGCCAAAAGGGAAAGAAATAAAACTGAAAATAGAAAAATTAGATATTTAATATAATTTCTATTGGAAAAATTTTATTTTACTTACCGGTTTTCATTTTTATTATGAATTTGTTAACAAGTTTCAATACAATTTATATACGAAAGAAAAGTATTGTTTTTCTTTGGAATTTGTTAAATTAGTTCGTGATTTTCTTTGCGTCAATTTTGATTATAATATTTATGACTAATATTCAACAAAATTTAAGTACAAATACTGATAATAAAATAATAAAAGTCGTGCTAATAATATACATACATACATATGTATAAATACTAAAACTTTACAGAAATGGTGTTGTTCCAGTTCCAGTTTGTTTTGAAAATTTATTTGAAAACAATTTTACTTCAATAGATATTTTACAACTTTCAGTATGTGTTAATAAATAAGTTCAAAAATCATTTAAACAAATACTATGTATTGCTTATCGGGACAGGGATATGTCCATATCCATTGATTTGCTGGTATACATTTACCTCTAGCTGCATCAAATAGTTTACCACTTGGGCAACGTACTAATTCAGCTTCGGCACCCGCTTTTCTACACAACCAGTAGGCGGTAGGATCCCAGAAGTTACGATAGGGTCGACCAACATTTTCTGCAACACAAACAGGTTTCCCATTACCATCAGGATCACAATCGACATTGGCGATCACAGCGCTAGAGAAGGCGAAAGTCAAGAGCCCCAAAAACATAACTAAGCAAAAAAAAACTAGTCCAGAAAAGTCTACAAAATATTTGATATAAGATTACAGTTACCAGCTTTCATTTTGATTAGAGATCTGTGATTGTTGTAATTTCAAAAATATACTGCAGAAATACAAGTCTTATGTGTCATTTATATACCAAATTGCAACATTAAAAGTTCTCAGTTTTTTTTTTTTTTTTTTTTTTTTGTAAACACAATGACAGCAGTAACAGAAAATCTTAGAAATGATAAGAACACCCGATTCAAGTATCCAATGAAATATAATTAAACACTTAATAAATTATGTCATTAATTAAGAACATTTTTAATCTTTTGCAAATTGTATTTCTATGGAAAAAGAAATAAAAAAACAAAAACTCTTTCATATCAATAGATATAAAGAATCAATCTTTAATTATTTAAAAGTGCTTCATATAAAGGTCTACAAAATATGAAAACAACCTTGTTGCATACAAATTCATTTGAAACATGTTGTTGTAGGATGATTTTATTGTTTGTCAGGAGATTTTTATTTCTTACTTTAATGGTCAAGTTTTTATTAGGGTTATTTGTTCATTGTTTTTTTTAGTCAATATCGTGGGCTTTGTTTTGTTCTAATACATTTTGTTGTTATTAAAACAATGTCTATCTTTAAATTGAAATCTATTTTAGTGACAAAGTCACTCACATTTGAATTGCAAAAAAAAACGAAAATTATTATTTGTCCACAGATAGACAGACATTGCCATAAGCAGAATACCTCTATATATGTATGTGCATGTTGGCTAATAATGAACACACTAAAAATTGTTCATGTTTATATCGTGTCACCAAAATCTTTAACAAATTTTATTTTTATATTCATACATGTTCAAAATACATACTTGATTTTATTATGTCAGCAAAGAAGGAGAAGCAGAAGAAGAGTTCATTTCATTTTTATGGGAATCAGAGGAAAAAAACACATTAAATGAAGACACGTCTTAGATTTGATTATTTAGATAATTATTAACTTAGTAAAGAGGGGGAGGGATAATTGGCCAGGTACAACTAAAGTACACATGTAAAATTATATCAAAAATTCGCAAATATTTGAAGAAGACTTTAATTGAGTCAATAAACATTAAGGGCCAAACAAATTTGTATATTATAAACGGTTTATAAATCAAAATTTGTATGGATAAAAAACCCTTTAGTTAAAAGGGTTTTTCCTGTCACGATTGCAGCACAACATAAACTTAAAAAAAATAATCACAATTTAAAACAAGTAAAAAAGTATAGTCGGGCGTGGCCGACCATATGATACCCTACACCAGATATGAATATTAAATGGGATTTATTTTTCATAACAAACAATTTATCTTGAATATAACCTTGATTCCGATTTATTTAAGCAATTTATTTTATCTAAAAGAGGCTTTATATGGGGGATAGGAGCAAATGTGGACCGATCCCGATAAAATGGGCTGGATAGATTTGTATTTATATAATATTTATCTGTGGTAAATGTCATTGCAATAACAGTGTTAATAAGTGAATTTCGGATATTCAAGTCACTTTCTGAAGGGGGCTTTGTATAAGGGGCTAGGGTCAAATGAAGTCCGATCATTTCGAAATTCGGCAAGATCTGCAAGGCTTGTATAAAACTTACTTGTGCGAACTTTCATCGAGATATATAATACATAATTATGAGCACAAAAGCCCTTTTCGGGGGGTTCAGTTATATGGGGCTAGGTGAAATAATGGACCGATTGTCAATAGGCATCGTCCTTGGATCAAAACAAACGCGTATTCCAAATTTCAACAAATTATCTTGAAAATTGTGGCCTGTACTTTGATAACAACGTTTACATGGACACACGGATGGACGGACGGACGGACAGACATCGTTAAATCGACTCAGAAAGTGATTCTGAGTCTAAAGTGGTGTAGGGTATAACTAACACAATCATATTAAACAACAAGAAAAATGAATAATACAACGATATAATACTTATGTTTTATATCTATTGTTGCAACATTTGTAACTGATGTTTTGTTTTCTTGTCAATTGACTTCCACTTGAGCTAAAATTGAATTTGCTTAAATGCAAATAACAACATAACATACGAATGAGAAGCAATTTTGTGTCTTTGTGCCACAACCTGAAGCATTTATTTGTTGTTTGTTTTACAGTTGTTCGATAGATTTCGCGTATACAATTTCATTTCGATACACAATGCCAAAATATCAATAAAAACGCATAAAAAATGATGGCAACAAATATTGAAATCATTTAACAGTTAAAAGGAAGAAAAACAAAAAATTGACAGAGAAAAATAAAAAGAAAAGAATTACTGCTGTTATGGTGATGATGAGAATGCCTTACAGCACAATTCTCTAAAGAAATGCACATTTTAAGTATCAAAAAATATTCGTACACAAACTAAAAATCATCATCAACAACAACAACAATATTGCTGTCATCTTCATCGTTAACAACAACATCACAGCCTTCACGTTACATTGTTAGTTAAAAGTGTTGCTAATGCTGCTGTTATTGCTGCAGTCACAAAGGCTCCCTAATGGTTTATGCAAATCGCAGCATATACATACATATAACAAACACATCAGAGCATCACTACCAACCAACATCACTACGAATACATGGAGAGAAATAAATGTTATGGTTACAAAAATTTTACAATATTATCGATAAGTTCACAAGAGATATGTTTGTAGTGAACATAATATAGTTGATATTCTTGTAAATATGTAGCTTATAATGATTGCTGCAACATTTTCTCCGTGTGCATATAAGTGAATTTTGGCTGAGGAAAATGTTGATTTCTTAATGTTTAATTTTTTTTTTAATATAAAAAAATAGTCATTTTTAGAATCGAACATTAGGAGAATCTTATATCAACCAGCAATATGTATTCTACACATCCTTTTACGTCTAAATAACGAACTGGCCCGAGTCCAAAGTATAAAGAATGTATTCAATTCTAAAGAAATTACTTAAACCCTACGCCAATATAAGTTTGCTTGTTTTATTTAATATTCTAAAAAGGATCTTCAAATCGATAGATAGATGGATGGTTGGATGAATGCGCTTCAGTTAGGTTTGGTTGAATGGTGAAAATAATGGTGGTAAAACTATAGCTGGGTGGTGGCATTACTTCATAACACAAATACAAACAAAACACTCTAAAATTTAAACTTTTTTCAACCACTTTCCGCACAAGCCGCAATAGCAGCCAGCAATATTTACTCTGGTATGCTGCTCTGTGTTGTGGAGGCAATAGTTTTGCAAACAACATTAGAAATCACATGTAAACACATCAAAACGTACAACATCAACAGCAGCAACAGTAACATATAAAACGTAGAAACATACATACATACATACATACATACATACATACATACATACATACATACATACATACTCGTGCAACATTTCTTTTATAAATTCTTTAACTTGTTTGGAAAAAAATGTTAAATAAATAAAATAAAATTAAAATGCAGCGGCTTAAGTTGTAACAACATCACGTTAGATTTTACAAATGTATGCTTGTTGTTGCTGTATTTTGTTGCTACACAAAAACAAAGCAACAAAAGCAACTAGATGCAACAACAACATTATACAGACATGTCTTAGATTTTGACTAAACAAATATTTCTAGATTTTATTATTTTTTTTTTGTTCTTGTTTTATTTTCTACATTCATTTAATTCACATTTGAATTCGATTTCTTGCATTTATTTACCTTTTAGCTTGTTACTACTACTACTTGTTATGTTTTGTTGTTGCTGTTGTGGTAAATGTTGCTGCTTCTAGTGAAGTGCTGTTGTTGATGTTTTATAACGTTTGTTTGCTTAAACCATGCATATTTAAACAATGCCTCTTAGGCTTTCGTACAAGGAAAAAACCACTTTTTCTCTTACAAACTTTTATCGATACGTTCGTTCCCCACCACAATTCTTGGATATTTTTTATTCTGTGTTCAGTTCGTTATTATTGAAATATTCTTCTTCGTATTCTTTGGCATATCAAATTTTCTGAAAAATCATTCTCATCATCATCATCATCGTTGTGAATATATTTAAATAAGCAGCAAGAATACCACCACTATATGCGAGAGTAAATTTATAACGACACATGTTAAGAATACCCTACAACTTGTATTTCCAGAACTAAATCTATTCAGATATATTGTTTCTTAGGTGTTGTTGAAGTAAGCTGTTTCTTTACAATTTTCAACAAATTCAATTCAAATTTCTTTGGGCCTATATCGATCGGTATTTTATTCGCTTTATGAGAAAATGTGCTGTAGTTTGAGAATTTAGTATATGTTTTCCGTAAGAATATTTTTAACTGTATAGAGCCTATTCTGATCTACTTATAAGTCCTGTAAATATGTTAATATTTCACTTGTTTAGTTGTATACAAACAAGTAAGTATGTGTGATAATGTTTATACATGTCAATCATTATTGTAGTATTGTGGTAACAACTACAATCAGAGAAATAAGATAAGAAGGAGTTATTCTTGTTGTTGTTGTCGTTGTTATTATTATTATTGTTGCCAAAGTGTGTTTTTGACAAACGTTGCAATTTGATTTGTTGAAATTCAAATATTGACATGACATTGTAAATATTTGTATGAATTGTTGTAAAATTTATATAAAACATATGTATGTACGTGTGCATATACAGTTAAACTTTCAATATAAAATGCATACTTCATTTTTTTCTGTTCTTATTGTTCCTCTATGCCTGCTTCTACCCAATTTTTTACGAAGCAACATGTTTTGTTCAAGAACAATACGAGTCAAATAAAAAAAAGACTTTGCTTTAAGAAGAAACAAAATTTGTTTTCAAAAAAATATATATAATTTTTATTTGTATTCTATGCATACATTGTAAGTTTGTACTTTTTTTTAGAAAAAAAATATAAAGAAAAATTCTAATATTTATTGAAAATTGCAAAATAAACTTAGAGTTTCCATAGAATGTTGGCAGTCATTGTCTCCAACAGCCCAAACTCATTTGTGGCAACAATCACGTAACAAAATTTTGTATTTTTATAACAGATCTTTAAATACTACACGTTTGTTAAATACAGAAAGCAACCTTATGGGAAAATCCTATTTTGATTGGATTTTTTTTCATATTACAGAAATTAATATGCAACGAGCTACAATTAAATTTGTAAATATTTAAATGAACTGCAACTGCAATGTATAATGCGTATAAAAGAAGTATTTGACAAATAAATACGTGATTGCAAATATAATAAAATTTAATTCTGAAAAAACTTACATTGGCAACAAATTTTTTTTGGAAAATTGCAATAATTAGGCGACTTAAAATAAGTCCATTAATAATTTTGAAATACCAAACTTTCCCTTTGAAGCAAGAAACCATTAGAAATGACATCTTTTAGAAAAAAACTTATTTTCTCACACCTACTAAAAATAAATCTTTCTTAAAAAGCAAACAATACTCAATGGCTTGACTTGAAAATTGTATAAATTTATTTTACTTCAACAATAATATGACCTCTTTTAATGCAAAGAGTATTTTTTGAATCTCATTACAGCTGGCAGTGGGAATCATTAAGACAAGAAGTGAATAATAAATTTAAAGTTTCCAATTAAAATTCTATACTTAAGTAGTTATTGAATTCTAACAAGATTGTGAACAGGTATTTTTCATTTAATAACCTTTCAAAATTATTATTTACCAACGACAAAAGATACACTGCGATATACGTTTAAAGTTATAATAATTTATCATTTAAATAACCACCATTAGTAGCAGCAGCAGCCACAAAGACAACAGTTTCAGCATATTGACTTTAACACCATCTGTCTGGCAAAAAGGAAACTTTCAGTGAGTAGTTTCCTTTTGGGTAAAAGCCTATCACTAACCTTTCGAAAGTTATTTACATTTTAACATTACACAAAGTGTCACGATTTTTCTTAAGAAATAAGAAATCGTTGTAGGAAAACACAAAATTCATGATCACACTCTGTATTAAAACAAACAACAGCAGAGAAAAAAAAAAGAAATCAAAAACATTCAACAAATGTATGTACTAGACACAGTATTAGAATACTTACAACAACTTTTCTAAACTTACACACTAACAGCTATAAGTTACCGCTAAAAAAAAAAAAAAAAATACACCAAGTTTTGGTCAAAATCCTTACTCACACACACACACACCCATAGATAGTAGTAATGTACATTTATGCCGTTTGAATAGTTAGAAAATCCCTGGATAATTTGAATAATCATCTATGAACAGTAGCAAGTTGTTAAATGCAACAAAAAAAAAAAAAAAGTTAACGAAAAAAGCCAAACACAACAAGCTTAAAACTGTAAAAAAGGAGAAATACTACATAAATGGAGTGTCAAACCTTAACTGGCAACTCACAAATTAAAGCCAAAAGTAGTTCAAGTGAAATTGTTGTTAGAGATTTCATGATTTTTTTCATTTTTTTTTATTTATATACCTAGTATTTGTGGTTGTTGATTTTTTCTAAGCAAAAAAAAAAAAACAAATTCAAATGTACCAAATCGTATCGAACAGAACAAGCAACACCTTAATGTTAAAATATCACAAAATGTTCATCTTTGACTGTCATTAGTCAGTTCGAACAGAGGCCCCAAATGACGTTTTGGTGTTGGTTTTTAGAGTTGCCAGATTTAACAGAATCTGCTCTTTTAGTGCAGATATGATGGTTGTATAATACTAAACAGTCCTTTTGACATTTTAGATTCATTTTTCTTTTTTGTTGTAGATCAATGAATAGTTTGAAACTAGAAACAATTTATAGTCGGGCACGGCCGACCATATGATACCACACCAGTGATTATGTTACAATTTTTTATAAAAGAAGGGTATATGGGGTCAGGGGGGTTCATATGGTCCTATCCTTATAAAATTTGGTAGAAGAATTTCCGTCTACATCAGATATTTACGCAGAAAATTAACGTGATATTAGTGATAATAAATGAATTTTGACCATCAAGCCGTTTTCTGAAGGGGACTTTGTATGGGGGATAGGGTCAAATGAGGCCCGATCATAACAAAAATCAGCAGTATTATTATATAAAATTAAGTTTTTACGATTTTTGAAGTGATACAAGAACATGTAACATATTTATGAGCTCGAGAGCCCTATTCGGGGATGTGAGTTTGTATTGGGGCTATACGAAATAATGGACCTATTTTAATCATTTTCAAAATGTTTCGTCCTTTGTTCAAAAGAAAAATATGTGCCAAATTTAATCAAATTATCTTGAAAATTACGACCTACGGACATAGCTAAGTCGACTCAGAAAGTTATTCTGACCATATTGGTATACTTTAAGGTGGGTGTATTTATGGATGTTACCATATTAATTGGATGTTACAAACATCAGTACAAAATCCTCGCCACTATAGTGATGTAGTCCTCTCGATCAGGGTCATTTTGTTTTCATTTTATGAGCTCGAAAGCCCTATTCGGGGAGGTGTGGTTGTATGGGGGCTATACGAACCTTGGTTCAAAAAAGACTATGTGTGTATTTCATCAAAGTATCTTAAAAATTACGACCTATAGAGTGCGCACAAGGTTCCGTCTGTGTGTCCATACACAGACGGAAGAACGACATACGGACGGACAGGCGGACAGATTGGTATACTTTAAGGTGGGTGTAGGACCAATATTTTTGGGTGTTACAAACATCAGCACAAACGCCTCACCACTTTAGTGGTGTAGTCCTCTCGATCAGGGACATTTTTTTTTTTTTTTTCATTTTTCTTTTCCGTTAGGAAAAAGCATCCAGTTATACTTTATTCGATCTTTTTCAGGTTAATTCACCTACTTTATTTGTTTAGTTGGCAAACTGGCAACTCTTTCTTATACTTTTAAGTTGAGTTTTTGTGGCCAAAAGGAAATTGTGAATCAACTAGATATTTGTATTTGAGATTTTCCAACATTTTTTTTCTTGTGTTAAAGCTTTTTAACAAACACGATCGATGTGTTGTGTTAACATTTCGACAAATTTACATACAGTTACACTTAAAACATTGAAACAAATAAAAATAAACACCAATGAAAAAAATCTTGTTATTTTGTTTTATTTCATTTTAGTTTTTCCTAAATTCAAAGAGACATCATTAGTTTTGGTGAAGGAAAAATAACAAACAAACAAACAACCTCAATAAAAAGCAGCAAAAACTATGAATAAAACACGCAGGAATATTTAAACTTTTTCTGAGTTTTTTTTTATATTTAAAAAAATTTTTTTCTTGTGATTTTTAAAGCTAAAAATGTTAACACATTTTTTAGTTTTTGTTTTTTTTAAGAGTTTTGTACTAAAATCGTTTGTTTTGTATTGTAAATCAGGCATGAAAATCAAATGATCGTGAGATCAACAAAAGTTTTAGATTTTTTTTTATTTTTTTGTATTTTCTGTTTGTATTTCTTAACTGATTGTGCAAATTTTCATGTACTAAATATAAACATTTTTTGTGTTAGATATTTTTTTCATATCCTTAAATACAGTGGGAACTTAAGTTACTAAACATTTAGGTCTAAAAGTTGTAAACAACAATAATATTCATTACAACAACATTGTAGGTCCTTGAAATGTTTAAAGAAGCTTTCACACATTCAGGTCTATACAATGTAAATATTGATCCTTTATATCAAAAAAAAACTAAGGAATCTACACATATCCTGATCACACAAACAGTATTATCTGCCAGATTAGTTAAACTAAATCTAGTTGTTTACCATTCGTTGGAAGACTTCACAGAAGCTTTTAAATAGATATTGAATATCTTATTATAATAATTGAAAAATTATAATTAATTTTTCAAAAGACAAGCTTAACAAATTGAGAAAATAATTTCAAAATCTACACAAAAACTACAAACACACACCACATGAATAATATTAAGAAATTCCAACTGTATTTTGCAATAATTGTGCTTAATTGAAAGAAAAAGACATGAAATACCACACATGAAATCATATAAAAAATATATCTTTTTTTTCTTATTCGAAAAACTAACTTAATGAACTTGACCGAATAACAATATTAATCGATTTTAGGGTGTATTGTACTCTCATGTCTAGCTGTAGTTTTGTATGAATTACTTTTTAATTTAGAGCTTCCGCTGTTACTTTAAATTAAGAAGAAAAAAAATTTGGAAATGAAAATATAAAAATTCATGTCTGCTGCAGGGTGTGCGAGCAGGGAGTTATGTGTGTGATCTGTTTCTATTTGACTTGTCTTGACTGACTGGCTGCATGATCAGGTCTATTGCCTGAGCTGGCCATTCACTGGCCATGATTTAACAGTTTCTATTGTTTGAAGGAATCCATATCCAAAAGCAAAACACAATTGGTTTTTTTTTTTTTTTCATTTATAAAAAAAAACGTAATAAATTGGTAGCAAATGTTAATTTTATTATAACTTTATTTTTTTGTTTTCAAATTTTATGTAATATTTTTGAAAAAAAATTTTTTTGTTTTATTTGTACATTTTTTTGCAAATCATGCTTTTAATTTTTGGTGGGATTTGTTTTAAACTTAAAAACTGAAACTTTTAAATAGCAGTTGCAAATAATTGTTTTCAAGTCAAAATCTCCGCTGTTACAGATTTTTTAATTGTTTCGTTTTATTTTAAGGTGTTTTAATTTGTTTTCAAACAAGTTGAAGGTTATCGCAACTTTAACATTCTTTGGCTTTATATTTATTTCACAAATAGTGCCACCGTTTCTGGGGTTTTAAACAAGCTTTATTTGTAGTCAACATTATCTTAAATAACATTTTAACAGATCATATTAATATCACTAAATAACAAACAAAATTTTAGCAAAAACTAAAACAAAGAACAAGCTGTTCAGAAAATTAAAAGAATCAATTGATTGCCATAACTCTAGCTATTGGCTATTTGTACTCTATTACACTAATTTAAACTACTGCTGTCTCTTGCGAACATATAGATAGATGGAACATTGTGCAAATATGCATTATATTGATACTGTTGCAAATGTTGTTTACATTAAATTGATATGATACGTATTGTTAAACAGCATTTTCTTTGTAATTTTCACATCATCATACAAATTTAGCAATGAATAATAGCGAATTGTTTGAAACATGCTTTCGCCTCGTTAAAAATCATTACTACCAATCTCATCATCATCATCACCATCGTCATCATCATCAGATGAAGCTGTAACCAACAACAAAATCACAATCATCATTTACTTTAAAACTCATCATAGTCATACACATCATTATCATCATCGCCGTCGTCAGTTTCAGTACCATTGTCAGTGGGGATAATGGCAATAGCCAAAAGCTTGCATATCAATAAAAGAAGGCCAAGAAGAAGTAACAGCATTCATTTGAAAACTATTGACAGCAAACAACATAACGTATTGTAACTGTCAAACTAACGTAACTAAACAATGTGTCACTATGACAATCTGAAAGCATCAAAGTGCAAATTGGACACTCTTTTCGCTAGATGGTTTGCCTGTGAATGGCTATATAGCTAACTGGCTGTTTGGCTGGCATACATTTACACATACAACATGCTGGAAAAACAAACAAATATACAACAACAAAAAATTGCCTTTTTGCAAACCATACCAAACCATTTCAAACAGCTAAGTGAAGCAACTAAGCAAAATCGACAAAATACTTTATGCAAAATTGCCATCGTGAAAAAAAAGAAAAGCATAAAAAAATTTAACGATAACTATTCAAATTGGACAAACAGACAAAAACCAAAATGTACAAAAAAAGTTAGAAAGAGTGAAGAAAATCAAACAAAATCAAAGGAATTTCAGTTTTATATTAGATATTTCATAGTTCAGGCTACAGTAGATCCTATTAAAATAAGGACATATATATTTCATAGTTCCCTTGATAATTCGAAAACTCAACGGAAACAAAAATTTTGGTCTTAACAAATTTTGTGACAAAATTTCGAAAATTCTTGTGAAAAACTCTTAACGAGGGCTTTCTGTAGATCTATCTGTCTCTTATTAGTGTGAATTTGTGTATGAAATGTTGAATTCAAATTCAAAAGAATTAGCACAATATGTTTAACACCAACCAAATAAGCATCTATCGTTGTATTTTCAATTGTTTCTTTTTATGCAAACTCTTTTTTTTTCAAAGCTTACTAACTAACACATTTACTCGTTGAGACAGACGTATTACATTACAACATATGAATCCATACACAATCATCATCATCTTCATCAACAACGGTTAACAAAGTTAAGGGTATATCATTGCAAAGTTAAGTAGTTGCACTTACTTAGACATTTGCTACATGTATATGTGTTGCATTCTTCCTTAATAGTTGTCTTACATGTACAAATCTAACTCATTCTTTGGTTTTAGCCAGACATCTAGTCTTGTTGCCAATTTGGTATGTAAATTTGTTTGTTGATTTTCTAACATTTTTCCTCCATTTGTTTGCTTTATTTTAATGCGACATGTAGTTATTGTGTGATTTTGTTTTTGTTTTTTTCTCTTTTTTTTAGCTTATTTAAGGTGCAAAATTATTGCAATTATTTGCAACGTGTTGAAAAATGTGTTAAGATATAAATTTGTCACGTTGAAACGAGTAAAAACCATTCACACAGTATTAGACATTAGAAAAAGTGCAAAAACTAAACGAAAGAAAGAAAAGGATTTCCAGTGAAATCGTTAATGCTAATAAATGCCTACCAACTACCAACTTGTTATAACCAACTTATGCAAACAGCCAACTGAAACACATGATTATGTTTTATTTATTCACAAACAAACACTCTTATACAGTGTCATAAGTGGAGACGGAAACACAGTTAACGAAAATTGAAATTTTGGTTTTGATTAAACACGATTTGAATATTTTCCAAATCATCACTTGGATTTTTAGTTTTTAAATAAAACATGACAAGATGAATGTACAAAGTGATGACGATTTTCAAGAGACCCTACAAAAAGTATTTGGGAATTATTTTATTAATATATTTGAAAAACCTTTCAAACGATTCTTTTGCTTGTCCATTTGCTTGGATCGTAAATGGAAGGATATATGGAGACGAAATTTTCCACAATGGAATTATATTGAGCATTTAAACTAATCATTATATACATTCAAAGAAATTTTATTATAATTTAAAGTTTGATGTGGTATTTTAGTGATTACTGAAACCCAACACGCCGAACTATTATAGGGCAACTGAGAAAATAAAGAAACGCTTTGATTTGTTTACAAATGTTGCATCATAAATGTTTGTTGTTTTGAAAAACAAAGAGAAAATACATATAAAAGTGTCCATAAAACTGACACCTATTCTCCTACTGATATTCATCACTTAATATTTATACATCTACAACCTAGGGGAAAAAACCATATACATAAATGTTGAAACAGACGGACATTCAGACCATAGACAATATTCAAATATTGCACATGTCTTTGGGCCAAGTGTGGGATTTTATATTGTAAACGTATGTTTGTATGTCCGTCTATATAATCATTTGTTTGTGTGTTACCTTTATGTGACTTAAACATGGAAATCATCTAAAACGTCAAAGTGTTTTTATGATTTTCACGAAAGATAAATAAAAATTTAAAATAATAATATGCAAATTGTTGATTGTTTTCAACAATAACAAACTTAACAAAAGAGAAAGATTTTCTTCTGCTCATATACGTAAACTAGACAACATCAACACATTTTGGTGTTGTTACAAAGTTTGTATTTGTATTTGTTAGTTTTAGGTTAATTTTCTTAAAATACAAATAACCAAACAAATGTTTAACATTTAAAATAAGTAGTAATAAAGGATAAATATTAAACAGATGGACATTGTCAAACTGTTGGTGGTAAATTACCACCCATAGAGAAAGCTTACAGTTGTACTTTCCATCTCTATGTAAATTTGGAAAAAAAATATATATCTTTTTGTCCTTTTTAAATCAATTAAATTCTTAATTTAAAGGAAATTAAATATATTTCAAAATATAGTAATGTTTACAATTTATAAGATTTTATATACATACTTTCAACATTTTGTTGAAGGCGTTAGTGAGCCACAACATTACTTTCCTGGCCAAAGAATGTATTCAAACACACACAACAAAAAGCATCCACGATACAAGGGTCATTTCTGCTACATCTACAACATCATGTCAAATGTCGCTTAAGTGATTAATGGTTATGAACCGGTTACCGAAAAGGAATGAAAAAAATCTTATATTTATATACAAATCCACCGCAAGACACATTGAGAGAATAAACGAACTGGCCGACGAAACGAATGTTTGAACGAACTGAACCGTACAACATCATAAAACTTTTTTAAGTTTGTAACCATTTCACAATGACACAGTGACCTCAAGAGAATGAGCTTTTTTTTTCTCCTCTACAGTGTTTTTTTACAAAACAAAGCTCAGGATTAAACGCATAAACAATAAAGGAAAGAAAGTAAGAAAAAGAACAAGTGTTTTTTGAATTTTTATATATTTTTGTGTATTTTTTTCTAAAACTTTATTGCCACAAACATTTTAAATACGAAAAAAAAAAAACGAAAATTTTATAGGCAGGTGTTGTTTGGTGGTTGTTGTACTCATACGTATGAGTATGATAGAAAAGTTTTACATGTGTTCAAGTCATAAACATTTATTTCATGGAATACTAAGAGCAGACAGGGGGCCAGCCAGCTATTTAGTTAGTACACACAATCCCCAGAAACAATTAAAGGGAGTTTAGTGGTCATAATAGGAAAAGTAGAAAAGTTGTTAATCTATTGATTTGAAAATTAGTTTCAAACTAATTATTCAATTTTAATGTTTAATGATAAACTCAAAATGTTGTTAGTGTTAGTGTCAGTGTTGTTGTATTAGTTAATGTTCTTTTAAAGTCATGTCAATGAAAATTGGCCCATAAAAAAACAAAGTTAAATGGACAAACTTTAATTAACTACAACAAACTAAAAGTCATAAAATTCATTCCAATATATTGTTATTGTTGTTGTTTGATATAAAATTCAACTAAAAAACCTACTACATCACTATTTTTAATGACGTTTGTGTGTCATCTGTATATCTAAGAGATTATTAAGACTACCAACACCAAAACCACCAACAAAAAATTCACATTTATTTACTTTTACTCGGAATTGATGTTTAAAAAAAGGTGTAAAAATGCATGTAAAAATATAACTAAAAAGAAAACATTTTTTAGTTTTAAATATATTTAATTAACATTTGATTATGTATAAATTTAGTTTTTTACTATCAGACTTTTCTATGAATTAAACAATTTTTTAATTAAAACTAATTTTTTGTTGCTGCAATGAATACAATTATTGTCTGCATTTAATTGAATTGAAAAAATATGATCAGCATTAAACCAAGTAACGAAAAAAAGTGTTAATGGCCAGTTGGGGTTCAAAATTTGCATATTAAACTTAACAGACATGTTGCAACCAACAAGCAGCCAACTCTAAAAATAATCTAGTACTCATACTCTAGTACACAATATTTTAATTTAAATATATACGATTTTTTTAAATAAATGCAAATATGAAAATTGTTAATAGTTTTTAATGAGCAAACACCCTCAGCCAACCCCAAATTGTATGAAGGCAATTGCTTATTATTTTTGATTGTAGACAATCAATTTTCAAGTTTTTTTTTTTTAATTTCTACTCCATCGACTAGATGGAGTAGAAATTAAAAAAAAAAAACTTGAAAATTGACAATGAAAAATCCCCCACTCTTTAAAGTTAATGATAATGCAGTGCTCAAGTTTTTAACAGACCATGTCTATAGGATTGCGCAGTCACTTTGTTCCCTGTACTGGGAGGATGAAGATGGTCGGCTAAGTGGCCTGCGGTTAAAAACAATGCATTACAGTGTATTCTTTCAACAAACAATTACAAAGTGGTGGGCCAACGTGAAAGAAACTGTAAGAGTAACTAAAAGAAATCTTATAAACAAGTAAGAATGTACAGTCGGACATGGTCGTCCGTATGATACCCTACACCAGAGCGTATGTTAAAAATGTAGTTTTTTACCTTAACTAAGAAATATTTTAACAATTTATTGACAAAAAAGGAGTTATGTGGGGGCAAGGGTAAGTATGGGCCTATCCTTATGAATTTAGTAGAGGAATTTACGTTTACATTAAAGTAATTTATAAAGAATTTTATCGAGATACCAATGTTTATTTTGAACTTCAAGTGATTTTCCGAAGGGGACTTTGTATGGGGGATAGGGTCAAATATGGACCGATCATTACGAAAATCGGGAGTATAATTTAGACGTATATAAAACAACGATATGTCGATTTTTGTAAAGATACTAGAACATTTAACATAATTTTGATCTCAGAATCCCTATTCGGGGGGTACGGTTTTTTGGTGGCTAGGCAAAATAATGGACCAATTTTAACCATTTTCAATAGGCCTCGTCCCTGGGTCGAAAAATATTATGTGCCAAATTTCATCCGACCTGTAGCGTGCGCACAAGGTTTACATGGACACACAGAAGGACAGACAGACGGACATTCGGGGGGTACGATTATATAGTGGCTAGGCGAAATAATGGACCGATTTTAACAATTTTCAATAGACTTCGTCCCTGTGTCGAAAGAAAGATTATATGCCAAACTTCATCAAATTATCTCGAAAATTGCGACCAGTAGCGTGCGGACAAGGTTTACATGGACACACAGAAGGACAGAGAGACAGACGGACTTAATCGACTCAGAAAGTGATTCTGAGCAGATTGATATACTTTTAGGTGGGTGTAGGAGCAATATTTTTGGATGTAACAAACATCAGCACAAACGCATAATACCCTCCCCACTATAGTCGTGTAGGGTATAAAAAAATATTTCATCACATTTTTTTTTGCTGGGAAATGACAAAGAAGGAGCTTAAGATTTAATATTAAAAAATCAGAGACGTAGAAAATATATTTCAGATCATGATCATTTATCCAAAAAAATGTGATTTTTAGATCAAGTTCGGATAATAATAAAATTCGATTTTTGCACCCAATAATGTTTTAGTTAAACATCAAGTGTTAACAAATATTATTGCACGCAAAGACTTGTGAAATTAATTTTTAATATAAAAATGAAATTTTAACGTCTTCGTAACTCTAGCCAAACGTGTCACCCTGTTCTGCCATTCTTAATACCCCAGTCCACTGTACGTGTCTTTATGTCTCTATGTGATGCAATCATTTTGTTTTTTTTTTTTCTTCTCTATTTTTTATCAGAATAATTGTATTCTACATGTATGTACATTTATTTTCAAACTCTATTACTTAGCTAGTTTCATATTTTTTTTTCTTACTCTGGAAACTTTAGTCATATAGTACTTGAAATAAGTTGCATGTTGCACAGACAAACACATACACTACTGCATTTATGAATGTTTGTTTATATGTGTGTGTTGTTGCATAGAAACGTTAACTAAGTAACAACTCAACTGTATGCTATTCAACGTCCTTATAATATCGCAATAGTTTTTGACTTTAGCAATTGCTTTGAATTGCATTGGCAATTTTCCTAAATACATGCGGACATTGGAACATGTGAAGTGGTATTCAGCACACCATTAAGTGGGCGTGACACTCATTTAATGTGCAATAAGCGGAACCGCCATAGAACTGCTGTTGTTTCTACTGATTCTTCTTCTAGTTCTACAATTTTTGCAGTTGCTGTTGCTGCTGAAGCAATTGTTAACAACAACAGCTAAAGTAATAACGTTTGCTTTTATTTTTTTTTATATATTTTGCTACAACAGCTAAAGATAATGCAGTTATTGCCGCCATAACATCAACTTTAACAATAACGAGGTTTTTATAGAAAAATTAAAAAATATATATACATATACTAGAGGAATAAACCATGAACTAAAATCATCATTGCACCAATATATGTATATTGTTGCAACAGCAAGGGTTGTTTAATAAATACATATAAAACCTAAAGGAAAAGGAGGAGCCAAGCTAATTTTTAACATTTTATTCAATTTATTTGTAAATTAACTTACTTTTAAGAGATAATTTTATTATAAAATTGTTAACCCTCTTTACAAAACCAGCGACAGCCATCATGCAGAATTATGTGAAAGGTTTATGTGTTTCGATTGGCCATAATTCTCAAACATCCCACGTAGTTATGTATGCACATACGAGAATGTACTTATAAATATGTTTAGTTTAAGAACATGCCATCGATGTCTTATCATGCAAACTGTTAACATTTTACACGCATTCCTCATAATAATAATACAAAATTTTCTCCTTAATAATTATCCAGCCACACTACAAGATTCCAACGCTGGATGTTAGAGGACAAAACAACAACAAGAACAACTGCAACAACATCATCATAGAAATCTTCGCTGTGCAAAACTAATATTAAAATAAGTAATTTACAAACAAAAAAAATGCCAACAAAATAATAAAGAAATTTTAGGTTATTTCACTAAAATAAATAGTTATGGCGCTTGCCAACCCAGCCAACGACCAACATTCAACATCCATCCAAGCATGTTAACTGTTTCTTTATTTTTATTATTTTGTTTTTATCATTATTATTATTATTTTATTATTATCTCTCTTGGACATCAAGTGGGCGTAACTCAAGTTGTTAACAAACATTGTGTGTATCCTTTGTTTTTTGTAATTTTTGCTTTAAAATATTTGAAATTTTTATTTACAGAAAATCTTCAAGATGACTGGAAAGCCATAAAAATGTATGTCTCATTATTAAAAGAGACATGTTTGTTTTTGTTGTGTTAATAAAATAAAATTTTAGTTTAGTTCAAAATGACATGAATATGAATTGTGAAACATAAATAATTCCAATTAGCTTAAAGCTTATTAAAAATTAAAGATGCTGTTTTATTGTTTAACGAACTTAATTTAGTTCTTTTCTAAAATGAAATCAACTTTAGACAGTTACAAGCAGAACTCTATAATATCATTAATATTTTGAAAACTTTTACATTTTCCCCCTTATTCACAAAAAACATTTTTACTTTATAAAAGGTTTATAAAACAAAATTTCCATACAAAATTTAATTTATAAACTGTTTATAAAATAAAAATTTTGTTTTTGTTTTGTAAGGGGATTTATATATGTATTAAGAAAAAAGATTAACTCATTTCCTAAATAGTTCCATTTCTTATAAATGGGAACAATTTCTTAAGATTTTCTTATCCTTCAAATCTAAACTTCAATTAATGTTATGTTTCACTTGATTTACAGAAGAGAACAGCAACAACAACTTAAGATACATACATAAAAACGAACTTATCTCTGGACAAATGTTGCCATAACCTTTTTGTGCATCATTAAAAAATTACTTAAATTCCATAACATTTGGGTGAAATTATGTATGGTCAGACAGACATGTTAAGCATCCATTTATTCAATGTACACCATATGAGGCAAAATGAATTTAAGCTCATTTATCGTTTAAATACTCTGTCTTGATCTTTATCTTAACAAAAAGATCTTTTCACGCATACAAATGGCAAAATCACTTAAAAAAAATCTTCAAACATAATCAACGATAAAATATATGAAAAGAAAACAAGTTGAATTAAACAGGTACACAAACATGCAAAGAAATTCGAAATATTGTACCGTTAAGGGACACAACCCACAATCGACTACTACCGCTGCCATCAGCATCATCATCACAAACTACATTGCCACTAGCTTTTTAGTAATAATTTTTTCTCTTTTCTTTTAATTTAAGTTTTCTTTAGAGAACAGTGAAGAATTCATTTTGCTTTTATTTTTAATGCGAAAATTACGAAATTACGATCTTTATTTGTTGGCTGTTCAAGAAATATGAAGATTGTGCTGATGAACTTGTGCTATCTTTAGCTATAAATCAACATGAGGTCGATGATACATAGGCTGGATGTGTGTAAAATGCCGTCTATTTAAGCTCAAAAATATCACATTATAAAATAATTAACCCGATTTAAAAACACCCTACACAAATTGAGCCACCATCAAACATTTGCCAGTGAGGTTTTTACAAATGATTTGCTACATCTGATAGTGTTACAAACTAAACTTTAAACTAATTTTCATCACTTTTGTTTCATTTCATCATTTCACAAAAATAAAACAAAATTCCTTTCCTGCTACCATAACAATGACACATAAAGGATATTGCTGACCACAAAACAACATAAAAGAAAACGAAAACATTTTGGAAAGCAAAGAAATGTTAGACTGAGCTTAAACTCTAAACAACCAATTACTAAGTGATGGCATGCCATCGACATTTATTCAAACCAGTATTCAAAATCATTTGCCAATTTTGCACATTAACGCAACATTTAAATGACAGTATTCTTTCGAATCACTCACTGACTGACAGCGTTTGAATGGCAAATGAAAAGAAAAGGAGAGATTTTTAAGGCTCTGTTTAGATATCAATTCATTTATCTAACTATTTATCAAGCGTTATGTCTAACCATCACATTATATTTACTGGCATGCCAGTCCGTCTGTCTGTTGGTTTGTATTTTTATACGTTTGTCTATTTCACAATTCAACAATCCATCATATGCCAGGCTCATTTAATACGTTTATACTTGTGTATCTTTATGCATACGAAAGAGAGAATGTTCTGCAAAACTTAAGCTTTGAGACGAAAAGTTGTTATATTTGTTGTTGTTAAAAAAAGTGTTTACAAAATGTGAGTTAAAATCTGTTGTTGTAAGTTTAAACGTATTTGGTTCTTTGGGTATTTATTTACTTAGAGAATTATGTTTTGTTCTGTGTGAGTTTATTCATTTTTTTCTATCGTCTTCTTTACAACATTCCTAACAAGTTTGACCAACTTGTTTCCAAAGCCAACAACATTCTATGGCAACCAACTTTTCATCCATCAGTCAGTCACATTGTCTGTGGTACAAACAAAGCAATAACTCCATTTATAAGATTTTGATATGTTTATTGTATAAATAGATTCCAAGATAGAGTAAGAATAGTATATAAAATCACACATAAGTACCAGTTACAACACTAACACTAAACACACTCCCAAACAACTTGAAAAGATAGTCTGAAGGACAGATTGTTAGATTTCTACAGGGAAGGACGGACGGACGCTTAGTCTTACAGATGAAACAGGCAGATAGATGGACTGACGGACGGACGGTTGGACAGACAAATGTGGTTAAGCCTAGATGGACAACCTTGACAGATATCAAGTTAAGCTATAGACAAAACATAGACATACACTTTTACATTTATACACTTAAACTGCACACGCTTATGACTAGATCCTGCAAATAACTTGGCCAATAACAAACGTGCATACATACATATATACATATGTATACATGCGTGTGAGTTTGTTTGTATGAGCGAATTATGACAGCTCAACATGATACTAGTTAGCAAATGTTTAATGATCCCAAATCACGGAAAATCTTACAGCAAACAATAAAAACAACTACAACAACAGAATCATTCATTTTTCTTTGCATTTTCTTTCCATTTTACATTTCAGTCCAAGAGAGCCGACGTTTAATGTTGTAAATGGAAAGAAATTGCTTAGAATTCATATGTACAAGAATGAATTGTGTTAAATGTTACTCGAATTGGATTTTGACACTAAAATCATAAATCAAACAGTTAAATCTAAATCAATTTCCCAATTAACAAATGATGAGACATGAAAGTTAAAAGTAAAATCTAAACAAGAAAAAAGAAAACCTTAAAAAAAAGAAATTAAATTGGATTGACAGTGATGCAGCATCATGGTTAAGAAGAACATAGGGCGGCCATTTATTATTAGACATCAGGAAATAGAAGAATTTAATACGAAAAGAAACTTAAGTTCTACAATAAATAAACCCCGACTCGAAGAGATTAATTATTCTTTGTAAGAAATTTCTATAAAATCTTAATATGATGATGTAAGAAGTTTTTATAAACAAGAGCAAATATTTAAATAGTGTAAGAGTTCATTCCTTATATCCTTTTCTGTACTACATAGGTTTTTTAATTAAATTTTGGATCGTTTCTTCATTATATAAATAATAACGAAATTTTCTGAAAATCATAAAGTCAATATCATGTCTCAGTTTCAATTGCTGTTGGTTGTTTGGTTGGGTTCCTTATTGCACTTAATTTAACTTCAAGCCAAACGCGATGTGCAATGTGCGCTAAACAAGCACTAATTATCGACAACATGATATAACAACATGTTGCATTTTCTTGTACGCAATATTATAAATTAGTTACTGTTCATAATATTGTTGATCTTGTTGCCAGTTATTGTTATTGCTGCAACTAAACAGAAAACAGCCAAACCAACCAAAAGAACGAGAACGAAAACGAAAACCATCAGTTAAAGTTATGAATTATATTTATTGTACCGTGCAACAACAAGCTGTATGAGAAGACTACACGTGTAACAAGTGGTGCTGGGCGTTGCAGCTGTGATACTCATACAAGTATGCAACAAAAGCACTAGCAGTATTAAGTACGAGACAAAGTTAAGCTCAGTATAGGGTTGCAAGTTTTTTAATCAGTTGCATCGTTGTTAACGAGGAAAGAAAATACTTGCTAAATAAAACAGAACAGAGACAAAAAATCAACAAAATGGTTACTTTTCTGTGTTCGTTTTACTTGGACAAAAATCTAAAAAAAAAAATTTTGCTGAAGGTGGTGAAAATGAGACAAATTCAACCTAAAAAAATTAAGTTCTATGTAAGTTTTGCGGCCTTGTTTTTTTTATTTTGTTAAAATCATCATGTCGAATTATCAATCTGGCCATCAAAACATGGATTTTGTGTTTTTTTTCCCTTATTACAGTTAGACTTATAGATAAAGAAATTTTGAGCATAAAAAAAGGTTTCTGGGAAATTGCCTTAAACATAAATATTTTTAATTAAATTTTAAGTTCGGTTATTTTATTCGTAGGACATTCAACACTAACACATCATCAATATATTATGAGTGTTTTTGTTTAATGTTTTTTTTTTCTTTTAAGTTTAAATGAAAAGTAGTAAACTACTAATTGTTTGTTATGAAAAATAAGAATTTAACACACAATTGCATGCTGGGGCGTTAACAACCAAAGTAATTGTCGACAGGCCAAGGAAACCATACCGGTAATCAAACCACCTAATGGTTCAAACAAATTACACAACTCTTTCTTTTACAGTCGGTATGTTACTTCTAAATTCGCATCTTACTCTTTATTCCTAAGACCAGGTTTCACCTCTAAACAACAGCCATATCAGCATTGTTGTATTAGGCAGACATCAACATAAGCTGAAGACTTTAAGAACAATAAAAAATCCTTTAGATTGAACTACAAAGATGATTAATTTTTAAAGACCCAACAAAAGGTTACTTATTCCTACGAGTGAAACACGTTGTATAGAGAAAAAAAGGAAAAATGTTTAAAACCCCATTTGCAGTTAAATGTTTCTGTTTTTTCAGTCACTAAAGAATTGCATTTCCGTTGAAAAGAGTTTTTTTTTTTCTTTTCTACTCCTTTCGCTATTTCATTTAAACGACACTAACAATTCAGTCAAATGTTTTGAAAGAAGAAAAAACAATATTTACGTACGTTTGTACATTTGTTTTTTGCTAAACATCAGAACGCTGATGATGAGGATGATGGGTTAGAGGACACACAGTTTAGGAACGGCACATAAAGAAAGAAACTTCAACTACTTTAACGACAACAACAAAAACGGTAAATAAGAATAAAATACGAAAATGTATGATGACTATTATGCAAGTATTTAAAATAAAATAGAATTGAAGAGCTTTTCAACATTCATGTACAATGGGTTGGAATACTACAATATTGCAATAGACCTAAATTTCATAGGATAAATTAGAGTTATTGTTTCAAATAAGAACTAAATTATTTGTGTAACTGAGAATATTTATATTTCAAATGAAAAGGTAATGAATATGAACACTCTCAAAACAAAATTTTAAATTACAAAACGATATATTGGCAAAAAAATCCATTCTGAAATATTTTCCCATTTCCCTAACATCTCCACAAAACCCACTGTCCACACTACTATGAAAATGGTAGTTTAACGTACATTGTGTACATATAAATCAAGGGAATAATTTAAACAAGTAACAACAAGCTTCCTCAATAATAGTTGGAGAGACTCCATTCCCTGAACATGTACTTAAAGGCCATTGTAAACAATTTTATGCACATTTTGACAGACCTGTTCATTTTTGCAAATGACACAAGAAAACGAACGCAAAAAAAAAACGAAAAAACTGGCAAGATATTGGTAAGAAATGGAAAAAAGAAAAACGATATGCAACAAAAAGTTAAAGATATTTAGAATATGTAGTGGTGTAATGGAGCCTGTCAGGCAAAACATAAACTTTAACAGTCACATTGACAAACTCTCTGATGACTGCAAGAAAAGCTAACAAAGAAAGAAGACTTGTGGTGTCTCCTGTTTGTAATGGCCATCAATGCTAATGATGCTAATGATTGTTGTATTTGCAGCCTTAACTATTACTGCAACAACAATGTACACAAATAACACAAAATAATGCGTTAAAAGGGGAAAAACTTTAAAATTTATTCAATGTTAACGAAAATTGTCTACAATACTAAATATATGGCCAACACGTTTCCATCTTCCACTTCCAATTTCTTCCTCCTATTCCTTGTGACCATTTTCACCACAATCACTGACTCCATGCATTTTAGCTATTTTATGGGCTTTTTTTCTCGAAATATTCTAAACTATTGCAACAATTCTCGACAATCATGAAGACAACGGCGGTGACGAGAATGATGATCATGAAGATGATGACGACGATGATGGCTTTTGCTTGTTTTGCAGTCATAGATCTTTATAATAACCAACCACCAAAGCATTTCTAGTTGCATAAATTCCAACGATAAACAGTCAAATGTTGCCATTTTTTGCTGGCCGTTGTTGATGGTGACGTTGACAACATATGTAAGTGTGCGTGTGAGTATTCCTACAGAAAAGAAAACGGCAAGATCTTCTCTGTCTTAAATCATATTTAAATTTGTAACAACCACCAAGGCTGTAGATGACTGCAGGTTTGTACGTACACTTAGGCGCACGCGCATGTCATTTCAACAAGAACGCGCTGGTGTCTTGTAATATGCTCGCTATAGCTGGCTGACTAACTGACGGTTTTCTAGTCAGTCTGTGTGCGTCTGTCTGGTATATGTTAAATTTAAAGCTTCTGTTGCTTGTTCTACATATTTTGCTGTCATTTGGCCGAACGAAGGTTTGGCATCAGCGAGATTTGGAGCACTTAATAACTTCAAGACAAACAGACGGACGGACGGACGGACGTATTTAAATAGTTAGACAAGATGTAGTTGTTGGAAGCATCACGGCACCGCCTTTACAGATCCAGTGGTTGTTGACAATCATTTTTTAAATTGCAAATCATTTGATACGTTGAAACCGACCGAAATGTTATTTAAATTATGGTCATAAACCAGTTGCCAGTTAACTCCTCACAAAAACAAGGAAAAATAATATTCTTTCTGCCAACGATGTTAATAGAAATGTTAGAGGAATTTTTGAAAAAGTTTCGTTAAAATTCATTATAATTCACTAGACTAGTTTTTAGTTTATTTCTCAATACCATTTCACCATTCCAAATAGATACACATCCATACATATGTACGATATTGTGGAAATGATTTTATACTTTTATTTATGCTGTACAAAGATTCAAACATACATAATCCCAGAAGTGTAATAAATTTGTAAAATTGTTAATTTGAAAATGATACCAAATGGCCCAACCGCATGGCTAAGAAACGAACATTTATCTAAACTGAAAACATACATTTTACACCTTCACACCAACACCACACAATATTCAATACATTAAGCAGCAACCACTATACACAGGCTCATCATCACCGGCAGCAGAGCCATTCTCATACCCATGCCAAAGCCATCGAATATTGTCATTCTCATTGATTGTATTTTTTCTTCGTTTTGGTCACTGTTTATAACCTCTTCCTTTCGTCTATTTAAAAACTTTAACATCCGCAAATTGTGCAGTAAATCTTATTCTTCAGCTAGATTCTTTTATTTTTATTGACTACACCATGCATCAGCCATTGGTTAACTACTACAACAATACCCAGCATTCATCGTATGAAAAATCTTCGAAGTAACGCATGTGTTTTTTTTTTGTCTATAAGCTTAACTTTAAAACTCATTCACTCACTGCCTCTGAGGATCTGTTAACCAGGCTTAAAAAACCAACCAAGGAAATAACACCAACAACAAGATGCTCTTGTTGTCTCTTATACCCCCTATTCCAAAGCGATGTAATTGTGTACGTTTTTTTTTTCCTTTCTTTTGTGTGTTACATGTAGCTCATCGTTGTTGTCGTTGTCGTCAATGTTGAAATTTATGTTTCCTTGTTAGCAACATAATTGGAAGTGTCGTCAATGATCGTTGTTAGCAGCAATAGCCATCTTCTGCGAGCCATCCAGTGAGCCAGTCAGCAAGTCAACCGACAAACAACCATCCGCATCTCTAGTCATAGTAATGGGATCATTTATTTATACATTCGCTAGTATAGACGCAAGATTGTACTCGTATATTCACAGTTTAACATTCGTTTTGAAATGTTGCAAGAACAATAAATGGTATAAAATCACTTCAGATGGTTTCTGTTTAAGCAGATTTTATTTCTTACAGTTTCAATACATGGTGAAAACTATTCCAAGACATTAGGAATAAAGAAAATTAGAAGCTAATTCAAAAAGTTAGATTGCTTTATGCTGATTTAGAAGTAAAATAACTTGATACATAATAACTTTAAATTAAAATTTTGTCAAGTATATATGAAAATCTACTTAAAATTCCTCACAGTGTAGTTATATTAAACTAAGAAAACCCTTTTATATTGGTGACATTCAATAAATGTGTTACATTTGATGTTGAATTCAATAAATGTTGCTTTTGTTGCATGCCTCGATTGGCAATGATACCAAATTGCAGTTTAAGCATTATATTCCCATATCCCTCTACAGCCATTTACTATCATGTGTAAGTGTATTTGTGTGTGTGTGTCTATATGAAATATAAGGACAATTTCTAAATTACTACTCTTGGTAATCTATGGAACGCATGTTGTCTTAAACTATTATTTCATAAGCGATTTTTGATAAATGCACTTCAGCATTCAATGCTATTAAATTGATAGTTTGACTTGGTAGCCCAAGCATTGGCAGCAATTGCAACAGCAGCATCAACAACCACACTCTAGAACAGCACAGCACAACACTCTATACCGCAATGTGTTTTTGGCTCTATACACGAAGAGCAAAAATGAGTTCATAAACTAAAAGCTAAAGCACTTGAATGGTCAATTGGGAATTTACGTTGCGGTTAACAAAACAAACATGACATACAATGGGCCAATAAAACAAAGTTATATACAGATTTTTCTTCATTTTCTCTACATATTTTGGTAGCATACAACTAAGGAGTTGTGGCAAGAATGATCTTACCAACTACCCGGCTAAAATGTGGCATAAATGTATATCATCGTCTAACCAACCGACCACCCATGTTATTTTTCATGCTTCATTTCAATGCGTTAAATGAGAGAAAAGAAAATGAGGAAAAAGTGATTGAACTAAAAATTTATTATTATGATTATGATGTACGTTCTTTCATACATACGTTTGTGGGTATATATGTAAGTTTGTCTATAATGAATAGAAAACTGAGTTAAAAAACAAAATTTGTTTCAAACTAAATACTATTATCAACTTTATATTAATGAAAACTCATTTTGAATGAAAATTAAGCCCATCAAATTTATAAGGCAAACAAGATGAATATAACTCAAAGAAACATTAGTCAATTATCTTTCACTTGTTAAGTATCAAAATAAATCTGTTTCATGTTACACAAAATATTGGCCAAACAATAAGATTAGCCTATCACCAAGCCAAACAATGTTTACTCCAAATTAAATTCTACTCAAACTCGACCTAAGAATGGGCGGACAATAATAGCATCTCTCTTGTATCTTACATTCTGTAGACAATAACTACAAGTGTCTGTAAACACCCAATAGATTTTATTAAGAATGAACCAATTATAAAATGCTCTAAAATGTTTTTTTGTTATTTCATAAATTTAAACAATTTTATGTTTATGTATGTAGCTTTGTTGTATGCGCATATATTTGTGTGTGTCTGTAGAATTTTAATTTGTTTATATGTATTTGTCCAACTGAGCCTTAATTCTGGCAAACTTTTTCATTATAATTTATTAATAATTGTTTGCACAAGAAAATTAGTTCAATTACTGTTAAAGTAAATTGAAATTTTGTTATTCATTGAGCATCGACAACACCAATACACAAACACACACACACATACATATACTACAATTTTACATTATAAAGAACTATTTCAAGACGAACAATTTGTATCTTCTTAGTTCGAAAAGTCCTTAATATCAACAGGATAAAAAAAACCCAAACTGTAAATTGCCATTGTTCTTCTATGAAATTAAACCAGAAGAAACACAAACCATGATGATAAAAACACAGAAAATTCATAAAGTTGGTAAGAAATTGTACAAAAGCTGTGTGGCATAGAATAAATTTAAATATAAGTAAAATTATGCTTTTATTAAGAGTTGCCAACAAAATACAATTATTAATGGTTTAAAATAATAGATAACAGGATAACTGCGATAAGATTTCCTGATATAGATTTTTTCGATATCAAACATTTGATTTTGATAATTTTCAACAATTTCATTGGGTTTTTGAATTATAAGGATATTTGTTCTTAAGAAATTTATTTAACGTATTTTTCCTAAAAATTTAGTTCTGCTAATTGGTAAGCAATAACAAACATTTAAAAAATAAATAATTGGCAACAATTTGCAGTATTTAAGACAAAAAGAATATATAGTCAATATTTGGAAACTGTATATTAGTGTTATAACTTTTTTCGGTTTGCGAAATCGAAAGCTTTTTTAGTTAAAATTTTTACTAATTTTTCCCAATCACGGGATTGGTGCGAGAACTTTTTCACGATTCCGAAATAATAATATCATTTACATTCACATATTTGTAATTATTGCAAAATTTGATCACCCTATTGTATATATAGAAAGTTTTGTTGTTGTATCTTTTGCTTAATATTGTTGCTAATGAGCAATTGTTTTCGACCAATATTTTATACATTTACAACAACTGAAGACTGCACATTGTTAACTAACCATCTCTACTAAATACTTTACTAGGACCAGAAATACGAACTACAAGCATGAATAATATTTGCCTTTTTGCTAACATCTACTGTTGCTGCTACCAATGACTACTATCGTGGCTGACAGCCACTAAGAAAATCTCATTACCATACTCTGCCACTTTGCATGTAACAACAACTGGTAGAAGTTCTTGTTCGTATTAAATTTAATAATAACCATGAACAATACCTAAACAATTATAGCTTTTCAAACTTGCCACTCACTCTCGATAGGTGTGTGTGTGTGTATGGATGGAGTTGGACAGACTATTTTATAATAAGCACTGTTTAAAATTTACAAATAATTGGAGCATTATTAATTTGATTATTTGCTTTACTAGACAAAATTGCACTTGAGGGAAGTAAAGGAACCAAACCTAAAGATATCTTTGTTTATAAATATATGTACATATGTATGTACTTACGTATTTATATGTACACTGAAAGAAAAACGCTTCGTAACCCCAATGAAACTCTTACGTTAACCTGTTTACGTTAATGCAATGAAAAGTTTCGTTAATGCTACGAAATTTTACGTTGTATTTACAACAGTTACGTTAATATTACAATTCAAACAAAATTATTATTTTTTGGTATTTCGTAGTGTCATTAATGCTACGAAACTTTTTACGTTAATATTACGTAAAACTTTAACGTGAGATTTAATATATAAATTGAATAACGAATATTTCCTAAATTAATTGTTTGGTCTAAAAAAGGTTTAATTGACAGATCCTAATTGTTTTTATGTAAATATAGTAATATTTGTAAGAAATACAGCACCCCTTCAATATTTAATGAAATATTTACGTAGCAATAATGTATTTTTTGTTTTCGAATTTTAGTTTGATAAAATATCAAAAAATAAACAAATATATATATATAAAATAAAATTATATATAAAGGAACCGAATTAATGTAGTTTTTAGCGTTAAAGTGGCTTAGTTCTTGTTATTTTGCAAATATGATAAATTGTCATTAATGAGACGAAAAACGCCACAAATTATGTCATTTTACGTTAACATTTTAAACAAGTTTTTTAACAATCACGTAATGTTAATGAAACCATGTGATTAAATTAATGTAACTTGTCATTCATATAACGTAATGTGTCATTATATTTATTTGCTAAGAAATTATAACGGACAAATGTATCTTTAATGACAATTTATAGTAAATACAATGATTTTATCATTAATTTAACGTAATGTGTCATTAAAAAATAGTAAGTATTTAATATAATAATAGTAAATACAACAATTTGGTTATCAATACAACGTAAAGTTGCATTATATTGAAAGTTTCTAAAATAAATAACGGGACACAAGAGAATGTTGATGCTGATGGAGACAAAAAATCAGTTGTGTTTTAAGTTGGTACAACAACAACATAATACATTATATCAACTTCTGATTTTTGTGAGTTTCTATGCCACTTTATTTCTTACAAACAGGAGTGAAAAAAATAATTTGTACAACAACAACACACAGCATCAAATTAGTTGATGCTGTGTTTGAGGGTTGGTACAACAACAACACGTAAGAAGTGCAAAAAATAAAATAGAGTTGGAACATAACGCGACATGTATAAAAAAATTACAACAACAACATAAATTGCATCACCACCTGTTTTTGAGAGTTTATTTTTAGTTTATTTTAAACAGTCAAAAAGTGAAGAGGTGCTGAGTAAAAAATATATTTGGTGTTTATAAAAAGTTAAATAGTGATCAAAATCTAATTTGGTAATTAATAATAATGAAGTGTTTTTTGTGCAAAAACGTTTTTAATGAAAATGAAAGCTACTTTAATCATTTAAAACGCTATCATTTTCTGAAATATAATGATGATTATAAATGCTGCGGAAGCATTTATAAGAATTCGTCGTCTTTCAGAAAACATGTCAGAACAAAACATTTAAGTCAAAATAATTCTACTTGTACAAATATAAAAAGTGTTGTAAATAATGAGCAAACTTTTGTAAATAATTGTGAAAATTATAAAACAGAATATAGTAGAGCAAAAGGTCATGAGAAAAATCAAAATTCAAAAGAAAATGTATGCTTTAATACATTACTTAAAAATTGTTTAATATTTCAGAGTAATTTATATTCAAACTTCCAATTTTCAAGAAAAGATGCAGAAAACATAAATGAAAACATGTTTAAGTTAATAATCCAGCCCCTTTTATCTATGTTTTGTAATTTTGGACAAACTCTCAGCAATGAAATTTATTTACAAGTTACTAAATTTACAGAAGATATTCAGAAGATCTTTGTTACTATAAAAACGGAGCATTTGCTGAAAACCAAACTTATGGAGGAGGATTTGTTTCAATCGATTGAGGAAGTGGTTGTCGATTCAAGTGGATCAATGACTCATAAGAAAGGTAAGCTGGAATATGCACAAATCAATAAAAAAATTGCATTTATGCCCATGAGGTATTGTTTTAAAAAAATTCTTGAGAAAGACGATGTTTTTATAGATATGTTAAAGTTTATTTCAAATGTCTCTTCTAGTGACTGTTTACAAAATATTGTACAGGGAGATCTTTGGAAAAAGAAATGTGAGCTATATCCAAATGAAATTGTTCTTCCATACTTTTTATATTCCGATGATCTAGAAATCAACAATCCATTAGGATCTCATTCTGCAAATACAATTTGCAACTTTTATTATAGTTTCCCTTGTCTCCCTAATGACACAAAACTACAAAATGTGTTCTTTATTTCTGCTATTAATTCCAAAGATATAAAAACTATTGGTAAAAAAAATGCTTAAAGCCCTTAATTGATGAAATGATAAGTTTGGAAGTAGACGGTGTAAAAATAAAGTTATCAAATGGGGAAGAGTTTCACCCACACTTCATACCTATTCTTATTTTAGGAGATAATTTAGGTTTAAATAGCTTATTAGGTTTTTCAAAATCATTTAACACAACATTTTGTCGTTTTTGCACAATAAGTAAGACGGATAGTCAGAAAACCCCCACAACATTACCCGAATTGCGCCGAACATATGAAAATTATAATTTACATGTGCAAGAAAATAATGCTAAAGAAAGCGGCATTTCTGAAAAATGCATATTTAACAGAATACCATCATTTCACGTTGTAGATAATATGAGTGTTGATGCAATGCATGATGTCATGGAGGGAATATGTCATTATGACATGACCAATGCTATATTGTATTTTATTCAAGAAAAAAAATATTTTTCGCTAGAAATTTTAAATAAAAAAAAAAGCACAATTTGAATATGGCGAGTTAGAAATTGGAAATATATCTCAAAATATTTTGTTAACTCATATCAAGAAAAAACATTTGAGAATGTCTGCTCGTGAAATGCTGACTTTCGTCATATTTTTTCCAATAATGGTAGGGGATTTGGTACCTTCTGACGATGAAGTTTGGCTGTTTATATTGCTTCTTATTGAGATAATAGACTTTATATTGTTGTTTAAAATAAATGCCTCTTCAATTAATGCTTTCAAAGTTAATATTGAAAACCATAATAAATTATATTTAAAACTTTTTAAAGAAAATTTGAAACCAAAATTTCATATTTTAACCCATTATCCCGATGTCATTGCTTTATGTGGACCTGTGAGAAAATTTTGGAGTTTTCATTTCGAAGCAAGACATCGCATTTTTAAAAGTTATTCACATTCCATTACTTCCAGAAAAAACGTTAGCGTATCCATAGCACGCAAGTACCAATTTTATTTTTCAAATTATTTACTTTCAGAAATTAATATAAAATCAAGCTATAGTTGCTTGGATAATGACAAAAGTGACAGTCCATTTCTTGATTTTATATCATGTAAACTTAAGAAACCCAAAAGTCTTATAAAAGCATATGACAAAGTAATATATAATAATGTTTTGTACAAAAAAGGATTTTTTGCTGCAACCAGAACACAAGATTATAAAATATATAAAATCATTAATGCAATTGTTTCAGATGAATCATTGTATCTATTCGTTCAAGAAGTCTGTAATACAATATACCTTAAGCATTACACGGCATTTGAAATTAACCCAAACGACATAGGGGAATTTGCTCTTCTCAATACTGATTCATTAGTTGGACCCCCGACGACTATTATTAATACATCAAAAGGGAAATTTATGATACGCACTAAAGAATACTTTTAAATTTTTTTTAGATGAAGAAACTCAAAAAAACACGTTACAAAATCTACTAACTTCTTGGGGCCTAAATCACCTCATAAACTTTTTTCAAGGTAAACATTATTAATAATTATGTAAAAATTTAAACACACTATTAAAATATATATTTTTCAGAACAAAACATCACAAACCATGCCCTTTCCATTATGTCTGTTAATGACTTATTTGAAATTACTCAGCAAATGAAAATTGGCGACAAGATCATTTTTAAATACAATTTACAAAAGTGGAGGGCGGAGAATAACATCCCCATAATGAATCAACAAACCTTGAGTGACTCTCAGGAATCCAAAACCGTTTCATCACCTTTTTCACTGTCTCAGTCTTCTTGCAGCGAATTCGAGTTTCAAAATTCTAAAATAATAGTTTTGGACATTTTAAAACAACACACAAATGGGTGCAACATTTTAGAATATTACGAAAAAATACATCTAATCACAGAAGTGCAACGTTCATGCTTAATAAATATTATTGTTGAACATTTCGAGTCAAAGAATTTACAAATGTCACTTCAAACTAGTTACGAAATAGAAAGACAAATTTTACAAATCTTTCAATCGGAAAAATTGGAATATTATAGAACGGAACGACGAGGAAAGATATATGTGAAGTACTACAATAAGAAGAAGCAGTCGAAATTTTTTAAATATTGTGAATCCAGTTCTGACAACATTTCGGATTTAAAAGACGTCATTGGTATGTATATTATATGTCTAAAATAAGTTATTTTCATGTATTAATTTGTGTATTTTTCTACTCTCCAGAACCAGAAGATGACGCACAATTATTCCTCCAGAAAATAAAGTTCGATAATTTGACCGCTGACGAATTTAATTCAGCTTGGGCTGCATGTGTTAAATTTCGTTTAAATCAAATTAGAAATGAGTGTCAAAATATTAAAGAGGCGTTAAAGCTGTGGCCACAATATAAGGGCTCGAACGGATATAAATTTGTAGGTTACTTTTATTTTAATTTATAACCACTTCATGTTTAGAATTATATTTATTTTATAGATTGAAAGCGATTTCAATGCTATTCACAAAAACGTGCCTTCTATTTTAAGCTGGGAAGATAAATTTTTGAAACTTTATACCTTTTTGAAACATCATGCTAATATCAAAGATAGATCTGTTAACAAAATTGTAGCGACAGTAGATAAACGTGAACTGGAAGAAGGTATTTTATCATTAAATAATATTTAAATAATTTATTAACATATATTTTCTTTTTATTTTCAGATAAAGATATATTTCATCTAAAAATGCTATGGTGCCTGCATTACAATTTGTACCAAACAAAAAAGTTTTTAAGAAAAAATGTGTACGGAAAAAGGGAATACGGAAAGTTTACCATTAAAGATTCCCAAGATTCATTTATTTACATAAATGCAACGATGCAGTCTTTAGAAGACCATTTGGATTTTTTATCAGCGAAAGGCGATCCAGTTCAGCCGTTTATTTTGGGTTTAGGTGATGTAGAAACTCTTAAAATTAATTCATTTTATGTATATTTGGATGGCCAATTGATGCCATTCGCAAATTTTCAGAGAGCTTTTGATATATGCTTTAAATCGTTCCACTTATTTAATGTTGAATATCCAATGGCAAGTGGTCCGTTTTGGATGTTTGTAGAAAACTATCTTTATAATATTTCAAAAGCAGAAACAAAGAATACAAAAGTTTGTATACTACTGGATAAATTATCTCAAATTTAAAACTATTGATATTATTACTAAATTATTATTTAATTGTTTATATTGAAACAATTTTTCTATTTATTTTATTATATGAAACTGAAATTTATTATTTATATATTTTTTTTTAATTATTTATGAGTTTAATTACTGATATTCAATTTTTTCCATATAATATTTTTTCTATTTATGCAAATGCATAGTATGTATGTATATTCAAATCGAATTTAAATAATTTTTAAATATTAAATGTATGTATACATATATGTAAATATGTAGATTAAAATCCTAATAAATTGTAATTATAATCAACTAATTTTTGTTCACTATTATTAAGAAAGAAACCGTTTCTGAAATGAAACCATTTATTAAAATAATGATTAATATCGTTAATATAATGTCTCATAATCATTATATTTATGATATATTTCATTACATTAATGAAGGAGCACATTCCATTTACGAAACAAGGTAGGAAAATCAATGACAAAAGTCATTATTGAAATGGAAAAATTACGTTCCATTAATGTAGGATATAATTATATCAATGAAACAATGTCATTAAACCAATGACAACATTCATTGCATATATGATAAAGGTTCTTAACAGTAACGAAACAAAATCGTTAAATTAATGATTTTTTCATATTATTATTGAAAGAGATTCATTAATTTAATGAAACTATTTCATTATGTTGACGAAATTGTTTCATTGGTTTAATGATATTTTACATTGTAAAAACGTTTGGTTACGTTATTTATGTATTCTGTATTAATGACATTATTTCATTATATTTACGAAAATTTTGAGATTAATGAAACATTTTTCGTTAATGCAATGACACCGGTCATTGGACTGATTTCAAGAACAAAATCATTAATATAACGTAGAAAAACGTTGTATTTACGAAGGTTTTTCTTTCAGTGTAAGCATGTATATGTGTGCTAAATGTGTAAATTCACATATATTTGTATAATTATATAGAAGACTCATGACTGACTGACTTATAGAATGACTGGCTGACTGAGAGAATGAATGATGTTAATGAAACAAATGGTATTACAATGCGGTTATTGTTACAGTTTCTATTATCTTAGTATCCATATCTTTCTTTGCATCTTATTTGCTTAAAATATGCTCAGGATTTTCTAAAATTTTAATATCATATCCTAGTATCAATCTAACTATCTTATATACATAGGTACATATATATGTATGGTCATAAGTAAGTATATGTATATAGTAAGTATTTATGTGTTGCTAATAATGCTGTTCATAATGAAGTTGTTATTATTGTCCTCGTCGTTGACATTGTATTGATGTCACTTGATTCTTTCTTAGTAGTATATGGTAATAATAACCCGTCAGTTAAAGTATCCTTGTATTTTTCCCAAACATGTATTTTTTATACATACATATGTATGTATGTATGTAAAAAAAGAAATTAGTTTTTAAATCGAAATAAAGTGTAATGATTTAGGTAGCTTTCTCTTTAGATATTTAAAAAGTTCCGGTCACATACCCAAACGGTTAACCAGGATTAACTAAAAGCTTTAGTAAAACATTCGGGTTCGATATAGTCACCCCGAACTGCATAGAACAAATACAAATACACACTTCTCGATACGTTTATTGACAAAACAAATGTCTTTTCAATGAAGATTTTAATTTTTCTCTTTTCTGTTGTTTTTTTTTTGTATTTCCTCTGTAGGCATTGTTTACTGCCAACAAACATACAAGTTTACACCATTACTTTCAAATACATATGCATGTACATATGTGTAATAAATACATTTACCATACATATGTATTTCTCACCATTGATAGTTAAATGGTTTAAATGTTATTTAATTGCTGATAGTTTTGTTGTATTTAAAATTGTTGCAATTATAGCTGTTGAATTGTTGCATTGTATTGTTAAAATTTACTATCAGAAATGAATATTGAATATTTAATACAACTTACAAGTTCTTCAATTACATCAACAACCAACAGCACCATCACTAACATTCACTCACATACACACACACGTACATGTACACATCCCGATCAGATGGTATTTGTGTGGCACTTTGGAATTGAATGTTCTTTGTTCACCACAGCGTATGAGTGATATTTAATATAATTGTACAAATTTGCATTAATAAAATGCAAATGCAAAGGAAATAATGTAAATAAAAAAAAGAACACAGAGAAATATGTACATTTTTTTAAAAGATGTCCATATTTAAAGGAGTACAAGTTAATAAAATGTCTGACTTAATGTGTATGTAGGTATGACTGATGGTCGGATACGTTCGATGGTCTATTCAATGTTGTCGTTAATGGCTGTTGAAGTTGAAGTGCAAAACTCTTAAAGGCAGAATTTCCGCTTGTCATTTTTATTAAAGTGATAATTAAATGAGAAATTTTCTTTTCGTTTTTCTTTTTTTTTCTTTTCTTTTTTCATTTGTATAAATAAGTAGTGCAAGGGCATATGCGAATCATTTATGTGGTTTAATTTCTTTCAATTTGTACACGCTTGTACGTGTTACTTGTATTTAATCATTTGGTCGTAAATAAATCAATTATTAAAGAAAAAAATACAATTTACAGAAAGTTTAATAAAAGTTGTAATTTAAAAATGTGTTTAAAAATTTAACTACATCGGAGTCAATTTAAGATAAAAAACTGAAATTATTAAAATTTAACGATATCCTTTTCTGTATACAGAAATCATATTTGAAATTTGTTTATTATACAAAAATGTTAGCAATATGTACATTTTTAATGGTGTGCATAATGTTATTATAAAACAAGTAAGAAAGTATAGTCCGGCGTGACCGACCATATGATACCCTACACCAATTATGAATATTAAATGTAATTTATTTTTCTGAAAGAGGCTTTATATGGGGGCTAGGGGCAAATATGGACCAAGCCCGATAAAGTTTTATGAATATATTTATATAATATTTATTTGTGCTGAATTTCATCGCGATATTTGTGTTTATACATTCTTCGGGGGGTTCTGTTGTATGTGGGCTAGGTGAAATAATGGACCGATTTTTAGGCTTCGCCCTTGGGTCAAAAAAGAGCGTGTGTGCCAAATTCCTAAATAGATAAATAGACTCAGAAAACGATTCTAAGCCGATTGGTATACTTTAAGGTGGGTATAGGACGAATGTTACAAACATCAGCGCTAACCCCAATATACCCTCCCCACTAAAGTGTTGTAGGGTATAAAAATCTCTAAATGTTGTTGCTATTTTATGGAGTTTTTGGGTTTTCTGGTACACATATGAGCTCATACTGTTATTTTTAATAATTACATTGCAAATTTGTATATTTTTGTATAAAGTTAAATAATATTTTGAAAAATTAACATAATATAATAGATCATATTTGCAACGACCTACAACATGTCACATGATCAATAGAAAATTATGAATTTAAATACATATTAATGTACATTAAGATGAATTCTTGAATTTTGTAAAATATTTTATTATTGGTTTCATTAACTTTATGATTGTTTAATATATGTACGTATGTAAGTATATATAAGCAAACAAAAGCGTTAAATTATTATTCTAAATACTTTTGTATTAGATTAGTCCCAAAAAGCCTTCTCAAAATGAGCAAGCGAATACATAGTACAACAAAATTAGACATGCGGATTCAGATGATTGTACAACATGCGGAGAGGTCATTGAGACTATGGGTCACTCTTTGTCATTTCCAGACCTTTGTCGAAATTTTGAGAGCGATATAATGTCAGAAAAAAAACATCCCTCAAAAATTCTTCGGAAACTTAGTTTCTAGACCTCGAACCTTCTTAGATCACTATACACATACGATTTTTGTAAAAATTCGATTTATAATGATTTTTTAATAATAGTAAAAATAGTAAAAATTCTAAAATTTTTATATAAAACTTTCGGAAAAATTCTTGATTTCTTGATTTACATACAGGTTTTAATAAATAATGATTATATTGGACCTTCCTAATAATGATTGTATGTGCAAAAGTTTATGCACTATAATATAGATTGCAACAAAATATTGTAAAGTATTAAAAGAGTTATTAGTGCGGTTGAATGATGCATGAGAGTTAGCAACAGCTGTTGCTCAAAGCCAAAACAAAAATTATGCTCAAAAATGTTAAAAAGTTTTATCATGCAAAAACTCAGCATGCGTGTGTTTTTTCTTTAAACAAAAACAATATGTTGTTTTATTAAGAAAGCATCAAATATTATTATTAAAAACTATTAAAATATTAATAAAAACAAAACAAACTAAAGAGAAAATTCAGTACGAGGCCAAATTTTAATTTATGCATAAAAAAACAAACGATTTTAAAAGCTTTAACAAACAAGTAGAGAAAAGATTATTCAAGAATATTATTTTGCAATAATTATTTATAATAAATTGTTACGCTATTAAGATAAGAATAAAAAATTACCTGGTTTTATTGATGCATACACAGCTGTCTGTAAATAGAGACAAAAAAATAACAAATTAGAAAACGGATTCATTAAATTTTATTAAAGTTTTAACAGCTAAAATACTAAATAATCTCCATTTAAAAAAAAATTAACAATAAATCCCCTAGAAGAAATAATCCCTGAAAGACAATATTACCTGAAAGACTTAAATTCCTAAAACAACTTAATTTTATAATAAAAATTTATAACTTTTAGTGGTTGTAATAAATATTTCAAAATCTTTTCCTTACTTTATTGTTTAAATTCTTGGCTTCTTTATTATGACAAATAGTTGTGGAATGAATGAACGATTTCATATGGTTGGGTTCAGTTCGCCAGAAACAAAGAAAACTCCACCTAATGTAGAAAAATTATCGACTCTATCTATCATATAAACGTATAACTGAGAGTGTATGAATGTATGTATAGAGAATTTGTATCTGGAATATAACTTTATAAATTCATGCAATCTTTTTTATTATTTTTGTTTGATTTTTTGATTGGTAATCTATGTGAGTCATAAATTTTAACATTACAATACTGCTAACATAGGACAGCCAGCAACCAACAGTAACAATAGACTGATTTAGCATGTTCAGTAATAAAATTAACCCGTTAAGGTGACAAGAAGCTTTCGAAAATACTAGGAATTTGCATTAAACATAAAAATAATTTTAGTGTGAACCACTATAAAATTCAAGAAACCAAGTAAATAAAATAAAATAACAACTCGTTTAACATTTAAAGGGTTAATGATTATGTTATAGAATGAATATTGCTGTTTGTTGTTACAACATGAAATTTGTGTGTGGTACAATGTGTTCAATGTTTGTTCTTTGGTTTTACGTGCTGCCATGTCTGAGAAATTAATTCAATAAACATTTCATTGATACGTAATTTATCAAAATATTGTACATTGGATACCAACGACAACAGTACCAATAACAAAAACAACACCAACAATATAACCAAAAACAAAAATGAAAATGCCAAGACTATCAAGAAAGTAAATTTAGACAAGAAACAGAACAGAATATCAACAAAACGACAACGATAACAACAAAAACACCAAAATCACAATTTGAAATTGCAATTGGTCTGCTTGGGCGATAAACCACATCAATTTAGTACATTAGTCAAATAACAAAACCAAAATTTAAAGTATTAAATGTTGCTAACATTAAATATGTATTTCAAACATTGTTTCAAGTAAATGAAAATATATATGAACATTTTAAGTTTACCCAATATATTTCCAAAAAAAAAAAAAAAAATTTGCTTTCAATTTATGTCGCTTAACGCTTCAATTGTAATCGCCTGCTTTCCAATAATAACCAACTACAAAAATATTACATTTTTATATTAACGGATTTATATTTTTGGCAGACAAGTTGTCAACATTTCAAAGTCAAGTCATGTGGGTTACTTTGTATGAACAGAAACATGCCGCTTCAAAGAGACAAAAAGCGCTCAAATCCCAACAAAACGCGCAAGATTTAATGGATTTATTGATTTGGCAAGCAGACAATTTGTTACACAAAAAAATTTAAAAAAAGCAAATTAAGTAATTGCAAAAATAACAAAAGAAGTCCAATTTTTATATTAAATATGTAACCCGTAAGATTTGTTCCCATCAACCCATCTGTAATGTTTTGAAACAATTTCTTAAATCCTATTAAAAATGTGACCATCATCTGCCAGCGACCACCAATTCCCATTTCAAATCATAGTAAATTGTATGAACTTTATTAGCGCTTATGATTATCGCTTTGTCAGTTTGTATGTCAATCTACATCAATAGTTGATGCCCATACATCCGTCTAGGTATTAAGTGTCACGCCAAATGGATGAATGTAATGTATTCCTAGTGTAAAGTATTCTTTCAAAAGCTTATATTAGGGCGGTTCTCCAAAAAGTGGTTTACAGAGGGAAAAAGAAATATACACGCATGGTACCAAATTGACACTAAACTGTTTAAAATTTTTCAATAACATCCGTTGTCAATGTATATAAATACGTGTCACGTTGCGTTGTCAACATTACATAGTGTTGTCGTACGTATTATATACTTTGACAACGGATGTTATTGAAAAATTATAAACTCTTTGGTATCAATTTGGCACCAGGCGTGTATATTTCCTTTTCCCTCTGTGTTGATGATTCTAAAATTGTAGTTTATGTTACTCTTTGAAGTTAATTTTTTTAACAAAACTGAAATATTTATTCTTTCTTTAAAAAAGTATTTAAAAACATTTAGCAATTTTCATATAAATAAGGGCCAACCTAATCTATTTCTCTGTCTTCTTTACGATATTGAGACTTAAAAGTCTAATATTTAACTAAAATGATACCAAGATTAGTTCATAACATTCATGGTTAAAAGAAATAGTTTTTAAACATTTAATTCCATCATCCGATTAATAGAATGTAGAATGTTGTTATCCATATGATATATTAAATAATAATTTAATTATACTGAAACTGATATTCAAATTTGAATTTAAAATTCTCGAATTGAGTAGTTTTTGTGCATTTCTCTATAACAAGTGGAGGCTACCCAATATTTAAATGGCTTAATTCTACCTCTTTTACTTTTTTCCATTAATTTGTTCCATTATCGGCCACAATTTCATGTCTACAATTGGCCATGGGTACTTAGCAAGAAATCGACAATAACAACAACAACCAAAAAAGCACGTGCACAAGTTAAACTTATTCCCTACAACTACTTCCATAGGAAAAAGTGTGCAATCTACTGATTTCAATTCCTTTACTCAATACGAAATCATTGATATATATATTTTTTTTTAATTTTTTCTCATTCTTTCATTTTTTTGAGATGAAACATTTGCCTTGTGGTTAAAAGAATGGCTGACTGGATGGCCGTATGTTGGGCCATTACTATTGCATTAAAATGTCAGTCTGTCAAACTCAGAAGCACAAATCATTTTTTGATACGCATACTATGAATTTTTTTCACTATCTGTTTAGTGTGTTTTTTTTTTTTTTCAAACACTTCATATGTTTTCTTTCGGTCAGTGTTTCCCAAATAATGTTTACTAGAACCTTGATTTTCAGATATAAGCAACTAAAATTATAAGTTAAATTTTGTTTTGATATACATATAGTTAGCATCTGCTATATATTAATATTAATATAAAAATCAGGAATTTTCGGAATCATGTCTAATACCTAGGGTCTTTACAAAATACATACGGACAGACGCACATAGTTAAATCGATTTCGCTATCTAAAGACTCTGAATATAAATATGTACTTTATAGTCTTGGAACATCATATTGTGGAAATAACAAACGGATTGACAAACTTAGTTAGTTAGTTAGTTAGTTAGTTAGTAGTCAGTAGTTAGTTAGTAGTTTAGTTAGTAGTTAGTTAGTTAGTTAGTAGTAGTTAGTTAGTTAGTTAGTTAGTTAGTTAGTTAGTTAGTTAGTTAGTAGTTAGTTAGTTAGTTAGTTAGTTAGTTAGTAGTAGTTTAGTTAGTTAGTTAGTAGTTAGTTAGTTAGTTAGTTAGTTAGTAGTTCGTTAGTTAGTTAGTTAGTTAGTTAGTTAGTTAGTTAGTTAGTTAGTAGTAGTTAGTTAGTAGTTAGTTAGTTAGTTAGTTAGTTAGTTAGTTAGTTAGTAGTTAGTTAGTTAGTAGTTAGTAGTTAGTTAGTTAGTTAGTTAGTTAGTTAGTTAGTTAGTTAGTTAGTTAGTTAGTAGTTAGTTGTTGTTAGTTAGTTAGTTAGTTAGTTAGTAGTTAGTTAGTTAGTTAGTAGTTAGTTAGTTAGTAGTAGTTAGTTAGTTAGTTAGTTAGTTAGTAGTAGTTAGTTAGTTAGTTAGTAGTTAGTTAGTTAGTAGTTAGTTAGTTAGTTAGTTAGTTAGTTAGTTAGTTAGTTAGTTAGTTAGTTAGTAGTTAGTTAGTTAGTTAGTTAGTTAGTTAGTTAGTTAGTTAGTTAGTTAGTTAGTTAGTTAGTTAGTTAGTTAGTTAGTTAGTTAGTTAGTTAGTTAGTTAGTTAGTTAGTTAGTTAGTTAGTTAGTTAGTTAGTTAGTTAGTTAGTTAGTTAGTTAGTTAGTTAGTTAGTTAGTTAGTTAGTTAGTTAGTTAGTTAGTTAGTTAGTTAGTTAGTTAGTTAGTTAGTTAGTAGTTAGTTAGTTAGTTAGTTAGTTAGTTAGTTAGTTAGTTAGTTAGTTAGTTAGTTAGTAGTTAGTTAGTTAGTAGTTAGTTAGTTAGTTAGTTAGTTAGTTAGTTAGTTAGTTAGTTAGTTAGTTAGTTAGTTAGTTAGTTAGTTAGTTAGTAGTTAGTTAGTTAGTTAGTTAGTTAGTTAGTTAGTTAGTTAGTTAGTTAGTTAGTTAGTAGTTAGTTAGTTAGTTAGTTAGTTAGTTAGTTAGTTAGTTAGTTAGTTAGTTAGTTAGTTAGTTAGTTAGTTAGTTAGTTAGTTAGTTAGTTAGTTAGTTAGTTAGTTAGTTAGTTAGTTAGTTAGTTAGTTAGTTAGTTAGTTAGTTAGTTAGTTAGTTAGTTAGTTAGTTAGTTAGTTAGTTAGTTAGTTAGTAGTTAGTTAGTTAGTTAGTAGTTAGTTAGTTAGTTAGTTAGTTAGTTAGTTAGTTAGTTAGTTAGTTAGTTAGTTAGTTAGTTAGTTAGTTAGTTAGTTAGTTAGTTAGTTAGTTAGTAGTTAGTTAGTTAGTTAGTTAGTTAGTTAGTTAGTTAGTTAGTTAGTTAGTTAGTTAGTTAGTTAGTTAGTTAGTTAGTTAGTTAGTTAGTTAGTTAGTAGTTAGTTAGTTAGTTAGTTAGTTAGTTAGTTAGTTAGTTAGTAGTTAGTTAGTTAGTTAGTTAGTTAGTTAGTTAGTTAGTTAGTTAGTTAGTTAGTTAGTTAGTTAGTTAGTTAGTTAGTTAGTTAGTTAGTTAGTTAGTTAGTTAGTTAGTTAGTTAGTAGTTAGTTAGTTAGTTAGTTAGTTAGTTAGTTAGTTAGTTAGTTAGTTAGTTAGTTAGTTAGTTAGTTAGTTAGTTAGTTAGTTAGTTAGTTAGTTAGTTAGTTAGTTAGTTAGTTAGTTAGTTAGTTAGTTAGTTAGTTAGTTAGTTAGTTAGTTAGTTAGTAGTTAGTTAGTTAGTTAGTTAGTAGTTAGTTAGTTAGTTAGTTAGTTAGTTAGTTAGTTAGTTAGTTAGTTAGTTAGTTAGTAGTTAGTTAGTTAGTTAGTTAGTTAGTTAGTTAGTTAGTTAGTTAGTTAGTTAGTTAGTTAGTTAGTTAGTAGTTAGTTAGTTAGTTAGTTAGTTAGTTAGTTAGTTAGTTAGTTAGTTAGTTAGTTAGTTAGTTAGTTAGTTAGTAGTTAGTTAGTTAGTTAGTAGTTAGTTAGTTAGTTAGTTAGTTAGTTAGTTAGTTAGTTAGTTAGTTAGTTAGTTAGTTAGTTAGTAGTTAGTTAGTTAGTTAGTTAGTTAGTTAGTTAGTTAGTTAGTTAGTAGTTAGTAGTTAGTTAGTTAGTTAGTTAGTTAGTTAGTTAGTTAGTTAGTTAGTTAGTTAGTTAGTTAGTTAGTTAGTTAGTTAGTTAGTTAGTAGTTAGTTAGTTAGTTAGTTAGTTAGTTAGTTAGTAGTTAGTTAGTTAGTTAGTTAGTTAGTTAGTTAGTAGTTAGTTAGTTAGTTAGTTAGTTAGTTAGTAGTTAGTTAGTTAGTTAGTTAGTTAGTTAGTTAGTTAGTTAGTTAGTAGTTAGTTAGTTAGTTAGTTAGTTAGTTAGTTAGTTAGTTAGTTAGTTAGTTAGTTAGTTAGTTAGTTAGTTAGTTAGTTAGTTAGTTAGTTAGTTAGTTAGTTAGTTAGTTAGTAGTTAGTTAGTTAGTTAGTTAGTTAGTTAGTTAGTTAGTTAGTTAGTTAGTTAGTTAGTTAGTTAGTTAGTAGTTAGTTAGTTAGTTAGTTAGTTAGTTAGTTAGTTAGTTAGTTAGTTAGTTAGTTAGTTAGTTAGTTAGTTAGTTAGTTAGTTAGTTAGTAGTAGTTAGTTAGTTAGTTAGTAGTAGTTAGTTAGTTAGTAGTTAGTTAGTTAGTTAGTTAGTTAGTTAGTTAGTTAGTTAGTTAGTTAGTTAGTTAGTTAGTTAGTTAGTTAGTAGTAGTTAGTTAGTAGTTAGTTAGTTAGTTAGTTAGTTAGTTAGTTAGTTAGTTAGTTAGTAGTTAGTTAGTTAGTTAGTTAGTTAGTTAGTAGTTAGTTAGTTAGTTAGTTAGTTAGTTAGTTAGTTAGTTAGTTAGTTAGTTAGTTAGTTAGTTAGTTAGTTAGTTAGTTAGTTAGTTAGTTAGTTAGTTAGTTAGTTTGAAAGGAGGATGTATATTGTTCATCAAATCCGAAAAAATACGCCTAGGTCTCTATCTAACTAATCACTAACCTACCGCAGGCCACAATAACAAACTTATTTCTATTATTCTTACCAAGGACGAAGGATATAAAAAGGGTAGTTTTAACCTTTCACGGATTAAGAATCGCCTCAGCGCGCAATGTACTCCACCAAACTGTATTGCGAACATAAATACACTTCTTCATTCTTGGTTATTTTTCTATAGGTTCTTATTTTTTCGGTACCGCTCTTATTCAACTACAAAAGTCATTTTTAATCAATTTAGTTAGAAAGCTTAAGTATAAATTGATTAATTTATCAACATACACAAATTGTTTGTTTAAGTATGTTCAAATACACAAAGCAAGGAATTGAAAAGAAGACTGATTCAACATGTGGTATGTCAGGGAAACATCCTGTTTTTTTTTTCGTTAAATAATAATTCAAGTCTACCCCTCCAACCATGTTGAGTAGTAGACTTGATGATTAAACTACAAAAGTGTACGAGTATACACTTAATGTCATAATAAATGTCCGATTTTTTGTTTGTTCCTTCTACTTTTTTTTTTTCGTTTCATTTCATATGGAATAGAAATCATCATCATTATGTGTGTTAAGAAAATCTATTTATTCATTGGTATGATGGAGAAGGATTTATTAATGAAACTGGAGCAGACAACAAATATACTGCTTGTGTTTGAAAACAAGAAATTATTCCAAAACTCAACACGCAATGTTGCATTTTTATGCGAGTTTGAATTTGCAATGGAATTAAGTTGAAAATCAATAATAATTATTTTTGAGAAAAAAATGCAAAATTTATTGGAAAAGTATGTGTGATTTAAAGCAATCATTTTATTTAGATTAATTAAAAAATTACTCTTAGATAAGTAGTACTAAAAGTTGTTTGTTTGTTTTGAAAAAAAAAAACTGAATTTACATTATTTAAATTAGAACCGCAAACTAGTTTTATTTTAGTGATATCTGCCAAATAAGCAGACAGAAAATAACCAGACAATTAATAACCACATCAATGTCACAGTTAGACAAAATCAAGAGTTATGTTATTTCTTAATTTATATTAAAAATTCCAATTTTTCAAAAATATTTTTTCAACTTTTAATATAATTTTATAACACGACATAAATGACGACTTTCCAATAACATGTTTAAAATGAAATATTGCCCAAAATTTCGACAGTTACGTTGTTTTTGAAAACTACCTGTAAACTAGTCTTTTGGGTAACCTTTGTTAACCCTAAACCCTTATTAACTTCCCGTTCCCCTTCCGTTTGTTACGGCCTACATAATTTTCATTTCATATGAATTCTTATACGACTATTTACCTTAAATCATCAATCATCTGAAGTTTGTTTCATACATGTAAAGTTGTTGTGTCTAAAAGCGTTAATCTTTCATGTTCAGAGAAAGAGGCCTCTGCAAGTAAAACAAATTTCAAGACATCGACATACAAATTTTGACTGTAGATATTTATGATTAAATCAAATAAAAATTGATTTTTAAATAGAGAAATTTACATGTGTTTGCTTTCAATGCTGAGGTGTTACAATGACCCAAGAAAAATTTAAGAAAGAAACCAACAAATTAACATGAAATTTAATGTTGCAGGTAATAAATAATAAATCGAAACGAATGATTTTGTTTGAACTGTTTGAGTGAGCGGAGGAAGAAATTTGAAGAAATTATTTAATACTGTGAAAGAAATGCGGGCATTATTTCAATTAAATGTATATGTTATGTTAAAGTATTAAAAAAATTGTTTGCAACACTTGTGTGTTTTTCCATTTTGGGCTTAAGTTGAAAGTACTTTTTATTTTTTTTATTTTGATTTCAATGTGCAAACTAATTTAACAAAGCAAAATCTATTAATAAATAATTTTTTTGTCTGTTTTTATTTAAAACCAGACGTAAATTCATTAAAATTAATTAAAATTCTGCAAAACGGAAAAAGTGGAGAAAAATAAACTAAAACAAATGTTGAAATTCTGAAATTGTTTTTAAGCAAATAAAACTATTTATTTTCACAAAAAAAAACACATTAGAAATATACACTTAGAAAAATATTTTGTAGTAAATACTATTAAAGCAAATATTAAGCCAAAACATTGGTTTAAATATAACAAATTTGTTTAAGTGTTAGTTTCTAACCAAACGTGCCTGTCTATGAGAGAGGATTTGAAGTCTACAAAAGACGAAAAATAAACAGAAAAAAAAAGTTTCCTAAAAAGCCATCAAATTCAAAATGAACAAAGAACACTTTCAAAAGCATATACAAATAAAAAAAACAGCAAAAATATAATATTGGCATTATGTTCTCACATTTGCAAAATAATTCTTTTGGCATGTTTTCGTAATAAAGAGCTAAATGAAAAAAAAAAATAAACAAAAACCTAAAACATATATTTCAAATCCCAACTTTTAGGTTTTAGCACTAAAAAAAAAAATAAACGCTTTTTATGTTATATACCTACAAAAACTATTGTATTTTTCCCATATGAGAGCACACAAAGCTGTCCACAATGCAGCACAATCCAGATACTTTGTTGTATATCTGTTAGAGTAAATATTCAAAGGTTCGAACCAAAGTCAATATATTACAACTCGTATAGTTTTTAAACATTCAAAGTCGTTTGGCAATATTGTTAGATGAAAACAAAATTTTGCCGTAATGGCGTTAAAACAAAATTAATGACACCATGAACATGACAAATATTTACTGTTTTAGCCTCAGCAATAATAATATTTTCTTGTTTTGGGTCTTGGTTTTGAAAATAAAAGAAACAGCTTTAAAGAACCCAAAATAAAAAGAAAAACAATAACAAGAATAAGATAATATTCTAAGTTAGAAACATCATAAATTATATCTGAAATATTTTAATGATAATTAAATAAGCATTTTTCTTGTTTATATACACGACCAAGACGAATCGAAAAGATACCCTTCTGCAGTTTAAAATATACATAAACTATTTTGCAAATTTTGGAAAAAAAAAATTATGCAAAAGTTGTCCTCAAACTTTGAACTGAATTTAGCTTTTAGACGAACTTGGCATATTTTATAAACCATTTATATAATAAAATACATAATTATGAATAAAGGAGTAAATAATATTTAAATATAAAATAGCTTTCATAAATTTTACCTTTTCCAAACAACTGATGTACATATTTCAATAAAAATTGCACGAAATGATTTACTACCATCAGAGTTACCAGATGTACATATAAAATGCTATTTCAGTAGCCATATACTTAAAACTTTAACCGGAAATTTTAAATCAAATACATTTTAATATTTCAAATATGAATGGAAGTAATATTTAGAGCCAATAATATTGATTTGATTTTACTTAAGGTTAGTGTTGTCAAACTTAGCAAAAAATTATATTTTTATAGACATTTTTAAAAAATTTCAAACATAAGAAAAACTATTTTCTATTTTTAGTCAATTTGTTAGATTCTTTTTAGAGAAATTTAGGGAATTGTTATACAAACTTCAAAACTTCCAACAATTTATGTCGAAGCAGACAGACCCCCTGACTTATTTGCAAAATATGTAATACCAATTCTGAAATTTATTTAGTTTTTAATATTAAAATACTAAAATTATTGAATTACTTTAATAAAAGTTACCATTTAATTTAACTATTACTAATTAAAAAAAATCCCCATTCCCTTATATGAAAACTAATCTCAACATCTGGCAACACTTCAGAACAAGTAAATCATTACGTACAACTTTGATATGCAGTTCTTGCACAGTTTTGTTTGTCTATTTATTGAAATTGTTTTTGCAAAACATACGGTGATTCTTCTTCGAAACAAGTTTTACAACAATAACACGTACGTAGTAAACGAACGACACTTTAAAACGAAATGCAAAATTTCCATAAAAACACTTTTATAAATTTTGACAAAACACACAATATTACAAACAAGGCTTTATATTATTTTAATTGATTTATTTACATATATAAGAAATTTAATTTATTTAATTTAACAATAACAACAATAACACCACTTGCACTTTTCTAAGTGCTCCACATATTCCCTGATACTTTTGCCACTTAAAACAACAACAACACAAGGGCAAATGGAATATGGAGATTTTTCACACACTTTTTGCTTAATATAGTAGGAAATTGCAATATATTATTAACAAATTACTTAATTAACACTAGCACACAATTATTTAATAATTATTGTTAATAATTTTAATTTATTTATAATTCTTAACAATTACTTTGTATTATTTCACAAGAACCGACGCGTACCGTAATAATTGCAATAAAAAACTGAAAGTCATAAAGCAAACAAACAAACGAAAGTAAAAGAAACATAAAAAGAGCAAGAATAAAAAGAAAAAAACACGTAGTGGGAGAGTGAGAGGGGAGCTTTACTAATAACAGCAAAAACAATCATAAGAATATGCAAGTAGCAATAATAACAACAACAACAATCATAACAATAAATATGCAAGTAGGAATGGTAATAACAACAACAACTAAATTAATAGTGTCAAGTTTTTGTTTCTACTCGTAATTCATTTGACATCATTAACTCAATAAGAAGAGTTGCCAATGTAAAATTAATAGGCAAGTAAATAAATAGAGTTGTCAATATTAATATGTATAAGAATGTATTCACAAATAAAACAGCTGTTAACAAATCATATTCGTTTAATACAATTTTCCAATCAGTTAAACATTGTTTAATATTTCAAATAAAAATCTCTCTAAAATATGAAAAAATCACTGATTTTAACCCACTCATTCATTTGCTTATATGCACATGTTACAAAAATTTAATCAATTGATTTTTTTCCTTTTGTTGTGTAAATCGAGGTTTCTTTAAACGATCAGGTGTTCAGGTGTCTCTATACAGTATGGGTTTTTCTTATTTATTCCTACAAAAAATAAAATAAAAATTTTCAGATTTAATAAAACATTATGGTGTGGAAAAAAATCAATTAGCGGTTTTAAATTCCATTTAAAAAACCATCACGCCTTAATCACAATGTTTTATATTATCATCATTTTATTGAAGTTTTTTTTCTATATTCTTTATATTCAGCGTGTAACTGATACTTCATTCATCCATATCAAGGTATTTTTTGATTAAGTACAGAGTAAACCAAAGCAAAAATGCACACATAATATGCTTCTTTTTGTTTAATAAAATTAAATATATATCGCTTTAAATGCAAAATACTAAAACCATCATCAAAATATCAAATTTCAAAATATTATAGTCTTATATAAGTATTTATAGGAGTTAAACAAACAAACAAACAACAACAACAACCAAATTAATAAAAAAATGAACAGATTCCAAACCAAATCAAGCTTAGTCGAACCATAAGTTTTGGTAAATCTGGTATGTAAAACAGCAACATGTTGGAAACCTTATAAAATATTTTATATTTTGTCATTTTTTTTTTTTTAAATTTTCTTTATTATTCCTAAAAACGGAATTCTCCTTTAACAACTTGCCCCTGGGCAAAATGGGGTGACCATATTTATACAATATAATTCGATTTTTTTTTTTTTATTTTTGTTTTATCGGTTAATTCTACAAATAATTAGTGAAAGTTGTAATAACATTTCGAAAACATGTTTTATAGAGTTATTGATCCCGATGATATCTGGAACTTAAACGACTTCTGTAAGATGACACTCATTCATTCGTAATTCGTGCGTAATTCAAACTGAATTACGTACAGCTTGTGCAATTCGCAGCTGAAATTTTGTATGGCGAATCATGTCATTCAGTACGTAATTGGAGGCTGAATGATGAAAGAGAGAATGAATTACGATTAATTACACCTTGTAAACGGGGTATTACTGTAATAAGAAATTACGATTAATTGAAAAAATAGTCGATTTATTGGTTTTTGATTTTCAATTATTCGAATAAACAATCGACCAATTAACCTAGTATTTTTGTATGTCCCAAACAAATGTAGACTTGTATAAATTACTTCGACTGGTCACCTTGTTGATCTCCAATTACAAACTAATAAACAATACGTGTTGAAACCTTTAGTCCTCAAGACAAGTTAAGACAAACTCGAACAAACAAACTCTACCAAAAAAAAATCAAAAAGGCCTTTTTAACAAAAAAAAAAACAAAACAGCAACAACAGCAAAAGAAAAAACGATTATTTATAAAAAGCCCCGGTTAAAAGAAAGTCCATATGTATGTAAATTATATCTGTGGTTTGGTTAATTAATTTTCCCACAAACAACAACAGCAACAAGAGCTACAGCAAAAAAACGTACTGCTGCTGTTGTTGCTGACCAAGTGCTCAGGAATCTGAGAATCTTCTTGCATGCCACAAAACAACTAAATAAAATGATAATTTAACTTTTGAACGAAAATAATGGCAGGTGTCAGACGTAAATATGCTTTGAATTTATTTTGTTTGTAGAAGAATGAAAAAACACGAACAAAAAAAAAGAAAAGTCAAGAAAAAGTTATTTATATTTTTACAACAAAATCGGGAATTAATTAATGACATTAACCCGTTAGGGTAAAATGATCCAAAAAGAACAATCTTTAAAAAAAAATACTATTGAGTTTTACAAAACTATATATTTGCTGAAATTCAGATATTATAGAACTTAGTGTAGCAGGAATCAGAGGCGATAGGTGCAAATACTTTTGTCCTTTTTAAAAATTCATGTATATTTAAATTTGTAGCCGTCTAGGGGTTAAGCAGCTGTAATGATACACATTTTATTTTATTTTTATGCGTAACAGCAAACGTGAGTTGCGTGCATTTACGAATGTTTTTTTCTGCTGGCATAACAAATAAACTATTTTGCATTTTTTGCTTTCAATTTCTTAGCTTCTTAGTTTAACAAAATTGTTTTTTTTTTTTATACAATTCTACCACAAGCAAACAATGGATGATAAATTGAATTAAAAAGGGTTTTATTTTCATTTAAACGCAATTCCAAACCACAAAAGTAGAAAAAATATACGCCTACTCATTTCCGTTTGTTACAGGTTTATTATTTTCCCATTAGTTAAGCGCTAAACCACAACTACAGCCACAAAAAATAAAGCAAAAAACCCAAAAGCTAGACAAAACTAACAAAAGTTAGAAAAAACAGGAGGCGTAACAAAATATGCAAAAAAGATTGTATGTAGAGTTTTTTTTTAACGTTCGAAATTAACATTTTTCCACAAGATGCGTAATAGATAAGAAATTATGGAATAAAAATATACGAATTTAATACACTTCACCACACACATGCATAAATAACTACACACTGAAGTCTCAAAAAAGCAAAAAAAGAAATGCATGTATCAAAAAAACATTAAAAAAAAAACGAAATTAAATTAAATACAAGGGAACCCAACAACAACAACGACAAAAAATGTTAATAAAACAAACAAAAACTGTATAAAAATCAACAAACAAATGTTGTTATTTTTAATTACAATTTAATGACTGACTACAAGCTAAAAACCGAAAAAAAAAACAACAACAACCTAAACAACATCAAGATGTTGATCCTTTTTAACCAGCCTTAGATAGAGCATACATACACACGCATGTAATGCAGATAGGATAGACAGACACCAACACATTTACGCACTTGCATACACAGCTAATTAGCCAATGACAGCCAAATTATACGCTTAAATTACACAATATACAAATACACACTTATGTACATAAAAACATGTTAATACATACGAGGCTATTTCAAAAATTTCTTTTAAGAACAAGGATTTGAGGTTTAGATTGTTGTAAATATTTTTCAAACTAAATATTTTTGGTCAAGATCTTCTTAGCTTTGAAAAAAGATATAGTTTCAAAGTATAAAGTTTTTATTCTGTTTGATAGCTCTTTTGTAAGTGTTTCTAGGGCAACTGCTTTCGTACTATCTTATGGATTTTATAGCCAAGAGCTTGATGATCTAAGCAGGTTTTCGCATGATATACCCGATCCTTTCCAATTCCAAATATAAAGTCATTTATTCTGCTTTTGCTTTTAGCAGTTCATTGGCTATTGTTTTCTAATATTGCCATCAGAGCACTTCCTAAACAGCCTTCGTTAGTCCGCATGTTTTTATTTTTTTAAACATACATGTTTGTTTTTTTATTTTTAACATATTTTTTTCCTTGTTTTTGGTAACGCATTTAAGCGTATCCTTTTCTTACTTTAACTAGCTCTTTATTTTCTTAATGTTATTACTGTATTTAATGTTCTTGCAACACACATTTACTCACTCGCTCATACATATACAATTATATTTATAGGGGCTATAAAAACCACGGAAATGCTGGCAGCATATTTAACGCATCAGCTGAAAAATTCTACGCGTTTTTCAAGCAAAAACTTAAAACAAAAAAAAAAACTATAAAACAACCATAAAAACTACAGAGAAAATAACAATTTGAAAAAGTGTGTATATGTGTTAGAGTGTTTGTTTATTCTTAGAAGTATTTAACATAATGTTATGCCTGTCCGTCCGTCCGTCTATCTAACACTAATAAAATTACATATCAAAAAACCTTTTTTCCACAATTATTGTTGTAACGTATGTTGCTTGTTGTTTAGATCATGTGTGCCACAGACTAACTTCATCGTCGTCGTCATTATCATCATCCAAATAAAATCTAACTAACATTAGCGATACCATAATTAGAAAGTGATTGCTCTAGAAACTAATGTTAAACGTGCTTAGAAGACAACAACAACAACACCAATAAAAACAAATACATAAAACAGCCAAATCTAAATACCAACCCAGAATATAACTCAAAATTAATTTTTCCTCAAATAAAAACCAGAAAGCAAACACAAGCTGCAAGTTAATACACGCAGAGAAATGCAATATTTCATATGAAAAACAAAGTATGTAAGTAATTATAGTCGGGCATGGCTGACCATATGAAACCCTACAATGGTTGTGATTATATTTATACCCTACACCACTATATGTGTTTTTGCTGATGTTTGTAAAACCCGAAAATATTGGTCCCACACACACCTTAAAGTATATCAATGAGCTTAGAATCACTTTCTGTGTCGATTTAGGTATGTCCATCTGTCCGTCCGTCTGTATGTGTGTCCATGTAAACATGGTGCGCACGCTACAGGTCGCAATTTTCAAAATAATTCGATGAAATTTGACACATACTCTTTCTTTGGCCCTATTGTTTTAAAAATGGTTCTCATCGGTCCATTATTTCGCATAGCCCCCATACAACCGAACTCCCTAAATCAAAGGTAATACGTGTACCAGATTTCATAGAATTATGTTCAAAATTACTACATGTAGTTTGATTACAAAGTTGGATAGACGGACGGACATGACTTAATCGTCTATTGTGAACCGATTTAATAATTTAAGATGGTATGGGACAAACATCAGCACAGATACATATAATCTCTTTACTAAAGCGAAGTAGGGTATAACTAGAGAAAGAAATTATAGCGAAAGAAATTAGTTCGATAACCGAGGATCCGATAGAGGAGGTTAAACTTTTATTTTAAAGATGAGAAATTGGGCTTTCTATTTTTTTAAACGAATTCATCGTTTAAAAAAGTTCCATCCTTTAAAAATAAAACTTTTAGGGGGATTTTCTCAACTTCCGATTAACGTTTAACCGATAGATATTCCGCCGGTTAAAATAATTTTTGTATGAAAACTATCAATTTATCGTTAGGATAAAAATTAATCAGACATTGGGAAAATGGGGGTTAATGAATCAATTAACATCATCTTCTTAAAAAACAACAAATTCTTTTCTAAACAAAAATTTCTTTAAGTGTTTTTTCAAACAAATTCAGTAAGTTAAAGTCCATTCCCAGTTTAGTTAATGATTTTATTTTTACAAACAAACAAATAAAAACAATACGTTGAAAAACAAAACCTTAAACATTAATAATAGAAATTTCAGAAATTTACAACCAAAATTCCGAAAACCAAATGTAAAAGAATCTAACGTTGTATGTGTAGAAACAAACATTCATAATTTTAAAGCCTTTTGGTGATTATTTGTTCTCGTTTCATATGCCCAACGCTCTCTAACCTATAATTATGGGTCGTTAGGGTCGCCGGTAGTTAGTTTGTTTTTTTTTTGTTTCTTCTATTTTTCTACCAAATAAATTAAAAATTTGTTGGGTTTCTGGTTTTGTGTTTTTTTACATGTATCTGGTTGAAGGCGTTACCACGTGTTTTCACAGAAAAAAACTAAATAAATAAATGTATTTTACTATTTCATAAAGCTAAAAACCACAAAATCTTTTTTTTTTTTTTTTTTGTTTAAAATTAATTGAATTATTTCGTTATGAAAATTTTATTTACTGCCATAAATAAAATTTCGCTGCAGCTTTACATATACATATGTATGTATGGATGTATGTATTGAAATGGCAAAACACAAAACGATTGAAAGTTGAGGTAAGAAGAAAATAGATACAATTTGTTTGAAATCCATTTACAATTTGTATTGAATTTGTATTTTTTTCATTAAATTTACAGATTATGATTAAATTGCTTAACAAATGTCAAACCACAGCCATGATCCATCTGAAAACTCTTGGAGTAGTGGCAACGTACATAGTTTAAAGTCATCATTGTCATAATCTGGCAAACAACTTCATAACAATCAGACATTGCAGCTTTGTGTTGCATATATATTTTTTTTACTTATTTTTCGCTCTAACAACACAAACACCAACCACATGAGTTTTCCAAGCAAATCCAGGCGATATTGTTACAAGTTTGCAATGTTACAGTTAATTTAAATTTGAATGGTCGATAAAATATTGTATAAAGGTTTATTATATGACAGTCATTCCACAAAACGTTGAGTTGATGTGCAACAATTTTTGTGAAAACTTTTAAGTACAAACGTTGCATTCCGTTAGTTGCATTGAATTTTGGTTTTATTCACCGTTATCGTCAACAAAACGTTGTACGTTTGTTTGTTGTCTGTATATAAATGACAAAATTCATTTGCCACAGTTGATTAATGTGGCTGCAACATTTGGCTTAACCAAACAATTAAATTGTGTTGAGCCACCGTGTCTAAATTTAGCAATAATCTTAATTGCTTGTCACATTAAATTGTGACAAATTTATTTATATGTTCACTAAGAAAAAATGTTTATAAAACACTTCCTAACAACATACATTTTCAAGAAGATTTTTCTATCAAATTTTTAAATTAGTAAATGGTTTATAAAAATTACTTTAGAAACAAGAGCTTTTCAAAATCAATTCCAACTATTACAACAAACTAATCAGTAAAACAGTGTAAATTAAAATTACCATCCCTTTAAAAAGAATTTCAACAAATAAGAACATTAACAACAATTTAAGAACATGTTACTAAAACAAGAACAGCAAAAGCTCAGCGACCAAAACGAACAGACAAAAAAAAAATGTGATGACATCAACTTTTAAACAATAAACAAGCAAATGTCAAGACTGACATTGTTTTAGCTAAAGGTATAGAAGACATACGAGGCCACTAGCTTGATGTACGACATTATTGTCAAACAAATGAATGAACGTTAGTCCGTCCGTCCGTCCGTCCTTTTGTCTGTCTATCCCGAAAACCTAAGAAACAAAGTGGTTTCGTCGTCTTGGTGTAAGACTGAAAATACTAAAGTCGGTATTCCAATCAACTCTTGTTTAAAGTGCAGATTTTTTTCTTGAGCTACTGTTGTTGCCGTTGTTGTGGTTTATTTAACAACTTGGATGGGACGAAAAGAACGACGACAATGATGTTAAACGGATATGCAAATCGATTGCAATTTACGAAATTATGCAAACAAAATCACAACAAAGGCATACCAGCTGAAGAGTAGATGACGATCGGATCATTTTGAAAAAAAAAACGGATCTATATTCTCTATACATCAACATACATACATTACAAAAGTTAAGAGTTTTTGTTTCATAGCTGTTGATGTTTTTGTCGTTGTTTCATATAAACTGTAGATCTTTTTGAAAATAATGATGTTTTGTGCAACACAATCATATACAATGGATTTCAAATCAAACGAAATAAATCCAAACAACAACAAAACGTAACAAATAAATCCTAAAAATTCTACATTTTTTAGTATTTTAAAGTAAAATTTCAAACAAAAAAAAAAAAAAAAAAAACAAATCATTCGTTAATTCAAAAACTAAAGTTTCAAAGAGTAACAAAACACAACAAGAAATCTAAAAAAACGCCAAAATGATTGTTATCGCTCCTTGGCACAATTTAACTGACAAGACAGCAGCAACAAAACAGTCATAGTTGTTACTTTATTGTTGTTTAACTGTTAACGTTTATTTTTCTTGTTGTTTTCCCGAACGGAAACCTTTTACATTAAAATAAGAATTAAACAAAACCAAAAATAAAAAAACATTATTTCAGAATATGATTCAATTGCCACGAACATTTAATACCTTGCACTTCAGGGTTGACTAATTAATCTAATGTATAAAGTCTTAAACGTTCTTGAAAAGTCTCCTTTATTCCTACAAATCTTTAAACAAAACTCATATTTTTTGATTGAATAAAAATTTTTGGAAAACATTTGGGTCTAACATTTTGGTCATATGATAAGCTTATCTTTTGGCTATGAGAACACATAAAAGCTTCCAAAATAGGACATTTTGTTTACACTAAAATGTTCATACGTTCTTAAAGAAAGTTTAATTTGAAAGAGAGAGAGAGAGGTTATCTTTTTACAAAAATATATAATTTTATGAATTTTTAAAATCAGAAATGACTTTGTTGTGACATATTTTGTGTATGATTGTCTCGCGTTTAAATCGTCAAATGTGCCCTACATGGTTTTTTTGGCTATTTCCATGTTAAATTTTATCCTAATCGGATGGGCCGTTTAGAAAGTGGCAGATGTATTTCCCAAAAATTTTCATTCTGTCCCACTGTAACTTATTAGTCCCCCCGGGGCATGTTTCCATGATGAAATGTCGCATCTTGGTGTATTGCAATCCCGGGGTAAAAAGGTGCTACCAGTACCTCTATAAACTATAAACTGGTGTTTACATTTCACTTCCTGGCGTAGTCCTTGCATGATTTGAAAAGGGGTCTAACCAGAGAACCACATAATCTGGTACTACGGGTGGCCACAGGACTTGTCCTGGCTGGTCAGTTGGTTGAGGTTTCTTCGGGATCCACGTAGTGGCTGTGGTTTAAACCCAAATTCGCGGGAAGAGATTGTTGGTTTAAGGGCTGATATACCCTATATATAATGCGTTGGCTAAGTCTCTATTCAAATAACATAGGTGTGTACAAAGCAGCATAAGCTGGATTCCTAAACCCGATCGATATTTCTTACCGGCCGTGTAGTAGGAAACCTAACTAACTAAGGAAGCCTAGGAAACTAACTAACTAACTAACTAACTAACTAACTAACTAACTAACTAACTAACTAACTAACTAACTAACTAACTAACTAACTAACTAACTAACTAACTAACTAACTAACTAACTAACTAACTAACTAACTAACTAACTAACTAACTAACTAACTAACTAACTAACTAACTAACTAACTAACTAACTAACTAACTAACTAACTAACTAACTAACTAACTAACTAACTAACTAACTAACTAACTAACTAACTAACTAACTAACTAACTAACTAACTAACTAACTAACTAACTAACTAACTAACTAACTAACTAACTAACTAACTAACTAACTAACTAACTAACTAACTAACTAACTAACTAACTAACTAACTAACTAACTAACTAACTAACTAACTAACTAACTAACTAACTAACTAACTAACTAACTAACTAACTAACTAACTAACTAACTAACTAACTAACTAACTACTAACTAACTAACTAACTAACTAACTAACTAACTAACAAACAAACTAACTAACTAACTAACTAACGAAACCCGATCGGTATTTCTTACCGGCCGTGTAGTAGGAAGCCGGTATATGCTGGGGAATTGTCAGGTTAGGGTTCAGTAGTTGCTTATCAATCCGTAGAAAGGTCTTTATGATCATAGGTATGGAACTGATGCAAAAATTGGTGAAAGATTGGGAAATTCTCCATATATTGGAGACTAGTACTGATTTAGTATGCCTTTTTACGCTTCGGGGACGTTTCTCGGTGTTGTTGTCATCTCAACATGCTACGCGACTATTTGCGGGGTAATTATTGGGTTCAGTTGACTTTGGAAAATCTTTCATCTTTTGTTACAGGTCGGTTCATGAAGAGGGATCCTGAATTATTATCTTGGTTATTTCGGTAGTAGTATGGTTGGGCGACTTTAAGAGGTCCAGAAATGCACTGGGGTGAATCTTTAGATGATGAGAATGTTTGTAGGGACAGAGCATTCCTCATAACATCAATAAGGTGTTTTCACCTGATGTTGTATACGCCCCTTCTATTGACTCTAACCAGTGATTGCCTTTTCCTTTGTTGAGGTTAGATTGAGCTTGCTCATGATACCTGTCCTTCCCCAACGGGGCTACTATGGCAAGAGATTACATAGCTCGAGTACTACAGCAAAGTGAGCGTATAATGGACCGATTTCGATCGGGAATACAGAAACAGAGTTTTCTTTTGAAATAAAGATTAGAGGAATGAGAAGAAGCTGAAACAAAATTTCAATTTAAAAACATTCCATAAGGAATGTCTAAGAAGCCTGATCCGATTCAGTTAATAAACCACAGTCATCTACGCTGTAGGGTATCAAAAATATTTCTTTTTTTTAAATCCATAACAGTAGTTATATACTTTTATTCTTGTTGTTGCTGGGATTTGTTTTTAAGTGATGGAAAAAAAGAGTTTATTTTCGTCTGTTCTGTTCTTTTTTTTCTTGTTCCACAATTGTTGCAACATGTAAGTGTTAAAGTGTTCGTTTTAACAAATATTTCACCCGCTGTTTTTGGTGATGTTGTATCTGTATTCTTTTTTTTTATTATTTATTTTTTTGATATTTATGCTGTTGTTGTATTGTTGCTGATAGTGGCTGACGATTATTTGTTTTTGTTTCTATAAATATGTTGCAACATATTATAAAATTCAAAAAGAAATAAAAAAAAAATGGTATTACAGTGGCTGTTTGTTGGACTGGCTGGCAAGTCCAAATATACTTTTTTATATATTTTTGTTTTTTGGTTTTGCCAACTTTGGCAGACTGGCTGTTTGCTAGTGGCAGTATTTGGTGTTGGTAGTTTTCTTGTTTGTGTCTCTATGTTGCAAAAGATCAACAGACATTTTATTCGTTTTGTTTGCTGCTGCTGCTGCCATTGTACTATTCGTAGATACAACAACATGCTCGTATAACATTTTTTGGTATTGTGGGTACAATTGCAATCACTTCTCACTTACTCACTCGTACGTACGTATGTATGTACGTTCTTTCATTTATGGCATGGTTATTTTTGTTAACAATTGTTTCTGTTTTTTTTTGTATTATTTTTTAGATATTTGGTATTGCTGTTGTTGCAAAGTATTGTAGATCGTTTCATGAATAAGCCCAAGGCCAGCCACTTCATGTCGACGCAACCAAAAGTATAAATAAAAAAAATTCAAAAGATTTATGTACGATTTGTTTACATCGCTCAACAAAATGTTAAGATTTTTTTTTTTTCAAATTTTCTAAAACAAATCTGGCCATAATAAACCAAACAACAATAAAAAATTCATTTTGCTTTAAAAACTGCAAAAAAGAACAATTAAAACAGAAACTTCAAAAAAAAAAAAGAATTATATTAGTTCGTCATTGTCTTTTATCTAAACTTTCCAACCAAAAGGTTTTGTTTTTTTTTTCAGTATTTTTCTTTGATTTGCCAACAAATATTTGCCAATCAAATTAACAAATCATTAGTTTGGTTTCTGTATATCTTTTCATTCAAGTGTTTTTCTTGTTTGCTGAATATTTGTTTCTAATTTTTTTTTATCGATTATAGTTTCTTTCATTTTTTATGTTTTCTTGGATTTTTTGCATTAATTTGGTTTTTTCTTCTAGCAACATTTTTATTTGGCTCTTTGGCATTTGTTAGTTGATTGGTCTTTATGGTTTTAAAGAAAAACACACAACGATACAAACATAAACGTAAATGATTCTAATTGCTGGCATTCTCATAAATTCATAAAAATTTGATTAGTTTTGATTACTTTGCATAATCCAGTTTTATCAAATCACATTCCTGGAAATAATGCTAAAGAAAACTAATTAATTGCTGTAAATATTTCTAAATGGTTTCACACTTTGGTATGAAGGACCATGTGATGATATTGGCTTAAAATCTGGTCCCGTCAGGGGATCATAAAAAGATTTAAATAAAAATTTGTTTAAAGAAAATTGTAACAAAGAATGTATCTTTGAAATTTGGTTTGGTTTGTACTTTAACCATCAGCTTTGAAAAGCCGACTTTTTATGATTAAGCAATTGTGTTTACCCTCCTTCTATAGGAATTTGAAATTATTGCCTTTACCGTATTAATCAAAAAAAATAGTTTTTTTTTTAATTTAAGTATTTTTAATTAAACCTCATTAAGTTGCAAGTATCCCAACCAAACTAAACGGATTTGTAATAAATTTATTTTTTAACTGACCTGAATAGTAATTGAATTTTTATTTCGTTAAAAGTGATTCTCGTTGAAGTGAGCGAATACGAGTAAAATTCAAAATCATGTTATGATTTTTGGTTGATCGTTGTTGCTTGCATGCTACGATGAAATATATTTTAATTTATAACAAAATATAAAAAAAAAAACTCTACTACATCTTCTTTTTTCCCCTTTTTACACTTGATAAGGGCAAATATCAAAAATATTTCAAGAAGAAAAAAAAAGGCAAACGGTATTTTATTACAAAAATTTCTTTGAAAGATTTTCAACGCTTTCATGATAATAAAAAATTAAATTTCAGATTTTTATCGATATCTGCTGGCTCTCGCAAAGAAATTTTTCCTTTAAAGCAAAAAACAGCTATAGTTACAATAAAAAGAAAACATAAAATAAAATAAATGATGAACAAAAAAAAAAAATAAGTTTACAAATTGGGTCATCAATATGATGAAGAAAAACTCATTTTCAGCCACACACACACACACACAGCAGTAGATCTCACAAAAAAATGCAATGCATAAAAAACCAATAAATTAAACTGAACATTGAAAAAGTTTTGACTTTTTAATATTTTAAAAATAAATAAAAGCAAAAAACAAAACCCAAAAGTGTTCTTTTATGTTGCACAAATACTTTTTTTGTTGTAAAAATTTTGCTTTTTAAGGAAACACGTAACATCTTAACGACCCTCTAATATCATTGAAAATGGCATTGCGTGTCTGTGGTATCAACAAAAGCAAAAAAAAAGAATCTTAAATAAAAAGTTTGCAACAGGTATGTGTGTAAGTATGTATGTATATGCCAACATGAATCCAGTAAGAATTGTGAAAAGCTTTTGTTGCACCACTTTGTAATCGGTTCGTAAACATTTTGCAGTTTTTCGTACATGTTCACTTCACTCAACATTCAGCAACAGCAGCCTTATGCACCACAGTCAACAAGCATCATAATGAGTTGCACATACTGAGACTACAGCATCTTATAATTCGGTTGTGGCTGCTGTTCGTTGGCTTATGTTATGTTATGAAATGAATGACTGACTGCCAAAAGGATTGGACTGTTATTGTGACTCGATCTTATATTGTTTGTCGTTAACGATGCACAAAACAATTTATACACCAAAATGAGGTACTAAAGGAAGGCAAAACTCCCCAAAAAAAAAGTGAGTTTTAAAAATTCACAAAAAAAACCGAACTGATGGTATGCATGGACAACGTCTTCTTTACACCACAATTGCAGTTATAATAAGACCAAAAAAAAAAAAATCAAGTGCTACAACAACAAAAAGCTACGCACAATAATCATTTGTTTTTTTTTTTCTGTTGCTGCTGCTGTCGCAGTTGTTGTTGTTCAGTTTTTTGTTGCAATTACTGTTTAAGCGCATGCTTATCGACCTCGTCAACACATCATTTTTAGATCGTATTATTAATACACTTGTAGAAAGTACAAATTATTTACGAATATGTAATTGCTACATTGTTGCACAAACAACATAAGTAGCGTCGCAACTTAATGATCAACTCATATTGGCAGATATACATTACACACACGCACACTTATTTAATTTAATAAACTCTTGAAATGTTTTGAATCTGACGCTGATTTAAGGAATAATAGTTATGTAGGAACAATTTGGTAAAAGGATCTGTAAGTTTTGTACTTTTGATAAACATTTTTGAGAAAATTTATTATACCAAGTAGTATTAAATAAATATGAATCCGGAAATCAGGCCGAAAATCTGGCATCGCTACGATCTTCTGAAGATGGGTTCATGAAAGTTTTAGAAAGATAATAGGACATACAACAGGAATACGGGTGAGAAGGGTAAATAATGTGTCATTCCGTTTGTAATTTCTATAATATTACTATCCGCTCCAATAAAGTACATATATATATTCCGAGTCCTTATAGATAGCGCATTCGCTTTAGAGTTATGTCCATCTGTCTGTCCGTTTGTATGTTTGTTGAAATCAATTTTCAGAAGACCCCAGATATCTTCGGGACTCAAATGTTCAAAAATTTAATGGGTTCATGAAAGTTTTAGAAAGATAATAATAGGACATCCAACAGGAATACGGGTGAGAAGGGTAAAGAATGTGTCATTCCGTTTGTAATTTCTATAATATTACTACCCGCTCCAATAAAGTATATATATTCCGAGTCCTTATAGATAGCGGATTCGCTTTAGAGTTATGTCCCTCTGTCTGTCCATCTATATGTTAGTTGAAATCAATTTTAAGAAGACCCCAGATATCTTCGGGACCCAAATATTGAAAAATTCAGTCAAACATGCTTTCGAAAAGTTTTCTATTTAAAATCAGCAAAAGCGCTCCTTAAATAACGAAGATATGAGCAAAAATCCGAGACAACCTTTGAAAATTTCATCAACAATTTAGATTTTTTTGTGCAGGTCTTAAACAAAAAGAAATAATAATAACAACAATATGCATAGAATTTTAACAATTTCTACAGTTGCATTTCTTACAGTGTAAAAGCCTTTTTTAATTTGTCTGCCATCCTTTTACACTTAAAATTGGAGCAACACAATCTCATACAACCACAAGCACACACCGAAACTCAGACTCCACTAGTCATCCAAAAAATAACAAACACATTTATTTAGTGCGTAGTGACATGCAATTTTTGCGTAGCATTTTTACTGGTTTCTTTACAAAAATAAAATTATTTTCAAAAGAAATGCATAAATACTTGCAACAATCCCAAGAAAAACAACAAATATCACAAACAATAGCAAATGGTAAAAAAAAACACTCTCAAAACACAACCTCAATGCAAATATTGATTTTTAGTAGACTTTCGCCAAAATAAACAGACAAGAAAAAAAAAACAACAACATCGAAATAAATCGTTTCAAAATTAAACACACAACTCACAAAACCAATCAGAAAACGGTTTTTATTTGCTTTTCCCGTGAATCACCAACAACAACAACAAGAACTGCATTTAAATGAAAAAAAAAAAAACCATCGTTAACCAACAATTTAGAGTTGGGAGTTAAGGATTGAAGTTGTTGTAACCTACATAATTGTCATTGTTGCCAATAAAAAAGTGAATTCAATATGATAATTGTAAGTGGTGGTAAAAGTTCAAGGGAATTATGATTTTACACAAAATATGATTGAATACGTGATGGAGAGAAAATTAACTTTTTTTTGGGAAGTTGTTAATCTTGTTCATCAAACGATTAAAAAAAATAACAATAAAATTACAGTGATCATTGACAGCAGGCGAGCGAGCAGATCAATATTCATCTGATCTGAATATTCCCATCAATCTCTTAAAACTAAATTGTTAACCAAAATATTAGAGTTGCTGTTTTTAGCAAAAAAAAAAAATTTTTGAAAGTTTGATTAAAATCAATTTCTACAAGATTTGAATGATCAAATGAACAACTATTTTGGATCATGACTCGTTGCAAATCAGCATGTTGCCCTAAATTAGCACTTGTATTACATTTATGATGAATAATATTTCGTTTAAAAGCACACATTCAATTTTATGCACATGACCTTTTTTTCTTGTTAAACAGCAGACAAGTGAGCAAAAGCTATTTCATATAAAAGTCTTCTGTTGTTGCTGTAAGTTTTTGAATTTTAAATACCTTTTAATAATCTCATAAAAATGTTCATATTTGTCATCATTAAATTTTTATCTGGTACAAGATATAAACAAAATAAACAATACAGCAACACTAAGCACACAGCAACAACAAAAACAACAACATTAACAACAGCTAGCAGGATGAGGCTGAGGAAGAATATAACCCATAACTGCCACTTAATAATTTCTCTTTAAAAAGGAATTCTGACATTATTGATTGTTGTTGTCGTTGCAGTTCTTGCTGCTTCTGTTGTCGTTGTTGTTGCTGTTACAAATAAATGGACTTTTTTCATCAGTTTTTGAACAACTTTTGCTGCACACAACGTAAGAAAGAAAACAACGGAACATGAAACATGTATTTTTCTTTCTTTGTTGTTTTTTGTATACCCTACACCAATATAGGGTGAAATACTGCCGGTTTGAGCTGATGTTTGTACACAGTCAACTTTAAACTGAGTTTATAGTCTAGTTTATAGTCTAGTCTATAGTCTAGTTTATAGTCTAGTCTATAGTCTAGTCTATAGCCTAGTCTATAGTCTAGTCGATAGTCTAGTCGATAGTCTAGTGAATAGTCTAGTCTATAGTCTAGTCTATAGTCTAGTCTCGAGTCTAGTCTATAGTCTAGTCTAGTCTATAGTCTAGTCGATAGTCTAGTTTATAGTCTAGTCTATAGTCTACTCTATAGTCTACTCTATAGTCTAGTCTATAGTCTACTCCAGTCTATAGTCTAGTCTATAGTCTACTCCAGTCTATAGTCTAGTCTATAGTCTAGTCTAGTCTATAGTCTAGTCTATAGTCTAGTCTAGTCTAGTCTATAGTCTAGTCTAGTCTATAGTCTAGTCTAGTCTATAGTCTAGTCTAGTCTATAGTCTAGTCTAGTCTATAGTCTAGCTATAGTCTCGAGTCTAGTCTATAGTCTAGTCTAGTCTATAGTCTAGTCTATAGTCTAGTCTATAGTCTAGTCTATAGTCTAGTCTATAGTCTAGTCTATAGTCTAGTCTATAGTCTAGTCTATAGTCTAGTCTATAGTCTAGTCTATAGTCTAGTCTATTCTATAGTCTAGTCTATAGTCTAGTCTATAGTCTAGTCTATAGTCTAGTCTATAGTCTAGTCTATAGTCTAGTCTATAGTCTAGTCTATAGTCTAGTCTATAGTCTAGTCTATAGTCTAGTCTATAGTCTAGTCTATAGTCTAGTCTATAGTCTAGTCTATAGTCTAGTCTATAGTCTAGTCTATAGTCTAGTCTATAGTCTAGTCTATAGTCTAGTCTATAGTCTAGTCTATAGTCTAGTCTATAGTCTAGTCTATAGTCTAGTCTATAGTCTAGTCTATAGTCTAGTCTATAGTCTAGTCTATAGTCTAGTCTATAGTCTAGTCTATAGTCTAGTCTATAGTCTAGTCTATAGTCTAGTCTATAGTCTAGTCTATAGTCTAGTCTATAGTCTAGTCTATAGTCTAGTCTATAGTCTAGTCTATAGTCTAGTCTATAGTCTAGTCTATAGTCTAGTCTATAGTCTAGTCTATAGTCTAGTCTATAGTCTAGTCTATAGTCTATAGTCTAGTCTATAGTCTAGTCTATAGTCTGGTCTATAGTCCAGTCTATAGTCTAGTCTATAGTCTAGTCTATAGTCTAGTCTATAGTCTAGTCTATAGTCTAGTCTATAGTCTAGTCTATAGTCTAGTCTATAGTCTAGTCTATAGTCTAGTCTATAGTCTAGTCTATAGTCTAGTCTATAGTCTAGTCTATAGTCTAGTCTATAGTCTAGTCTATAATCTAGTCTATAGTCTAGTCTATAGTCTAGTCTATAGTCTAGTCTATAGTCTAGTCTATAGTCTAGTCTATAGTCTAGTCTATAGTCTAGTCTATAGTCTAGTCTATAGTCTAGTCTATAGTCTAGTCTATAGTCTAGTCTATAGTCTAGTCTATAGTCTAGTCTATAGTCTAGTCTATAGTCTAGTCTATAGTCTAGTCTATAGTCTAGTCTATAGTCTAGTCTATAGTCTAGTCTATAGTCTAGTCTATAGTCTAGTCTATAGTCTAGTCTAAGTCTAGTCTAGTCTAGTCTCTAGTCTAGTCTCTAGTCTAGTCTCTAGTCTAGTCTATAGTCTAGTCTAGTTCTATGTCGATTAATTGTGTACTTATGTGTATGTGTATGTACATACATATGTATGTATGTCCCATAGTCCACCGAAATGCTATCGTACCTTCATCAGACAGTCAAACGGCATTGCCACATCGTTTAGGAATCTTAAAAGAACTTTGAATTTATTAATAATATACTACAAGACTGGCATAATCCAAAATTCGGGTTTTTTGAACTGATTACTAGGAAATATGTGCCTTACTAAATATACTATGTTGGACCGATCAACTATACCTTTTTATATTGATTGAAATCGTTTCATATCTAATCATAATCCCCATTCAAATGCCCTCTCGGAATTACACCAACATCAACTAAAAGTGATAGGCAGCAATATTCACCAGGGGCCGATAACATTTGTTAAACAAGACAAAAATTAAAATAAGATCACAAGGGACGGTCGATAACATATGCTATTAAAGAGAAAACAAGACAAAAATCAACAAAACACCACTAGGGTCCGATAACAATATGTTATTAACGAGTTAACAGAACAAAAATCATCAAAACTTTATGATTTCACAACTCTTTGCAAAAGTTCTATGACGTAACGTATAATACAATCGGATTAGATCGACTATAACATTATTTTATTCCTGTCGATGTTGTCGCTGCTTAAGCTTCTTTCACCCAAAACAGCAGAGCTTTTAATCGTGTTGTCGATTCTTCTTCTCCTTGCACTGGATTTAACAGTGTGCGTGTCTGTGCGATGATGTTGTTTTAGCTGGGATATGGATTTTGTTGAAAAAGATTTTTCCCGCTAAACGAGAGTTTCATACAAATCACAAACAATTTAATGACAGCTCAATACAGTTTTTGTGTGTTTTGGACTTTTTTTTATTATTATTTTATTTGGCCAAAAGTAATAAAAATGCAATTCAGTTGAATGAATTCAAAGTGAGTGGTGGTTTTATATTTTTCGATGGTTTGCAAAAAAAAAATATTCATAAATAAATTGTTATAGACGCATTTTCAAAACAACGGCCAAATACATACATACATACTTTGAGCGGAATGGAGACACTACTAAAAACTCTTCTTAAATTAAAAAAAATGCAACAAAAAATACACAACGAATCAATAACATGCAAACGGTTTTTTTTTTTTGGTGGCAGCTTAAAAGGGAACAATACTGAACTGAAAGAGGATAAAAAGAAAAGAACTCCACACGAATTCAACAGCCAGTGTCAATAAAATTTGACTTAAAATACAATTATGTTGGCAATAATTTTCATTTTGAGTCTTTTTTGCTGTTGGCAAACCATATTGAGGACTTTTACAGTTACAGATAGTCGTATTTAAACGTCAAACTGACGCTGATTCTTCTTAACTCTATAAGTAAGGTAATGAAAACTTTAAATTTTATTTAATATAAATAAACTTGAAATCGTTGGAGAAGTAGGAGACTATATAAGTTAAACACAAAATATTTCGAAGCTTATAAGCCTTGTATGGGTTAAATTATGGCAGTTACTAACTGATTAAGAATGTCATGTTAAGACATACTTTAAAATAATGCTATATGTAAGAGATGTACAACTTTGCAATAAATAAATATCAAATAAATCCCTTAACATCAACAAATTTTTTTTATAAACTGTCAAACCAACAACTTTTCTTAAACTGTGAATTCCTTAAATCCTCACAACATATTAGGGATGCCAAACGGGACTGGCTTTTACAAATCCCGGGATTCGGGATTTTGAAAATTGCAATCCCGGGATCCCGGGATATTTCGGGATCCCGGGATTTTTCGGGATCCCGGGATTTTTCGGTATTTCGGGATTTTACGGGATTTCGGGATTACATGAATTTAATTATTTTATATATGAAAATCTTTAAATCATCATATTTGTAAAGAAAATTGTTTAATTTTGTGGAAATTTAACATACAGAAGATATATTTAAATTAAAACAATCCAATTAATTCCAATTTTTAAATAAAAACTTTCAGAATTGCATAATTTCTGAAACATTTTAAATACATACTTACTTCCTAAATAAAAATAAATATCAAGTTCCGAAATTAGACATAAGCACTTTTTAAAACCTCATACTGTTCCATGTGAACTAATAATTATAACAGATACCAATTCAATTATTCGAACATCAATTTAGAACCTATTCTTTGAAAAATATTTGGAATTTTACTCAAAATACATATTAGTTTTGGAACATATTATTATATTCGTAGTATTAATTTAAAATTTTAGGTGCATTCAGAACAAGGTAATTTACCTTTACCGGTATCATTCAGATTTGTAGAAAGTTAGAAATGTAAAATCCTCTAGTATTGAAAAATAAAGTTTGTATTCGACTGTGCCGAAATTAAATACCCACCATCAAAATATTGTAATGTATTGATATTAATATCAGCATCAATGTGATTTTCAGAGGAGGTCCAATTAGGTTTTTTTGTGTCAATTTTGGTCCAAATTTGCAGCCCAAATAGAATGAGTCTTCTAACTCGTGTTTTCAGCTTACAGACACAGAATGTGTATACTTTATGGGTCGGTCTACGACCAACATTGCAATGTGCTAACAAGTAAAAAGTTATAGTTGGGCGAAGCCTACCATATAATACCCTACACCAGTTATAAAAATAAAATGTGATTTATTGTTCATAATAAAGCATCTAAGTTGAATTGTACCTTGCCTCAGATATAATTTAGCTATTTTTTGTTGAATAAAATTGTGTACATTTAAGTCATATTTCGAAGGGGGCTTTGCATAGGGGCTAGGGTCAAATGAGGCCGCATCATCAAAAAATACATCAGGGTCATGAAGGCTAGTATAGAACTTGGTTTTGCAGCTTTTTGTCGAGTTACGAGTATATTGAACATAATTATGAACTTAAAAACCCTATTTGGGGGGTTCAGTTGTATGGGGGCTAGGTCAAATATTGGACCGATGTTATCCATTTTCAATAGGATCCGTCTCTAGTACAATAGAAGATCATGCAAAATTTCATTGAATTATCTTCAAAATTGCTGTAGTTTTATTACAAGGTTTACACGGACGGACGGACAGACGGACGGACATAGCTAAATCGACTCAGAAAATGATTCTGAGCCGATTGGTATACTTTAAGGTATAGGACCAATATTATTGTGTGTAACAAACATCAGCACAAACCCAATATACCCTCCCCACTAAAGTGGTGTAAGGTATAAAAACGAAGTGAATAAATAAATTTATATGTGCTATGTGTATGGACTCATACCACTTTAAAAAATAAAAGGTTCAAATATGTATAAAATTAGCTCTGCGGAATTTTGTTTTGCATGAGTCAAAAATAAAATAAGATCGTAATTTTCAAATTAATGAAAATTATGGCTCAAAAAAAGAAAATAAAAACAGTTTTTTGAAACAAATTCTAATCCCGAAAAAATCCCGGGATTTATTTTCCAAATCCCGGGATTCGGGATTTGCCAATCCCGAAAAATCCCGGGATTTTCGGGATCGGGATTTCGGGATTGGCATCCCTACAACATATATTTCAACACATATACATACATATAAACGTGTTGGAGGTAATTAAATGTAAGTAATACTCGTAAAAAGTTGAAGTTCATCAATCTTAAAGAATGTGGCGGCGGTAAATATATTTATAGGATATTGATTTAAGCGGACAGTTAGTTAAATGTTTCATATAAAATTTCAATTAAAAATTAGGGAAAAAACGATTAAAAGCGATAAAACAGAAAATAATTACATCTACACACATTTCTACATATACTGCCATTTTTTATGTGAAAATTGTCACAGTAAATTTTAATAAATTTTTCCTTTTTTTAGCCTGCAACAGCTGTTACCCAAAACTCAATTCTCAATTGTATTTCATTCCTGTTTTGTTTTCTTACTCTGACCTTTTTCAACTAAAATCATTTGAATGCCTAGAAAAAAAATTTTAATTAAAACTCCATTCACCACTATACGCACTGATTTTCATTTAAAGTCACAGTCAGCCCAGTCAGCCAGTGACTGTAAAAGTAAAACAAATGGAAATTTTAAATGTTTTGTAATAACCGTTCAAGTGCACCTGTGCTTTAAATATGTACAATAAAAGAAATAAAAAGGAAATAATATTAAAATGCTAAATTAAAGAAGCAAAAATAAAAAACAACAAATTGTGACGATTTCAATTTTAAGGCGACAAACTCAGAAAAAAAAGTTTTCTAACTGGAAGATAAAGTTAATTTAACTTTTAAAGCTAAAACTTTAGTATAACGTTTTTACCTTCAAGAAGAAGCTTTACTTGGGTCCTATGGGTCCCTTGTATTGTCTGTAAAGAAATATAGTAAAAGAGAAAGAAAGGTAGAGAAGAAGGATTATGGTGATAGTCTATACGAAAGTATTAAAGAAGACAGAAATAGACAGAGATATACAGAAATGAAAATTCTAGTTGTTAGGATGCTAAAAGGCATTTAAACTAGGTTCACGCCCATGTTGACGAACTTAGGAATGCAAGAATTCGTTCCAGTTGAACATCTGATAGATCAAAGAACTGTGACGACCCCAACAAATAGCGAATCGTTTCTAGGGCCGGGAAGTTACACAGAAGATGAGTAATTGTTTCCTCCTCCTCATTCTGTCAGCTTCTACAGAAGTCATTATATGGAAGACCTATGCGTCTGGAATAATTTCCAAATTTGAAGTGACCAGTGATAACCGATAAAAGTGAGCTTAGATGCGTTCTACTGAGAGTTATGAAGATCCAAGCGAGACCACAGCGTTCTTGCAATTTAGCTAGTATGCTCATGAGAGCAACGGTCTTGAGCTAAACCATGGCATGTGGCATATATGTATTTCTTAATGGACGATAGTGGGACACCACAGAATTGGTCTTTGTTCAGAGTAGCCATTTTCGTCCCAGCTTTCGCCAAAGTATCAGCAATGTTGTTGCCGTTTGCGTCGCAGTATTCTTTGACCCAAACAAGGGTTATTGTTGAATGTCTTCCCACCTCATTGACAGACGCCCGGCATTCTTGGACAATTAATATACACCAATCAGGGATTTAATGGCGGCTTGACTATCAGTTTAGATTCTGATATCTCTGTTAGATATCTGATAGTACCTAATTTGATTCCCTTTTTATCGCCGAAATTTCAGCTTGTAAAATAGTACACTCATCATTGAGTCTAAAAGGCCTTTCAGACGATCACACTTTACGTACAAGTCTAATGAAAAAATAAAATGAAATTCCATCCAAAAAGAGAATAAAAGTCGTATGATTTATATTTGTCGTGTTTACAATTTTGACAGATCATATTATTTGTCTGCTCGTGTGAAGGGGACTTAAAGGAGATGAATTCCATTGAACGTGGAATCAATGTAATTTAAATCTAAACTGTCATTAACTTTCTGACCCATTTCGTTAGTTTATATATAAAATATTCTCACACTATGTAATATTAAATATAAAATTTTAGAAAATATAAAAACTGTCTCTAAGCAACAATAAACTTAATTTTATTTTTCCTAAACATTTGTTGATATAATAACAACTTAAGTAATAAAATGCATTCACTTCTAGAGAACTGGGTATTCATATAAAATAATTAAAAATCTGAGAGAGAGAAAAAAAAATGTTATTTCATTTTTTCCTTAACCATTTTGCTTTTAAATAATTTTCATTTTGCAACTGTAACTTGCATTTATTATAATTTTATTTTCCTTTTCCTCTACTTTTTTGTTTTGTATTTCTTTTTTTTTAATATTTTAATTACAATTTCCATTTATTTTTTTTTTCTCCATCTTGTTTTAATGCGTAAAATTCTTAAGTCCTGTTTAGTTCATTTAATTCGTAGCGGTACGTTTTATCATTCTCAGCTGTCATTTTTGTCTTAGTGGGTCTGTGTGGCTGTGACTCTAGTCGGTCATTCATTTAGATGACATTCAGTCACACAAACATCCAGTCAGTTATTTCACTTTGGTGGCCAAGATTTTCATTTAATGGATTTCCATTTGTGTTCTCTCTGAGTGCTGCTGCTGCTGCCTGCATTCTTGGGATGGACAGACTTGTTTTGTTACAAAATTAAAACTTGAAATGTTTTATTTTACATACTTTTTCGTTTAAGTCTTTCTCCTCTCATTCCTTCTAGCATTTAGAGTTTTTTTTTAGATTTGATATTAGGAAAAGTGGAATTATGCCCTTTTTTAGCTGTTAACAACAACAACAAAATGAAATAAATATAAAATTATGTACAGGTGAATTTAAAGTAAAGCAAAAAATATTTACACTGAGAAATATTTTAAATGGGACAATGTCATCGTTTCCATACAAATTTTGAAAGATATGAGCTTCACATTACATATTAGAAAAAAATCTTTGAATATCTTTCTGATCCAAAAGTATTTTTCAACTTAATGTTTGACTTTTTTCGTTGTGTAAATATTGTTAGTAATGTAAACGTTGTCCTGTTTTTGTTGTTGTTAATTTAACTGTAGTTGATGTTGCTGTTGCCGTTGATAGTGTTGCTGTTGTTGTTTGTAATGCCTTTAACTGTCACTCTATATGTCAAAGACGACATTACCTTGGCACTTGGCAACATTAAAGAGAATAAAGGATAAACAAATATATACGGATGTATATGTATGTATGTATGTATATGCAGATGCAGTTACTATCCCATAAACACTACATTTGTATGAGTAAAGGATATCTGACTGCAAATGTGTTTGTGTGTTGGATGGATTGAAAATAAATGAATGACTGACAGATAGAATGGTTGTAGCACTAGATGGATGGATGTTTGGTTGGTTGAATGAATGGTCGTTTGGGTTGGTTGGTTGTTATGGGTCGGGTTGGTACAGTTGAAATGGTAGATGAAGATCTGAACTCAACTTAACTATGATAATGTTTTGACACTATAAATGCACACAGTATAAACAAGTTTACAGGTGCAAATACGTACGAGAACACACCGGCAAAAAGGAAAGATACAATAACAAAAACACTTTAAAGTTGCTCTACTTTGTGTCCTTTGGGTTGTTGTAGAGTTACGTAGGTGGATAGCGAAAGACAGACAAGTGGTTAAGAAAACATGGTTAATACATGATGATGTTTTATCAGCTATTTGCTATACAAAGTGACCTTTAATTTGTTCCAACTTGAGAGTAATCGAGATTGTAGTTTAAGGAAAATACAAAATAAGAAATTCTTAATAACAGCTGTTGGTAAGTGTGTAAAATGGTGAAAATGTACATCTGTATTTTATTTGGCCCACAAAAAATTGCGTGTTCATTGTTAAATTGTTTAATTTAAGCAATTTTTAAGAAATTTCGTATATTTTTTCCTTTAAACAGAAAACCATAAGAACTATTAAACAATTATGGTCTTGCCCAAGTCATTATACAAGTTTGAATTCACTTGTTCAATGTTTTGTGACATGCAAATTGCCGAGTGTTTGTCTGTGGTTTTTTGGTGATTGATTAGACAACATCACTTTGTCGCTTCATTCGCAATTGCAGTAAACTGCAAAACAGGACTTAACATTTTGTATAGGTTTCTTTTTTTCATTTCCAAATAATTTTTCAATTACTTAACTTGTTTTGGGGTGAATGGCAAGAAAGCTGTCAGTCATCTGCTCAAACATTTTTAAAAAATTTTTGAAAATTTTTGGCATATTCAGTCCTTAATATCAATTTAATTTCTGTTAACTTAATTGACGAAATAAATTGAAACTTGTTGTAAACATGTTTATAAACAACAGTATGTATACACAAATTGCAAACAATGTTGCTTATGAGGACGTTTAACACAAATGGTAGAACTAAACCGAAACTTAAATGCCCCTCAAATTGAAAGTTAAATTGAGCCGACAATTTAGCCGCGGCCGGTATTTTCTATAATAAGCCGCAGCCGCCCACCAAAAATGGTTGCGCCGCCGATCATTTTGTATCGGCTTGTATCTCTGCCCTCGATGTATAACTGTCTAGAAAGTGTTAAGGAAAATTCGAAAATGTAATAAATCCAAAGGAAAAAAACAAAAATAAATAAATTTCTTAATAAACAAAACATATTTCACTAACAATAAGTTTTTAGCAAACAACTGTAGAACTTTGTTTTCTTTAAAACCAACCAAAAGATCATGTCCATAAGTGTAGGGTATTCATTTATAATAAATTCCATGAAAATTATTATGTTATAATAATAGTATATAGTATGAAATGTATTTTTGAAATTTTTTCCCTGTATTCAATAATCTAAAATCTTGTCTAAAAATAGTAGTTGAGCAAAATTAACCAACAAAAAGATGAAAAAAAAGTAAGAAATATTGAATCTAAAGAAACAGAAACACTCTGGTGGTGTTGAACATGAACACCATGTTGTATGGCATAGATGAGAGGTATAAAAACCTCAAATCAAAGACGACCAAAATAACTGCAACAACAAAGAAGAAAAAATGTTAAGCTCACGACCTCACGTTGATGATGTACTGGCAGCAGCAGTAACAACAGCAATGGACTCGTAGTGTTGCATTAAACTATGTGGTGGTTGTTTGCTGATTGTTCTTGTTGTTGTTTATTTGCTGCTGCTGATGTTGTTGCTGTGGCTAGTTTGCAATTTACGAAAAAGATGATGATTATTGTCGATGTTAAAGTTGTAGTTGTTGCTGCAACAATATTTCTGTTTAGTTCAGTTATTTCTTTAAACTTCTTATAGTTGATGATGATTTGTTTCTTTTTTGCAAAACTCCTCTTACAAAACATGACGACTACTATGATGATAATGATGATGAAAATGATGTATATTCTCAGATGAAATGATGAGGCAAGTATTTTGCTTTTACAACAACAAAAATCGTAGCCCTTTTATAGTGGCAATTATGGTTTTAAGTCAAGTTACCCCTGACTTCCCATAGTTTTGCTCTGGCTATAAACATTACAAAAATTCCTAGATGAGATCAGCATTTAAGAAAACTTTAACCACAATAAAAGTCCACTGAACAAAACAGAACTTTTGTAATATTTTCCCGTAGTTCTTAAGAGCTTAAAAAATATGTAGAAATGTGTATAAAAAAAGAGGGTTTAACCAAAGATTTCATTTCAAAACTAATTTAGATTGGTTTCCCCACAAAATAGTAACAACTTCAAATACAAAATACAATGGCCGGTCATTCTTTTTTTTTTACCAAACAACACAAAATAGAAATAAATTTAGCTCATAAATTATTCTGATATCTAGTTACTCAAATACAAGATGTAAAAAATTACACAGAGCCATTGCAAACCAACCCAAAACCAAACATTGACTAATATTTTTTTTCATAATTTCTTGAAATGATCAAACATGACTTTGCGAAAAAAAAAAATTATAAAATATTTGCCCTCACAAAATAATTAACCAGAAATAAAAGAAAACAGAAAAGTTCTCATTCTTTTGGAAAAAATTTAAATGTACATGAACAAAATATTCCAATGGAACTTTTAAAAATACCGCTTAAAATTTACTAATTTAAATAATAAATGCATTGTCATAATATTAGTTGGGGGAACAAGTTATTGCTATAGGCAAAATCTCTCAATTCATTGAAATAAGAGTCTAGATACGCCACCTATTAAGTTATATTCTACTTAATGATCATGAAAACCCCTGATTCCAAACTTCTTCTTAACTGCTACAAATATTTGCTTTCTTTTTCACAAGAGAGAGTTTTTCACAGAAAATTAAAACTATTATTATGATCATAATAAAATAAGATCAATGATTAGGCAAATAATTTTTTGTTTAAGAAATTACGTTTTCCCCTACACCACAGCATTGGTGGCATACGAGTGTGAACAAATTCATAAAAGTCATACGGAAAGGAACGCATGTGCAACTCTATTCGATGCTTGAACACGAGAGAGAGAAAAAATACGCATAATCGTTTACACACGATCGCCTAATAAAGATTACAGTATTTTAATTTATACTCGGCATGTGTCTTTAAAACACTCTGCGACTGTTCGTATTTGAAGTCGTTTTTTTTTAGTTGTTTTTTTAAATTTGCTCCCATGTAATATTTGTGATTAAAACAGCCTACATTTGTGGGTTTAAATGTTAAAGCAACGACAACCACTGCCACAAAACCATGGCACCTACCATTTTTGCTGTGTTGGCGGTAATGTTGGGTCAGAGATTAAAATAATTAAATCAATTAAAAGTTTAATTATATTAATACTAAAAATTTATGAAAAATAGCAAATCATGTAGCATTACATTATAATAATTAAATGTTTAATTGGCTTAAAAATATCTCAAAACTATATTCCAAGCAAAATTTCGCTTAATGTCATGCTGTTCAAAAAGCTGCCATCAAAACCCAGCCAGTTCTGAAATTTCTTTTGCCTCATGATTTCTTTCTTTTAAAGTTCTTTTTTTTACAAATATTACAAATTGTCATTGTTTGGCGGCTGTATACTTGCTAGTTTTTGCATGGTCATTATGTTCCATGCTGGGTGTTTATACACTGGAACTATATACACCCAACTCTGAATACATAAATTCCTTTAAAAATTTTATAAACGATCATGAACTTAGATAATGAGGGAAAATGAAAACAATTTCTATAAAGTTCACATTCATTATAATTTCGTATAATTCTTTAATAATGACATTACATGACGAAGTCAAGTAAAACATTAAAATAGGATGTGAATACAAAACACTCCCATTTAACAAAAACGAATGACATCTTGTGCGAGTCCATGGCATTCAGGCATATCAATGCCATCACACTTTAAGTCTCAATTAAATCAATTATCGTTTCGGAAAAAAGCATTTTAAACACAACAATTAAAATTTCTAACTTCCAAAAAAAGTCAAAATTATCTAAACAAATTTGATGTTTATCACTGAGTAGAGAAGCAAAAAAAAAAAAACAAGACAAAAATCTAAATAGAATAATTAAATACACGCACACCAAAACTAAAACCTTCCAAATCAATTAAAAAGTTCCAAAATTTGAAATTAAAATGTTCAAATATTCAAAATGTTAAACGCGAGGCGTTCAAAATACTTATATTATTTTTATCTTGTTTTGAAAATTCCAACATTTGTACAAACCCCCTGAGCAGTCTGACATTCAAAAACCAATTATTAGCATGCAATGCAATTATTAGTTTATTTTTTATATATTTTTTAAAAATTTTATTTTGTAGTTAATTTGATCACCAGAAACTTTTTCTTTTTCTGAAATAGAACGCATTAAGAAAAAAAAATGGTCAAATTTAAAAGGAGAATTGTTAAAACACGAAAACAATTTAAAATAATTTACTTTTAAGAAAAATTAAAAATAAGCCATTGATAATTTCACAAAAATATCTCACGCTTGTAAATAAATAGATAAATCAGCTTTAATTGCAAATTGAAAAATGTTGAAAAATGTGTCCGAACAAGAGACACAGAAATAGACTTCAGGGAGACTTTAACCTTTTAAGAAGCGCGTAACAATAAATATTTTGACAGTTATTCGAAATACATAATGTGAAAATATTTGTCTACTTTTAAAGATCTATGTCACATTTATGGAGACTATCAGTTGGTTGGTTTGAAATTTAAAAATTTTAACTGAATTTGTTTTAAGTAGCAATCTTCCACTTAAAGGATTAAAATGAATTAGAAAAAGTTAAGTTAAAAGCTTAACTCTAACATTAATTCAAACATGTTTTAACAAATTCACAATTGTCTTGTGGTTGTTGTTAAGAATCTACAGCAGGGAGCATTGCATTACTTACTACTCACTCCTCTTCGGCTTCTTTACGCTCAATGTGCGCCTTCTTCTTTAATAATATTGATTCTTTAAATATAACCTGCAGTTATTGCGGTAAATTTCAAGCGTTATTTTGCTTGCAACATTTTATAAATGGTTGGATTAGAACGTGATGCAACAATACAAGTTGCACAAGTTGTTGCCATTATTATAGAGATTAGTGAGAAGTAAACAGAGTAAATAGAATTTTACTTGAATTGTGCAGTTAAAACAGCCAGCCAAGCCAGCACTTCACTTTATTTGGGGAGGTCTCAAATTGACAGACCACTTAAGCGATTCCACCTGCAATTGACACACAATCTTGTTATTGTTATGTCGTAACGCGTGTAACAAGTGTAGCATAGAAGTTCGTTAAGTCGAGAATGGTTTGCCAATATGTATCGAAAGGCATACATACATACATACTTGCATAATAGAAAACACACTAATACGAGAGTAAATACATTCATTGATACTTTGGCTTTTAGTCGGGTTGTAAGTGTCCGCACCTTGCCGCTTGTCCAGAGTTACACGCAAACACAGACAAACACATACACAAACACACACACATATATACATGTATTATACAATTTGTAGCATTAGATTTCATTTAAGTTAAATGTTAATCGCATAGAAGTGATAGTTTTAATACACTGAGAGAATATTGTTGTTTGAATCCAAAGCATCCAGGTGTATTTGGTTTAATTTCATACAAACATATAGCATTTTAGCATGTGTCAATAAAAGACACTCGAATTTGTTGTCATCAATCAGGTCAGACATTTGTGATTGTTTTAATAGGAAAAGGATTAAACAGAGAAATTAATTAATGACAAACCAAGAGTTCTATCAGTGTAATTTTCTTGGCAGAACTTAGAAATTGTTGTTGTTATTATTGCTACAGTCACTGCAGACATTTAAAGTTGAGCTGACTGGTTGCTTAGATGGTCGTTGGTTTGTTCGTTTGTTGCTTTAGTGCATCCTGTTGTGCTCTAGTTTACTCTGTTAGTGAGTGCTTCTCTTTAGCCTTTGGCTGACAGCACATGCCACCTTCTTGTGCACACGTCGTTATGGCTACAGGCGCTTTAGTTCTATACGATTACGAGTATAATACTTACTTGTTTAAGAAGCTTGTACTACACTGCACTGTACTGTTCTACACTGTAGTTTACATTACTCAAGTCTATTCTACTCTACTCTACTTTACGTATCGTATTTTACAAGTATTTAAGCAAAAAAGTGAAAAAAAAAAAGAAAAGAAATTTATAAATAAGAAACAAAAATGTTGTTAAAGCTTTGCTTAAAATCATGTTACGTATGTATATGTATGCTTCTTGCCAGCAAATAGTTGTTAGAATTGTTGTGGAGCAGCAACATCGGTAAGTATCTGAGATGATTTTATAGCGATAGTGTTTAGCTACTTGCTTTCGATTTTTAATGGGTTTCCCATTACACTCTACTCTAAACCTTTTTATAATGGCACATACAAATACTCATCTAACCATTCAACCAACCAGTCATCCAGCTAACCAACCCAACCAACCAACTAGCGATGTTAAATGATCCAACATCTGATGAAGATGATGATAAAGTCTTCTCTTTTTTTATATTTGTTGTTGTTGCTGTTTTTGGTTCTTAACATAAATGCCAACACATGTAAGTTTCGTGTTTTAAAGTTAAAGTGTCTTTGTATGTTCTATTCTCTTTTGCTCTTTGTCTGTTTTAGGCCAGGAATTCTTAAATAAACGCAGTTATTCTAAATTACATAGGGTAAATCCCTCTACCGTTAGTTCAGAATAACATCGTAGTATTAGTGTTTATAAGTGAATTCTGACTAAGTCATTTTGTGAAGGTAATAGGGTCAAATGAGGCCCAATCATTACGAAAATCAAGACTTATATAAAACTAAGTTTTGCCGAAGTGATACAAGAACATTTAACATATTTCTGGGCTCAAAAGCCCTATTCGAGGTTAGGGTTGTATTGGGGCTACACGAAATAATGGACCGATTTTAAGAGGATGTGCCAAATTCCATCAAATTATGTAGAAAATTGCGACATGTACAGTGCGCACAAGGTTTACATGGACACTCAGACGGACGGACAGACAGACGGACATAGCTGAATCGACTCAGAAAGTGATTCTGAGCCGATTGGTATACATGGGTGGGTGGGTGTAGGTCTAATATTTTTGGGTGTTACAAACATTAGCACAAACACATAATAACCTCCCTAATATAGTGGTGTAGGGTTTAAAAAATAGTTTAATTTAAACATTAAGAATCTCTGCCATTGTCTATTTTATTGAACGAACGAACAAATGAATGAAAGAATGATTATTGCTGCTGTTTATTGCTTGGATGGTTTGTTGTTGGTGTTAAGTTTGTATGTGTTCATACAAATTAGATTTGACATATTTTTTTTCTGGAAAATGAATTATTAAACTAATCCTAATCTAAGACAGAGTTCCTATTACAAGCTTTCATTTTTTTCACTTAGCAATTGCTATATATTGTTGTTGTTGTTGCTGTGGTTTGTTGCCTTTGGCTAAGGAAATGTTTGGAAATTAGTTTTAATGTTGTTCAATAGTTTGAATTATTTGTCGTGGTTTGATGTTGCATGTGTATATGTTTGGTTTTTATTAGAATTTACATACTTCATCTTCCGCTATAATTTTAAAAATTATCTTTTATTTTATTTTAATTATTGTTATTATTGGAGTTAGTTGGAAGCTCATTATGGCTGCAGGGCAATTGTTTGAAAATTTGTTTTTAATAACACGAATATTTGATTTGATTTGCGGTAACACCCACAAAAAGACATTGGAATTTAAGAAATTTTCATGAAAGTTATAGAAAATTAAAAATAAATTAACTGCAGAAACTTTAGATTGATGTTTGAAAAGGTAAACAAATATAATAAATACCAAAATTAAAAATTACTATTTATTGAAATTAAGCCAACGATTTGTAAACCCGAACAAATTAGGAAATTTTATATCTTAGTGGCAGTAAAAACTAAAATATCAATACCTTGAAATCAAGTTTTTATTTTCAATACAAAAACTACTTAAATGAGTCACTACAAACCAAAATCCTGTATCTTCGACCATACACATGATGACCAACTGAAAATTATCTACTGGATTTAAGCTGCTCCTTAGAGACTCTCAAATATGGCAAGGAAATATAAAATTATATGAAAAAAAAAACACTGAAATATATTTGTATCTTCATCTAAAGCAAAATATATTTAGAAGATTAATAGATTTGTAAAGTTTCCTAATGACTTCATTTAAAACCATGTTGGTAGATGGTAAAGAAGATGAAGGAGAGAAGAAAGAACTGCAATATAACATTCGATCTTAGAGATTTATATCGCTAGAAACAATTTATGGCGAATAAAGATTTACATTTACTACTCCCATAAGCGAGGCATGCAACATATCTAAAAGTGTTGGGAGTATAGGAGTATATGTGTGGGGTAGAGTTAAGCAGCAAACCAAAGTTATATAAGCCCGAGTTAAGCTTTAAAAGAAAAACGACTAAGTCACAGTCACAGTAATAACTACAGCAATTTGTTTCAATATCTTAAACGAACAAATGAACAACAAACGACCTAACAACATCATGTATCTGAGTATGAGAGTGTATGTATGCAAATGTTAACATTTGTACTTCTCGTACTAGTGCTCCTTAACTACAACAGCAACAACAACAAAAAAGGAACGAATTTGATGATGGTTTCATATTTCCCTTAAAGGGTGTGTGATCACAACATACTCATGTATGGAGTTAGGAAAGACAAATAGTCAACCATATGTGCCACATGCTGCAAAGCTTAAATACTTTTGCTTAGCCCGAGATAAATCGCTGGCAAGATCAACATTGCACTAACAAATGACATACAATTAAATGAATTTTTAATTTGTAAAAAGATTTTTCACATTAACCATTTCCACCACCACACATACACACACAAAAAAAAACGCAATTTAAATGTAAAAATTTTTGTAAATTTTAATGCAATGTTGCAAAAGGATTTGAAAGATCCCACACTGTAAGAACAGTCAACTTGACAATGACATCGTTTAATAATAAGTGTGGGTTTATAAAATAACCCTTGAATGATAAAATGTCAAGAATAAATATTTGCAAAATTACCTTTGAAAATTATCCGTCAGTTTTAGGGTTAAGTTGTAAATTTTCATAAACCTAAATATGTATAAGACTTCTTTGATTTGACTTCCTTAAATAAATCTCAAGAATATAGTTGAACATGTCCTATTATATAATAGCATACAGTTGTTAAGTATTAATGGATCTAGTCTAAATTACTGGACTTTTTTTTACTAAAACCTGATACAAAAATAACTAATTTGTCCGACTTTTTCAAGGTTTTTAAACTTTAGAAATATACACTGAAAATAATACATGCCTAATATTCAGGCATTGGGGTTAATGATTACACAAAGTAATTCATTTCATGATCAATTACAATTACTTGTAATGTGTAATTGAAGTTTTTCCAATTACAATTACTTGTAATGCGTAATTGACCAATAACCAACTACAATTACTTGTAATTGTTATTAAAGTTTTGCCAATAGCAATTACTTGTAATTGTAACTGAAGTTTACCAATTAGAATTACTTGTAATATAGGTATCACAAATTACAAATTTCATGTAATTATAAGGAACAAAATTCATAATTACAAGTAATTGTAATTGGAAATTCTTCAATTAATTGTAATTTGCTAACAAGTAATTGTAATTTGCTAACATTCAATTACAATTACAAATAATTGTAATTGGCAAAACTATAATTACAATTAAAAGTAATTGTAATTGGCAAAACTATAATTACAATTAAAAGTAATTGCAATTGGTAAATCATCAATTACAATTACATCAAATTTAATTGTAATTGAAAATGTAATCATTAACCCCCATGCCTGCTAATATTTACGAAAATTATCGGATATAATATAAATTATTTTATATAATTCACGAAATTTTCGTAAATATTATGGAAAAAAGTAGTTACGAAATTTTTCTCGTAAAGTTAAGCATAGATTATTTTCAGTGTAGTCAGATCCTAACGAATAACTATTTTGTCCTAAATTGTAATCGAAACTGGAATGTTTTCTAGTTCTTCCAATAAAAAGTGAATACGAGTCCAACGTTACAAACATATACACAAACTAACATCACCTATGTATAGTAATGTAGGTTAAAGAACACTAAACAAAATCTACAAAGATGAAATTATAGTACAGTAGAAGATAAGGAATTTATATCCCAGCAATAAGTTCTGCAATGGTGTTATAAAGATCATGACCTTTTGAAGTTTCAATTTTACGCATTGCAAATATTTTCTTTTGACAGATTGCATATCACAACTTATGAGAGTAGAGCAAAGCCTGTTCTCTGCTCTACCATTCCATGACAAAACATTTACCATGCTACTCTGGTGTCAGCCACAAAATAATGAAATGAAACTTAAACAAAAGTGGGCAAAGGGAAATAAATAGAAGATATTAGGGAGTAGGGCGGACGGTATGGTATCATGGTAGGTTATGAGGTTTTGAAATAGACAAGCGTAGTGAAAAAGCATGGCATTGTAAAGCCACATTTAAGATGCCTGCTTATTGCTGTCAAATCTTGCACTGATACTGTATCTATAACTGATGCGTTAAGCTGCATTTTAGTAGTAAATTCAATGTTTATGCATTTTGTTGCAGCATCTGTTTTCATCTGCTGTTGTGGTTGCTGCCAATGAAAAGTTCTTGTTGCTGTAGTTGTTCTTGAAGTTTACAATATGCTGCATATACAAATAAATGAATGAATTTGCTGGAATTCTTAAGCCTTAATATTTTAATATTTTCTTAGAGTTTTTATACATTTGATGCAGTATATGTTTTATGATGAAAATTTATATTTACAAATCTTTTGTCTGTAGGAAAATTACTTAAAATATGTCATATTAAAAAATATGTTTAATTATGTTTTCAAATATTAAACTTTTCCCAGAAATAAACCCTTTTTAAAGGTAATTCTGACATAAGAAAATTTCCCAGAATATTCCTTGAGTACTAAAAGGTTTAGAATCCCTTTTGTAATTATGTTTCAATCTTAGAAAAGATTTTAACGCAAACATTATTTTTTTTGATAAATTTAAACGCAAGTGTTAATTTGCTAATGAGTGTTTATTTGTGTGTTTATTACACAAAAAACGATGTAATATTTAAAATTTTGTCCCCTTTTTTTCATTACTTTGGTGCAATTTTAATTTTTTTGTCGCCTTTAGGGCATCATAAATTCTGCGACAAATTCCAACGTTCCATGAACAATAAAGTAAAGTAAAAATAAAACAACTACAACAAAATGTTAAAAATTTAAAATTTTTTGTTTTTACACCATGATTTTAAACAATGGCATCATTAGTTGTGTATTTTATGCACTAAACTGAACTTAACTTAACTTTATTTAACAAACAATTTGAAAACGCAAAAAATATGTTAAACAACCTTTAGAAAACAGCAACAATTTTCTAAACAACAAACCAACCAAGTGCAACATGGTTGGTTTTTTTTTGTGTTTAGTTAAGCAACTATGTACTTGCAACAATGGTAAGATGCACTATTACGTTAAAAATGTATGCAAGTTTAGAAAAAAAACAAATGAAAAAGAAACGACTACTGTCTAGAAGTTTTTTTTCTTCACGTATGCGTGAGTTAAAAATCTGATATGCTCGCATAATTGCGCACATTTGCTTAAATAAAGAGCATAGATGGACAGACAGACGGACGAATGGTTGAATAGAAAGACTTACGTACCAGACAAACTTCTGCTTTGCCATTCTACTGACAATTGAGTACAAAAAAAATATCCATTCAAAAAATTTTGCTCCTTTCTTTTTTTTTTTTTTGTGTAACGCTAGAATTATTTCCTACCACTGCCTATAATTTGTAGTGTATTTAAGGAAGGTGCGTTTTTTCCTTAAAGGTGAGGGATCTTAATGCTGAAAAAATTCACTAAAAGGGTCTTTAGCAGGGAAATTTTGTAGGAAATACTGATACTAAGAATGTTAATAGGAAGCAACTACTGATGATGATCTTAAAAATTCAAGAAAAAAATAGTTTACAACTTTATACAACCGCAACGAATATGCTTCACCCTACAACTTAAAAACTAATAAATACATTTAACTTACTTTGAAAATAAGTTTACATGAGGCATCTGATATCAGAGGCAGCATTTTAATCATACTTTAACCGGGAATTTCGCATTATTTTATTTAAAATTTTAGTTAAAGATAACTTCTACTAGAGAGATTAATTAGGCATATAGACTAATTAGTTAATTAGTTAGTTAGTTAGTTAATTAGTTAGTTAGTTAGGTAGTTAGTTAGTTAGTTAGTTAGTATTAGTTAGTTAGTTAGTTAGTTAGTTAGTTAGTTAGTTAGTTAGTTAGTTAGTTAGTTAGTAGTTAGTTAGTTAGTTAGTTAGTTAGTTAGTTAGTTAGTTAGTTAGTTAGTTAGTTAGTTAGTTAGTTAGTTAGTTAGTTAGTTAGTTAGTTAGTTAGTTAGTTAGTTAGTTAGTAGTTAGTTAGTTAGTAGTTAGTTAGTTAGTTAGTTAGTTAGTTAGTTAGTTAGTTAGTTAGTTAGTTAGTTAGTTAGTTAGTTAGTTAGTTAGTTAGTTAGTTAGTTAGTTAGTTAGTTAGTTAGTTAGTTAGTTAGTTAGTTAGTTAGTTAGTTAGTTAGTTAGTTAGTTAGTTAGTTAGTTAGTTAGTTAGTTAGTTAGTTAGTTAGTTAGTTAGTTAGTTAGTTAGTTAGTTAGTTAGTTAGTTAGTTAGTTAGTTAGTTAGTTAGTTAGTTAGTTAGTTAGTTAGTTAGTTAGTTAGTTAGTTAGTTAGTTAGTTAGTTAGTTAGTTAGTTAGTTAGTTAGTTAGTTAGTTAGTTAGTTAGTTAGTTAGTTAGTTAGTTAGTTAGTTAGTTAGTTAGTTAGTTAGTTAGTTAGTTAGTTAGTTAGTTAGTTAGTTAGTTAGTTAGTTAGTTAGTTAGTTCGTTAGTTAGTTGGTTGGTTGGTTAGTTGGTTAGTTAGTTTGAAAGGAGTATGTATATACATACATCAAATCCGAATAAATACACCTAGGGCTCTATCGGGCCTGTTGTTCCTTAACCAGTGCCTCACGTGGGAATCGAACCCACCACCACCGGTCTACCAGACTAGAACTAATTGAGTACATAGTTAATTTACAACATTAAATTGAATTTGTGAATACCCTTATTGAATGATTTTTCTAAATCTATTTAGTCGTTCCCTTGTACAACAACTTTATAAACCTTGTTATTCTTCTAGGTCCAGTTGACGTCGTGTCTTGGCTGCAAAATATCTCTATTAAAATCATTCTAAACCATATTTAATATTCAGATTTAACTATGATCCTCTTTTATTTCTGTTATTTTTCTTTTTCATTAGTTTGTAAATGAAACGGAAAAACTATAAAAATATAAAATATTCCACAAAAAAAAATTATTGATAAAGTTGGAACAGAATCCAGAAAATATTGGGGGAGAAGTGAACAACAACAACAACATTTGAAAAAGAAATCACGAAACTACAAAAAAAAAAACTGAAAATAAAATCATTTAAACAAAAGAGACGAAAAACAAAAGACACGTTAACCATGATGACGATGATGATCATGCTGTAGTGGATGATGATGATGATGGTAATGGGACGAGATGACTTGTTGATGATAACAAATTAACCGAAAAGTCAAATCATGCAACTCTTTTGAAATCGCATGCTTTAGAAATAAAAAAAAAAAAATTAAAACAAAAATAAAAGTAAAATAACTGACGAAGTGGCTAAGTGGCAGTGGATGGATGATGATGTTCCTCCAATGCTAAAGGTGGCCCAACAAAATATATAATCTTCTACAAACAACGTTATTAAAAAGGGTTGAATGTGGCAACAGAAACTTCAAATGTTTGCCCAAAAATAGAACCAATGTTTAAAACTACAAAACATCAGTTTAAAGGTTGCTGGCTTAAAGGGGAACTGGATGTTGGCCATGTACAAGTATTTTGTGAATTTATGTTGCTGTGTGACTTTTAGAAGCTGCCAACAATAATGTATGTTTTGACTGATGCAAGGACGTCAGTGTTGTGATAAGGACGGTGGCGTTATTTTACATTTCCCTCAACATTTCGTACTTAAACTTTACCATTGCAGGCGTTTACGCCCATAGATTTTTTTGTATAGCTTTTAGGTATTTTTTTCCTAAGACCCTGAAGGTTTTAGCTATTGGTCTGAACTATTTATTTTTATTTTTAGTCACTTTGAGATTGGTTTGATTTTTTTTCGCGTGTTTTTGATTTGAGCTTTTTTTAACTCATTTGCCTTGCATTCGTTGTTTTTTATTCTTTCAAGTCTTTTTTGAAATCCAGCTGCCTTTGAATGTGGCCTGTTATTAACTTGTCGTATTCGAAAACAAGATGAGAACGATTAATGCTCGTGGCCAATTTAAAAAAAGTTTGCATTCTTGTTAAGCATATGAGTGGTTGGTTGGCTGGTTGGTTGGTTGTTTGTTTGGTCGCTTAGTTGCTGGATAATGTTGGAGTGCAGCAGTTATAGTTTGAGTTATTTGGAAAATATACTGAAAAAATTATTAATTTTAAAAAGTTTTATTGTAAAAACTTTTCAAAATAAATAAATTGCAAAATTTTTTTATTTTTCTAAATTAATAATTTTTAAGCAAAAATGTCTTTTGGAGTACGATTTAGTGTCTGAAATAAGAAATTTTCTAGCAGTGTATTTTTAGCAGTATGCATTTCATATTGACTTTTCAACTTGGCTGTGGGTCTGCTATACACATCTAAACAACAAATATTCCTACTGACACAACTCAAGTGTGCGCTGTGCGATGATGTTGACTCATGATTATGGATGGATGACGCTGGAGTTGTAAAGAGTTAAATCTCATTCAATTATACACACACACACTTGCGAACAAACGTACTCTCGCGTTTATCTTGACAAGCCACTATAAACATTGCAAATTCTTCTTGTATTCAAACTTGGACCCGTGCAACACTAACAACAACAAACATTGAAAACAAAATCAAAATCCAAAAACTCTTGATAAATAAATCCAAATTCATTCAGCATTGAACAAACATAAGTTGTTGCAACAACAAACGCAATTTTTAAAACTTTCTTACAATTGTGTCTACAATGAATTGTTTGCTGTTGCAAATTCAATGTCTGTTGCATGTCAGACGGATGGACGGACTTTTAGAGGTACAGACAGACAGACAGTCAGTTAGTCAGTATGAAGCAACTATGTTGTAGGTTGTTCATATAATTCAGCTCAATCGCGATAATAATGTGTGATTCTTGTGCATGATTTGCTTTTTGACGAATACGTTTTCATGTTCGTAAATTGTTAACAAAACTTTAGTTTTCTGCTTTTTTTTTCATTTATATAAATAAATTTATATGTGATTGTTGTTCATACTTTGGCATACGATAATTTTTTTACCACCCTTCCTCCTCTCCTTTCTCTGAGCTATAGATATCAAATGGATTTATCAAGTATAATTTTTATTGCAAAACAACAAAAGACAACAAAGGTGGCTAGATGGTTGACTGTTCTGCCATGATGGTGTGTTGATTCTGATGACAATATATCAGTGGAATACTTAGTACAAGTGTTTATGGTTTAGATACATTGGACATCATGATGTAAAACTCTCTTTCTTTATATTCTCTCAGTTGGATATGTGGATGAGGACAAACTTTATTTGAGACAACATTTTATTGAAGGCGATTCACAAGAAGTTAATGCAACAATTCTTTTTTTAATATATAACATAATCCCAGCAGGAAATTTATAAAAATTAAAAAAAAATGCTTGAATGACAACATTTCCTTATTGAGTGTGGGTTTTGAAACAAAATTTTTCAAGTTGGTTGAAAGCTTTCGGGAAACACGAAAAAAAGCTTTTTCCAAAATGTACATAAACTGAAACCATCAAAGTCATTCTGAAACCATAACTAAGGAAAACAATTATTTACTTTATAAATCTATGATTGTTATACAAAACTTCTGATTTATTGAGGTACTCAAATCAGGAAAGAAGTCTCGATTTCTTATAATAATTATAGTAAATAACAACTCTTTTTCTCTATACATAAGCAAAGTTCTGTAATCATATTTTCATTAAAAACTACATTTCAAGCATATTCCTAACAACTTATCATGAGATAAAAAAATACGTTCTTAAATTTCCGTTCATGGAGTTTTGCACCAGATGAAAAACAGTTAAGAAATAAAATTTTAAATATCCTTTTAAGCAGTATTTTAACTAATTTAACAAAAGAAAAAAAAAACGAAAGGAAATTCTTTGACAGATGAAGACAGACAGACAGACATACACGAATGTAATGAAATGAAACATTCTGTATATAAAGTGTTGACAAGATAATTACGTTAAAAGATACTTATAAAAACGATCACAAAAGAGCTGCTTTAAAAAAATGGGATGCAATAAAAAAACCGAATGGCAAAAAACGAGAGAGACGTCAAACTTGCAACAATGTATTTGAAGAAAAGTTGTCTTCCTTTTGTTAAGAAAAACTTTGCCCAGGCTAAAGAAGAAATTGTTTATAACAGCAAAAAAATGCATACAATTCTTCAATAAATGTGTAGTTTGAGTGTGCAGGAGTATAACTATGCTTCACTTTTATACATAAATTCATACGAATGGAATAAAAAAGTGTAAATTGTGCATTACAGGGGTGATAATTGCAACTTGAATGCCAAACATCATGCTGCTGCTGTTGATTTAATGATCATACCTTGTGTGCCAACAAATGAATGTGTGATGATCTTTAAGCAATTTATTCCTTTTGCAATTATTGTGGCTAAAGAAAATATAACTGCTTGTTAGACCATTTACAGATATTTCGCACTTAAGTTTTTTTTCTTAAGCTTTTCATATTGCTCCTAAATATCTGTTAATTTGGCCACACGTCCGTCAATAATGACAGGCAGTTGTTTACAGAAAATTGTCTTTTAGCATAAACTGTAACGGATAGTTTAAGTTTTATTGTCTTGCCATCTCACAAGATTTATTATTCTAGAAACAGAATGTGTATAAAAAATTATACAGACAGAAGAGTAATACACATAAATGTTTAATTAATAATGAAAACAATACTAATTTAAAGCTTCAAAATGTTTGCTAAGTGATTTATAATTGTAAAACAGAATTGAAAACTTTTTCAGACTAAACCAAAACAACCCAAACCCAACCGAACTGAACTGAACCAACCAACCACCAACATCCTAACAGAACAATTTGTTATAAATTTTAAATGGCTTTGTGTATAATTATCAATATGTGTGCGTGTTAGTATAAGTAAATGTAAACCAACTGGTTAGCCAGGATTCAGTGTATCCCTTTTAGAGAATATATTTTCCAAATGGACCAATTTGCAGTAAAATAAAAATAAATATCATAACTGGTTTGCGACCATCACCCTACACTGCAGGGTAGTCTAAATATTTACGAATGTGTATGTGTGAGTTTATAGTTTTAGTCAGTCATAAAATGATAATGACTTGTGTTTCATACTAGAGAAATTTGTATAGAAATTTTAAAGCATCAACAACAATGACAGCAGCAACAGCAACATAAACCTCAAATTAACAACAACTTAAAACATTATTTTATAACTAAAATATTGTTGCACAACTATACAAATTACAAAACTATAAAATAAACTTAATGTGACCACTTGAAAAGTATAAACATTTTATAAAAGTGTTTTTTTTTAATAGTTCCCCAAGGTCAAGAATTCAAGAGGACAAATTGTGACAGGCCTTACTCATCTAAACATACATACCTATAGACCAAAACCATAAAGAAATCGCTCAAAATGTTAGCATTTTAGAGTAATAAAAGCTTTTGGATATATAAAAGTTCAAAAGCTCAAAGGATAATATACAACTTCTTCTCCAAACACTAATAGTTGGTCACTTTTCTTAAAAGCGTTGGAAATTGTTTATGATATGTTGCAATATCTAATATGTATGCAAAACATTCATCCCAACTAACTAAAACTCTTTCCCCATCGCTCCTTTTCACTCTTTCACCCTGACAGAAGCCATACTAAAGTGTTGAGATGCTTGATTCTATAATCACGTTGATGACAAAGTTTTCTTTATGGTATGAGTTTAAAGATTTTTCATTGCAATTGCTACGAACATAAAATTTGCAACAGCAACAACAACAACAAACAAAAAACTCTAAAACTCTATTTCAGTTTTATAAATTCATAGAACAGACAGACAGACGCATATGGACAGACGTATATGTACAGAAAGACAGACAAAAATATTGTATATTGAAAACTCATACAACGAGCTGTGTGGCATGAATTATTAAATGTCAATTTGCAACAACATGTAAAGTTTTGTTGTGACAACAACTTGTGCCAGAAATTGTTGCAATAATTTATTTTATTGCTGGCAACTATTAGAGAGTTTCAAATAAACATAAGCAACATATCTACACAGCAAAAACAAAAACTTCTTGCTGTTGTTGTTATTGTTGTTGATGATGACGAAGAGGACAATAACAACTCTGAAATTGACGAAGGGGATGACGATGATGATGTTGTTGTTATTGTTGATGATGACGAGAATAATATGTTGGTAGTAATGTTGCATTGTATAGAAAGTTTTATTTATTTTATTCCTTTTAGTTCCATTATTTTGATTTGTGTTGTTAAAAATTGGTCAACATGACAACAACATATTACAAGTTAAAAATTGTTACTGAACAATATAACAAATAAATAAAATTGCAAAAAAAAATCTACATACACGTATGTAAAAAAAAATTGTTCGTACACACATACATATGTTTCAGTTTACCTTTAAATACGTACACACTCAAAGAAATGTGTTAGATCAATATAAAAATTCAATTTCAGTAAAAATTTCGCACTAAAGCAAATTTGTCGAAAATAAAAGACAATATCCTTAAACACATGACTTCTACTATATATTAATACATAATTTATTTTACTAACATTTTTTTTTTTTTGGAATGCTTAAGCAATGCACAAAAATACCCACTCTGAATTTTGTTTTTATGTTGTTTATTGTGCATATAAGTAGTTTTGAGATACAACTTCTAGAATTTCTCTAGAATTTCAAAGGAAATCCAAAATAATGAATCTCAACAAGAACAACTGGACGATCAAGAAGAAGAAGAAAATCAAAGCTTTATTTTTTTACTTTTATATTATTTGTTTCTTTTTTCTCTGGTACTCGTTTTACATTTAAACAAGTACATTTTTAACTTGTTGGCAAAATACAACAAAAAAACACAGAAAAGAAAAATCCTTTAAATAATATAACAACAGCAACAAAATAAGCTTAAATTGATAGAAATAGAGATGGATGAAAAGACAGACAGACGGACGTACCTATGGAAAGACAGACATAGATCCATCGCATAACTTTTTATTCTTTGAAACAAATGTTTGTGTGTAGACAACAAATGTCTGTATATGTAGAGTATTTGTTTGACTATTAACAAGTACTGTGACGACGACGTCGTCAATGAGGACGAGAATAGGGTCTACGATGAGTATGTCCAACATTGTTCAGTGTATTGACTTTGATGCTTTACCCATGATTTGTATGCAAAAACATTTTCAACTGAAAGAAATAAATCAGCATCGCACTTCAAATAAATGAAAAAAAAATACAAAACAAAGCAATTGTATGTTTAAACAAAAAAAAAAAAGGTTTTGTATTCTATAGCTACAAATATTTTTCAATCTTTATGCAAGATGAAGAAGAAATAATACGAAATACATGAATTTTTTGCAAATACTCAGTTTCATTTCAGAGATATGAAATGGCATTCAAAGTTGCATTAACATCAGCAGAACTTAAATTTTTCAGCAAACAGGCACAAAAATGTTAACAAGTTCATAAGAATTATAGAATAATAGACAAAAAAATAAAAAAAAAGGAAAAATTTAACTTGATTTAATAAAGCTATTTATTAAGAAATTTGTATTTAAACAATATTTTCTACTCTAAACTCTATAAAAAATATAAAAAGTAGTGATTTCTTAAGTGCCCATATAAGCTTTTCTTAAAATAAATAAAAATTTTATATATGACTATTAATTTAATATACAACTATTTGACACCTTTAGAAAACTTTAAATTGAAAAATATAACTAAATAAAAAAAAACCTACTAAAAAAAATATCATGTTGGTTTACGAAAAAATCTAAAGTCATACATTTCGACTTATAAACAATTTATAAACTCCTTCCTCAAGCTGTGTGGCACAAGACAAAGCCATATAAAATAAACAGACAGTAAAAACACCAACAAAGAAAACCTCATCAGACTCATATAAGGGGATTTATTGTGCACTACAACGAGCCCAAAGTCTACAATTCATACTCCCAAAATGTTTGCAATCTTTCTTTTCCATTTTTTTTCGTTTTTCATGCATTTTATATGTTTTCTACCGGCTTTTACAATTTAGTTTTGTTTTCCTTGTACAAGATTAAAAAAGTTGGGAATTGGAATCAAACGCATATAAAGTCCTTTAGAAGAAATCAAAATTGTAGCACAATTAAGAAAATTATCAAATCTTTTTAAAATTCTTTGAATAGTTGTACTGGCATCGAAATTAGCTTAATGTTTCTTTTTTCAAATTTTTATTTTTGTTAATTTTTTGCTGATTTAGATAAGAAACTTTTCGAAAGCATATCTACACAGAGGGAAAAAGATATATACACGCCTGGTATCAAATTGACACCAAACTGTTCATAATTTTTCAATACCATTCGTTGTCAAAGTATATACATACGTACAACAACACTATTTACTGTTGACAACATTGCAACAATTCCTTATCGAAATCTAAATTTTATACACATCCGTTGTCTAAATGCTAACAAACTTGGTAAGCTCACTATTGACAATCAATCCGTTGCCAATAGTGAGCTTACAACGTTTGTTAACATTTAGACAACGGATGTGTATAAAATTTAGATTTCAACAACGAATTGTTACAATATTGACAACGCATAATACATAGTGTTGTCATACGTATGTACATACTTTGACAACGGATGTTATTGAAAAATTATATACTCCTTGGTGTCAATTTGGTACCAGGCGTGTATATTTCCTTTTCCCTCTGTGTAATAGAATTATGGATAATAAGGATCCAGAAGATATCTGGGGTCTTCAGAAAATTGATTTCAAAAGACATACAGACGGATATATCTTAAACAATTTCATATAGAGCGCCCAAAAAAATAGGCAAGGATAAGATACTCGATACTCCCTAAGTTTTTAGTACAGATCACTATACTGAACAATTTCTCTACCATAAATTTCAACACAACTGCATATAGCACACATCAATATGTTGCATATAAAACCGCGTATGTTCAGATGTGTTGTTTCGATATTGTAACGATTATTGCAATGATTGTTAAACAACAGAAACGAAGAAAAAAAATCACAAAAAATAGCAGCCAACACAAAACTAAAAATGTTCGAAAAAAAAGAAACAAACTTTCGTGAAATGGAATTTGCATTTAACAAGATCGAAAATTGATTTTTCGTGTTAACCATCAAAACATACCTCAAATAAAACCAAAAAGACACACACAAACACACGGATGCACTCACAAACAATAAAATTTTGTTGAAAAAGTAACAAAATTTATAAAAAGAATAAGAAAACTCTACAAATGAAATGAAAGTTTCGTTTGTTACATCAATGGATGCCACCAAAAAAGAAAGAAAACAAAAAACACAACACAAAAGAAACAAATTTATAGAAATAGAGGTGAACAAACTAAATATCACAGTTTAAAACATGAGATATTGACTTTTAATACACAATTATTTTATTATATTACAGACTTAAACAACAACAACAAACAACCACAGAAATCTATGAAATCTTTATTTAAACATTCCAAAGAAACAGTTTTTAGACTTGAACATAGAAAAATAAAAAAAATAAAGAAAACTTCTTAAGTGGCCATTATTTTTTCCATCGCCTATTGTCCTCTTAGACTTTTATGACTTTAATCCATTTTCCTATGTCTCTTGTTTCTTTCCTGATGTAAAGTAAATTTTTGATAAATTTGTAATAAATGTCAATTTTTCTAATTAGTATGTAAAATACAACTCGGCATAAGTAACTATTAAATACAGTGATCTTTACAATAATAATACTAAATAAAAAAAGAACTAAACTTTAATGAGGTACAATAGAAATAAAATTATACAACAACTACAACAACAAAAACTCATTAATGGATTGAAATAAAATGGTATATTAAGGAATACAATAGAGATATTCATAGTTGTCGAACAATCGATGACAAATAAAGTTGTTAGTTCTGCTTGACAAGTCACACTTATTACAGGTGACACGATATAACTGATATATACAGGAAAATAGAGAGAGAAAGCGTAATAACCATTACATACTATTCTATATACGTAGAAAGTGGTAATGTTAGACTCAATTTAATGATGACATTATATAAATTAAAAAAAAGTAAGAATTTATAGTCGGGCATGGTCGACCATATGTGATACCCTACACCAATGATTATGTTACAAATTTTGATAATTTTTTAATAATAAAGTATTTAATTTAATTTTTACCTTAATTCAGAAATATTTTAACAATTTGTTGACAAAAAAGGGATTTTCTAAAAGAGGGCCTATAGGGGGGCAGGGGGTTTATATGGTCCTATTCTTATAAATTATTATTTTTGAAGAATATTATTGTAATATTATTGTTTATAAGTGAATTTTTACCATCAAGTCATTTTCTGAACGGGACTTAGTATGAGGGATAGGGTCAAATGAGGCCCGATCATTACGATCAGCAGTATCATTAAGACTTATATAAAACTAGGTTTTGGCGATTTTCGAAGTAATACAAGAACATTTAACATATTTATGAGTTCAAAAGCCCTATTCGGGGGGTACGGTTGTATGGGGGCTATACGAAATAATGGACCTATTTAAACCATTTTCAATAGACTTCTCCTTGGGTCAGAAGACGAGTATGTGCCAAATTTCATCTAATTTTCTTGAGAGTGATTCTGAGCCGATTGGTTTAGGAAAAATATTTTTGGGTGTTACAAACATCAGCACAAATGAATAATACCCTCCCCACATCATTGGTGTAGGGTATAATAGGTATAATAAATAATAATAATTGACAAATGATATTTTGGAACTGACTTTAATAAGAATATCATGAAGTACTGACAATTTTGTTTATGTAAAATTTTAATTGGTAAAAATAATCTCAAATTCAGCCATGTTATAGATATTGTGGCTTGTCCTAATGAGACAAAAGGAACTCAATAAAATCCTTTTCAAACCTTATAAAACGTCATCAACCATATAACAAACATAAAACATTACACATCATATAGAGGGCGGGCATAAATTCTAACACAAATATATGAATAATGAGGCGCAAAATTAAAATTATGAAAACATGTCAATTATTTTTGACAGCAGGTATTAATTCAGAAGGGGACAAACCCTTTTTCTCTTACCATTTTTTTTCTATACTTTGAGCAATCAAAACGATAGGTTTGCTACAAATAATCATCAACGACATAACTATAGCAATAGCGACAATTGTCACCGAGTCATATACATATGTATGTGAACAACAATAAAGGTGGTTGTTGTTGTTCCCTCATATTATTACCAACATTAATAGTCAAGTTGTTTTTTATTTTCCATACAAAAAGAAAGAAAGTTGGTTTGAAAATCATTGAGACTCCATGCTGGGCTTACATTTTTTATTCATAAAAAATTATAATAAAAAAAATGAACAAAAAAACAGCAACAAAAACTCAATACAATAAAAATCCGCTGGCACGAACAGGTGTGTGTAAGTGTTCTTTGTAATGTGTGAAACAATTCAGTTTTAAATTCAATACATTGCCACATTTTGTTGTATGTTGTAATGTACAACATGATTATTGAGACTATAATTTGTGAACTTGACATATGGCAATGCAAAAAGGGTTTGTTTTATTGGTAAAATTCATATGGATTTCAGGAAAACTGTTGCCGTAGATATTGCAGCTAAAGTTGCAAAAGCTTCTTTTTTTACAAAAAATATGTACATATTTTTCCTTTGGTTACTATTTATTTACAAAAGCCCACAGTCATAACACGCAAACCAATTTTTTATACCCTACACCACTTTAGTGGGTAAGGTATGTTGGGTTTGTACTGATGTTTGTAACGCACAGTAATATTAGTCCTTTACCCACTTTAAAGTATACCAATCAGCCTAGCGGCATTTTCTGAGTCGATTTAGCTGTGTCCGTCCGTATGTCTGTCTGTCTGTCTATCCTCCTGTCTTTCTATCTGTCCGTCCGTCCAGGTAATCATGTCTGTCTGTCTGCCAGCCTTTCTTTCCATCTGTCCGTCCGTCTTTCTTTCCGTCCATGTAAACATTGTAACCAAACTACAGGTCGTAATTTTGCAGGTGATTCAATGAAATTTTAAAAGCTGCAAAACCAAGTTCTATCTGTCTGTCTATCCGCCTGTCTCTCTATCTGTCCGTCCGTCCATGTAATCATGTCTGTCTGTCTGTATGTCAGCCTGTCTTTCTATCTGTCTGTCCGTCTCTTTTTCCGTCCGTCCATGTAAACATTGTAATCAAACTACAGGTCGTAATTTTGTAGGTGATTCAATGAAATTTGAAAAGCTGCAAAACCAATCAAACTACAGGTCGTAATTTTGCAGGTCATTCAATGAAATTTGAAAAGCTGCAAAACCAAGTTCTACACCAGTCTCGATGACCCTGATGAACTTTCTGATTATAGGACCTTATTAGACCCTAGTCGCTATACAAAGCCCCCTTCAAAATATGACTAAAAATAACTGTTGTAGGGTATTATATGATCGGCCTCGCCCGACTATAATTTCCTACTTTGTTTTGTTATTGTCATTTTTACCTTATATATGATATTTTTATCCTTTTGTATAACAAATACGAAACTGGATATAACCAAAACAGTGGAATATTTATGAATCGTCTGGTATCTGCAAATGTTTTAAAGAATTTCTGAAATAATCCACCTGAAATTTCCACCTTAGACAATTTTCATATACATCATCTGTTAATCTAGAAATTCAGAGTAATATTCATAAAATTGTGTATTGAAATTCAACGGAATTTCGTTTTTTGTCAAAAGGGATCAGCCATTGAAAGTTCGATTAAAGACTTACATATATGTAGTATAATTTGGACTCTAGCTGATTTCCTAAGTATTATACAGTTATATTTTATAGCATTCCCTATTCTACTGTATATGCTTAAAAGCTTGCAAACTTATAATTTCAGACTTTATATGTACGTATATACGACTAGTATGTATATATAGAGAATATGTAAACGCCATGTAATCGTATTAAATAAAGTAATGTCTGAATACGTCTGTAAATTTTTTTCGTAATACAATAAAAAATGTATTTATGAACAGAATGGAAAAAAAATCACAAAGTCACCCAAAATCCTATGTGTATGTAAATTGGTCAATATCAGCCAAAACAAACAGCAGTATTATTACCAAAAACCAGTGATGCCAATAGATGAATTCTTGTATAGCTATAATCATATTGTAAAATTTTTATAAAAGCTTCTTTTAAATATTTTATGCAGAATATTTAAGAATTAATTTTCTAGAATTATAATGAAATTGAAAATTATATGAACAAATTCCTTTACACTCACAATTTCATTCCTTGCCAATTCTGTCTTTTACAAGCTGTATGATTTTTTTCCATTTAGTTTTTTACAGAAATTCATAACCAATGCAGACATAATAAGTGCCAATATTGAGGATTTTTGCGTTAACAACACGAACATGTAACACAAAAAACAACAAAAAAACAGCAACGTATAAATAAATACTCACAACGTTGTGAACGCGAATTTCGAAAATAAAAAAATACAATAATAACAACAAAAACAATGAACCTTAAAACTCAATTGTTGTTGGTCATTTCAATAAAATAAAAATAAAATAAAAAAATATTCTTATGAATTTTAAAACAACAACTATAGATTTAATGTAAATTCATATAAATTACAACAAGAGGAATTTTTAAAGATTATTTAAAAAGAAAGAGCAAACAAGTAAAAATTATTATCCTTGTGTGTAAAAACTAATAAATGGCAAAATATTTAACCCATAAGCTGGACAATGTGCAAAATATTGTAAAAAACATTCAACGCCCATTTTAAAAGGGGAGTGGCTAAGTATAAACTGAAAGTTAGGAGAAATTTTAGGGTTATATAATCTTCCCAAAAAGCTTATAACTTTAAAGGTTTTTTTTGTTTTATTAAGTAAAATTTTAACCAAATTTTAAAACGTATTTAAAAATCTAAATATTTTAACATATTTTCAACTTTAACCCAATTTTATGGGATGGGCCTTGAGTAGCAAATTCAAGAGTTTAATTAACAATTAAGTTATAAAAAACTATAATTCCGGTTGAGTGTTAATATTACAACAACAAATAGATTTCTGAATTGAAATTAAAACAAACAATCATTTGTGACGAAACACACCCAAATTGTAAGCTACTTAAAAAATAAAAATCGCAACAAAAAAAACTAACATTGACAAAAAATTAAATATTTACACATGCACACACATACATACATATTTATTGGTTTGTAATCAAATCGCTTTTCAATGTTTTTCCCAAAAACAGAAACGAGCATTAATCGAATATCACAGCCACAATGCCAAAGACATTATTATTATTGAATTTTTATATGGAGATTTTAAAACATCTTCATCATGAGCTTCTTCAGCTTCATGATGAGCTTCTTCAGCTCCATCGTAGTCGTCTTCGTCATCATCATCATCTTCACAATCGCAGTCGTTTTGCTGTAGCAGACTGCAAAGTTGTTCTCATGACTCAAAAAGGCCTTTTTTGCTTAACCTTCGTACTACCGAAACCCATCAGATTAAAATTTAAGTTTTTTATTCAATGATAAGGCAGTGAATTTTTAAAAATAAGAAATACTTTTTATTTAGTGATTTATATTTTCACATAATTTTTAATTATTCAATAATGGTTTCTAAACTAAATATAAAGGAATCCAACTGTGTGAATTACAGTTATCCACTTAGAACAGATGTAATAGTGATTGGTAGAGCAAGGGTTAATCTCGTATACAAAGCTAAAAAAACTACAGAATGTAAGAAGGTTTCAATGTATCGTAATTGTTAATGTTTCTGTTGCTGCCGCTGTTGTTGTTTTTGTTGTCATCATTAACTACATCCACATCATTGTCAACGCGCCACATTATATTTTGTTTGGGGGCTTGAGATTCAGACAAGCGTTACATTTTTATATCTTAATTGAAATTTTGTCAAATTACGTTGACAGTCGAAGATTAGATTATTATTATTTTTTTTTCATTTTTGTTTATTTCATTATTTTTTTTATTTTTATTCTTTTCAATTGATTCATTCATGGTTTCGTTGTTGTTGCTTATTTCACAGAGTTTGGGGGATTTGTGTGGCACTGTAAAAGCTAAACATTTTTTGTATTTTTTTTTTAATGTTATATATGTGTGTGAATACCTCTCAAATGATGAGTTTTAAAATGTACTGAACACGAGAAAAATAAAAAAATTTAAGGGGCCAGTGATTGAAAATTTTGATCTTAGTACAAAAATGTTCAAAAAGATTTCAGCAATCTTTTCGAACTGGTTATTCAAAATTCCGTAATTGGTAACACAGTTTTTTTCGCCTAAAATAGAAATGTTTTTCACTAAAAGGTATACTTTTATAAAAAAAATATTTTTTATTAAAAATTCGTCATTATACTAGAAACCGATTTTGAAATCTAAGAATAAGATTTGTCATTAAAAAGCCCCCTTTTTCATCAAAATTCTAATATTAGATATTATTTCATTAAAAATATAATTTTCACCAAAAATTTTCAAAAAAAAAATCTAATTTTCACAAAAATTAAGTTTTTCACTAAAAAATGTAATTTTCACAAAAAATTACGTTTTTCGATACAAAATAAAATTTTCACTCAAAATTTAGTTTTTCACCAAAAAATAAAATTTTTACTAGAAATTTAATTTTCACAAAAAAAAAGGAATTTTCATGAAAAATTCAATTTTTCATTAAAAATTAGATGGATTGAATATGGGGGCAATTGAGATTAACCTATTTTATGACAAAATACTAGACCCCTCTAGGATAATCGTTGGGGAAGTTAAGCTGTCGAATGTCAAACCCTTCGACGCAATAAGAGGTGAATGAAATTATGGGCGAGAAAATCCCATATGGCCATTTGAAAAAATCAGAATGGTGGTTAGAAACACTACAATTCCAGTACAAGAAGCGTCCTCAGAGATTGGTATGATGGTACATATTCAAAGTGGACCCAAAAGTTTACAACTACACAAAATTGCAAGAATGCATTCAGACGAATGTAGACCATGTGGAGAGTATAGTGAAATGCTGAAACATTCTCTGCCATAGTAAAGTTTTAGTCGAATTTAGATCCAAATGTCTTGGTAGAGTTGTTATTTCAGATATTCTCTTCTCTTAGGAAGACTTTTTGAAAAATTCTAAGTAACTACTTACAGGAAACTGAGTTTCTAAACATTCGTCGATAATTCCTTTCATAGATCACTATATAAGGTTTTCCAAAAGCTGAAGTTGCGCACAACAGGCTCGATAGCAGGCTCCTTGCAACCTAACCTAAAACGTAAAGTATATAAATTTCGAACTGGCGACTATAGAATTCTAACCTCTTACCCATCACTGCATGATTTTATTTGGACATTTATTTATTAAGTGGTTTAATGCTCAAAATTTCATATTTAATGTTTTTTTTGTACATTTTGCTGATGCTTCTCTTTATGCTTCTTTTCAAATTATTTTTAAAATCTTTTGATGTTAGTTAACGTTTTTTGCTTCTTTTATGTTTGCATTTCTTCAATAATTTGTCCACTAAACAAAAAAACCCAAAGTTTGCAATGGTTTATTTTATTTTCCTTTGTCTGCAGGAAGGGTGGTTAAACGTTTAGTTTAGCAAATTTTTTTTAGCAAGTTTATAATTTTTCTTGGATTTTTTTTTCATTCTTATAAGTTTTTTGTTTGTTTTTAGTTGACTAACCAGCTAATATGGCCAATTTTGTTTTTAATGTCTTTCATATCTTTTCTTAAACATTTCATACATAAATCCGCTTTGTCAAAGAGAATATCTTATAAAAATTTGTTTTTTTGGGGAGAACTTTTGTAACAGTTGTTGTTGTTGTTTTATATTATTATTTTTATGCTTCAGTGTCATGTCATTGTCATTTTCTTTAGGTTTTTTTATAGTTTATTTCGTTTATAAGTTGAGTAGAGAAACGATATCGTGTTTTAATCTTATCAAAATTTTAATCCCTTTTCATGAGGTTTCCTAATTGAATTTAAAACAGTTTGAAACAGTGAAACCTTTATTCGAATACTTTTTGTCTTGGCCGTTTTTTTTCACTTATTGTATTTTGAATACAGAGAATCTTACAGTTGCAAGTTTTCATCTTCAATTAAGTTTTACGCATGTCAATCTTTTAAAGAAAAAAATATTCCCGTACAACAATATAAGGAAAAAAGCCTTTAAATATTCAAAATGTTCGAGTGTTTCCTTTTTTTATTTCGAATGTCTGGCCGAATTAATTCGTCTTTTGCATGTGGCCGTGAGTGAAGTATATACGTCTGATGCGAAGACGGTCAATTTGCTTGACAGTGTAATTTTCCAATTAAATGAATTTCGGGCTCTACCTTTAGGAATGACCCAGCAGTCTGTATGTGAAATGTCAAGGTAGTCATTTGTTATTTTTAAGTATTTTTGTGAACAGATTAAATACTATGATGAAGATTTCATTTAATACTTGGTGACATTTCAAACAAAATTTATACCGAAAAAATAACAAAATAAAACCGATAATAATGACCAAAGATAGTTTGGAAATTGTATGCAAATCATTGAATTCTACAACTGATGAATTCCTTTAAAATTGGGTAATTTTTAAGATTCTCAAAGAAAACGAGCTTTTGAAATTAATCTTTTAAATGCAAAAGTCATGTCATAGGTTTTTGTAGAATTCTACCTAAGTATGAGTTTTATCAAATCAAAATTTAACAGATTTTATTAAAAAAATTGAGTTCTCAGGCTCAGGTAATTATTTGGATAATATTATTTTAAAAACCATTTTTAACTTTAATATATAATTTTCAAATTATGTATTAATTCCTATTCTATTTAAGCAACTTATTATGTATATCAATCAACCCATATCTGTCTATATCTATATACATATATAAAAATGAATGTGTGTTTGTTTGTATGTTTGAACTTTATAGACTACTAAACGGCTGAACCGATTTTATTATAATTTTCACAGTGTATACCTGTATGTCTGGAATAGGTAATAGGCTACTTTTTATTTTGAAATTCCAAGTGGGCGAGGAGCCACGCCCATATTAAGAAAATATTAAATCCGTATATTTTAGATAATATAACAGTTAGAGTCCTTAAATTTTGTCGAAGCAACTTTGGTATTAATATAATTATTTAGGACAAAAAGTAGGCGGACTAGCATTAGGGAGCGTGGCACCTCCCATATAAATTAAATACAAAAATTCGTTCATCTTGGAAACTATTACAATTAGAATCTTCAAATTTTGCACGAATAACTTTAACATCCATCTGAACATTTTGGGTAATAAATTGGCGGACTACCCACGAGGGGAGCGGCACGTCCCATATTAATTAAAGACAAAAATTCGTTTATCTGGAAAACTAATGGAACTAAATTCTTCAAATTTTGCACGTAGAACTTAAATATTCATCTGAACATTTTGGAGGAAAAAAAAAGTGAACTTTTATCTGGGGGGTCTTGAAGCCCCCATATGAATCATATAGAAAAATTCATATATCTGAGAAACTATTAGAGCTAGAATCTTCAAATTTTACATGAAGAACTTTCATGTGAACATTTAGAGCATAACGGGCGGACTTGGCACAACATATTAGAGCTAGAATCTTCAAATTTTACTTGAAGAATCTTGACATTCATCTGAACATTTAGGGTATAACGGGCGGACTTTCAATAGGGAACTTGAATTAAATATAAAATTTCGTTTATCTGGGAAACTATAGAACTTGATTTAAAAAATTTTGCACAAATTAGTTTAGTATTCATCTGAACATTTTGGACTTTCATGTGGGGAGCTTGAAGCTCCCCATAGATAGATAGAAATTGGCGATAGATGGAAACTGGCGAACTTGCAATAATTTGCTTGACATCTCTCATATGTAACATATTATAAATCTGGAAAACAATTGTAGTTAGAATCTTCAAAATCGTTAAGTGGGATTTTTATTTATACATATTCCTTTTAGGGTAGCAAAGAACACTGGGTATAGCTAGTATTTAATAAAGAAGATATTTTCAAAAATTATAAGCCCATAATCCCCATTTACTATTATAATTGATTTCCAATTAAATAATGGCATTTTCCACAATTTGTTACAGCGCATTATAGACATCGGAACAAAAATCAGGGCGATAATGAAAAATATTTTGACAGCAATATTTCAAATATTAATTCGTTGCAAACAATGATAATAATAAGAATTGGAAACGGAATTCATTAATGTGCAACTGACTTCTGTTCTGAAGGCAACAAATGCAACGTATGCATTTAATGGGAATTCGTTTTACTTAATTATCCGGGCGTTGCTGTAAACAGTTACTGAAAAATTATGCGATCGTTCGACTTCCTGTTTTGAAATGTTTTAGTGGGAATTTTCACCATCAGTGCAAAGCAAATGCACTGAGGAAAACAGTTCATTCATTCATTAGTTTTTTTGCAACAACCCCTATCTTGGTACACAGAAGGGCTGTAACCTCTTGGAAAAAAGTGACCCTTAGACTTGATTGTTTTCATAGTTTTGTTGTATTGCTAAGGAACCTTTTTAGGTTTTTCTTTCCTTTCGCTTTGTTTTGTTTATCAATAATAGACAACAGTTCTTATTTTCTCAAAATACAAAATTCTCACCTAAAATTTTTAAATTATATAGACTCGTTTAATATTAATGCCGCTGTCCATGTGTAGAGTTTAAAGTATGATTTTTTTTTTTTTCAAATTTTTATTAATGTGCATAAAATGAAAAACGTGCTCCCTCGTGGCTAATTATTTTAGTAATGTATTGTGAAAATTATGTATCAATTCCTTGAGGGTTGAATGAATTATAATAAAACTATACTCGTCGTATACAACACCATCATTTTCAAATTTTATGAATGGGAAAAAACAAACTTTCACTTTTTCACTGCGACTGCCAGCAGTTTATTGGGAGTTTTTAGTTTGAGTTTTTGTTCATTTGATAACAGCTGCTTTATGCATCATTTTGCACCAACTCTAAAGAGGAACTACATGGCTTTGAAAAACAATTTATAAATATTAAACTAAATTTTATACTAAAATTAATTTGATTATATAATTTGTTGTAATTTTTTCGCATCAGGAGCAATTTGGAAATAAACTTCGATCGAATCTTTTTACTGTTTGATTTTAAAAGAACTAAACTGTTTAGTAGGGTGTTTTCTAAAAGACCAAACTCCCGAGTTAATATTTAAATTATATTTTTGGCAAATTTTCGCCAAAGACAGTGGCGGTAGTTTTTCTTTGGCATCTGAAATACCACAATATTGAATATTGTTTAATGTCCATCAACCATTTTGCCGTTTAACCATAATTGCTTGCTGCCACGACTGCTACAAAGCTGAGCATGAGGAGGCAGACAGACAGACAGACAGAGAGACAACAACACATCATATCATGTCAAAATATGAGCCAGTTTTGTATAAGTATTTCTTGTTGTATTTACGAGCAAAATAAAATTATACTCATTTGTCATGAGGCCAACAATTTTTCATTTAACTTCTTATTATGTTTTCATCAAGGAATGTGGTTAAACCTGAAGGACGTTTGTTTCATCATAAAGTCCATTACTATATTGTACAGACCTGCCATTATTTACATGGTTGGAAACTGGGTTGTGTTACTCGTAGGTTACAACTCAGTTGGCTATTTGATATAAAAATACAATTATTGCACATTTATTATAGAACATTATAAGCTTCGGCTCTTTTGCATCCCTTTTTGTGTGCTTTATGTTGCAACTATAGTTGTTGTCTGGCTTGTTTGTGTGTTTAAAAAGCTCTAGGCTTTTGTCGATGAGGATCAGGCGGTATAAAATAATATCATTCATACTCTGCTTTTATTTTGTTTTGTTCTATTTGTTAACCTCATAAATAAGAGTCAGGTTTATTTTAAGATTTTCTTCCTTTTTGGTTGTTGAGTTTTTTTTCCTTTTTTCGTTTTTGAGAGAAACAATATATAAAGCGCAGCCTTTGAGGCTGCATAACGATAATGAGCTTTACGTGTAGTTATAATTTTTTATTGATGCTTGTTATGAAACAAATAGCTTTAGTTTTCCGCCAACACCACTTACGTCGACCGTCACAGCAGTCAACAGCAGCTATAGCAAAACAAAAGAGGATCTACAGTAAAATATCAAATGAAGGAACTCTGGCCATACTTGTATATCATACAAATTGATATGCAGGCCTCCCGTAGTATCATCATCAACCAATTCTAAGCTACAAGTGCAAATTTACAATAATTGTTTTCCTTAACAGCAGCACTCTCTTTTAGACATATCAGAGGGACAGAAATGTAGAAAAACTACATATAACTTAACTTTTGCTTTTAAGCTACTGCAAAAAAAAGTATGGACTACGACGACTTTGAGAATGATTAAAGTTTAAACTTTAATAAATAAACCTTGGAAAGCATTTTCAAATGTAACAATTATTGAAATAAAAAAGCTGCAACAGAATCAAAAAGTATTTAGCTTTAAACTAATTTAATTTAGAGCTAATCTTTAATTAACTGTTGTTGTAAAATATTAAATAATAAACAAATGTTGTTGTATTAAAATGCTTAATGTCCCATACTAAAACAAAATACGTCAGTTCCAATTACATTGTAATTACTGTCATCATACCTGTAACGCATAAAGTAATTCCTTGCTGGTTACTGGAAATGCGTATTTGACTTCACTTTTAGGCAAAATTATTTTCGCATACTCATAATTTTATGCACTCAACCGGGCATTTGTGTATGCGTGTGTAAATTTCACTCAAGCTGTGCAACAATATTCGTTTTATTAACCAGACCAGACAGGTGAGAGCAAAATATTATAACTTATATTTACATAACTAATGTTAAGACTTTCCTTCTAGAAAAAAATTAATCTGTGTCACTTATGTCACTCCTTAGAGCTAGTAAAGTAACTAGTGCATTGCTGTTGGTCACAAAAGAGATAGGTCAAAGTTGTGCAATAATTTTACTCATTAGTGTTAATGCTTTTTTGGTGTAAGTTGTTAAACAATTTCCATATTGTTAGTGAATATCATAGTGAATACGTATGACTTTAATATAAATCAAAAGAAACAGAGAGAGATAGGAGAGAGACAAGAGAACCCTGTTTAAAGTCTGTTACATTTTGACATGCAAATTACTTTAAACTGTGGTATATTCTCTGTTGTTTCAAAATGTTCCTCTGTGTTCATTGCATCAACATGAACCCAGTTAACCTAAAATCAAAAGTTTGTACCAAAAAACTATAAATAAAGAAATCTGCTGAACCTAAGCTATAATTGTTACATGGGTAAGACATACGATCTGACATGCGTCCAATCATACCCATCCTATAAGAAGTCTTAAAGACTCTTAGTATCACGTTGCCATGAGAGCCTAAAGTCTAGGCTATAATCAGTTAGTTAGTTTAAAAGGAGGAAGTATATACATCAAATCCGAAGCAACACACCTGTCTGTTATATAGAAACGTGACTCTATATAAGTTTTTTCTGCAGAAAATGGGCATTTATAGTAGTTTTCACTCTTTTAATATTAGCACAATATTGTGTGGCAACTCTTTTTAATTTGCCATAAGAATTTAAAATAGTGGCAACTCCGTTCAAATTGGTGAGATTATTTTCTGAAATACATGTCAATCTTTATCAGCAGCTACGTTTAAGCCGGCTTAGCTTTTGAGCCGAATGAAGTTGGCGGCAGCGCGGCTTACAAAATATTACCAACGGCCAGCCGCCGTCGATTTGAGCCCGGAATCGAACCCACCACCTACCAGACTAAAACACTAACCACTAACCTACCAGAGGCCACAAGCTATTACTATAAGTAACAGATTTATTCAATGTTTGCTGGGACATATCAGTTGTTGATGTTGTTGCTGTTACCTCTGTGGTGAATACATGAATAAAGTTATGTTGTTGCTATTTATTGTTTATAATCATTGTTGTTATGGCTGTTTGTTGGGTTATTGCAGTGGCTGTGGCTCTTGTCTTTTGTTGTTGTTGTCGTTATTTTAGTCAGTACCCGGTTGTTAACAAGTTATCAACTTGAAAATTATACCTCGTTTGTTGTTCACTTTTATTTTTCTTTGTACTTTTATAGTTGCTATTGCTGTTGATATTTTTTGTTCATATTATTAACGTTCTGCTGCCGCTGTTGTTTTTTATTTTTGTTGCAGCAACAGCAATAATATCACAAAGTTGCCAGCATATGTTGATTGTTGCTGCTGCCGCTTTTGTTGTAATTGTTAATACAGCTTGTTTGTTTTTATTATTTCAATAATATTTCTTGCATACACTATTTAACTCTTTTTTTGTTGTTGTTGCACTTTTTGTTATTTTACTTTTTTTGCATTATTGCTGGCAGTTGCCTTTAAATTGCTGTTTTTCTCATCTTCCTTTTATGCTGATGCTGTAATGGATGTTGCTGCTGTTGTCATTATGGGTGGTAAAAGTTTAAAGTCATCGATAATTTATACCCTTTTTTTTAAACCACTAATACTTATTTCATTGGCAACGATTGATGATCATATTCTGTTCATTTTAATACTCATCGTATATGAAAAGTACAAAGACTAGCATATTTATAGTTTATGCATTGTGCTTTTAACAATGTTAGGAAGTAATAAACTTATTAACAATATCCTTTTCAATCCCATATTTTTTAATAAGTACATAATTATATAGCTACCGAATTATGGTCAACATAAATTTTATCGTTTTGTACACATAATGCTCTAAACTACCTAAGGTGTTTGAGAAATTCTCTTTTTATAATCTATCATTTAATATCTAGCTTTTATGAAAATACAGGAAAATATACAATATTTGATTCGATTTTGTTTAAATTTTTTTTTTCAAAATTTCTTTCATTGCTTTGTCTTGACATCCGTTTTAATTATCTAAGTATTAGTTTATCGTTTATCCAACCTTGTGTAATTGATATGCCACCAAACAATTTCGTTTGATTTGAAAACAATTATTGCACACAATATTATATTCTTTTCAAGCTCATCTTTAAATAAATGGTATGACATGATGACGGATGTTTTGCAGTCTGCATCAGGTTTTTTTTCACAATCTTCTTTTTTTATTATAATTTAGTTATTTAGAATTCTCACAAAAAAGCAGTAGGAGTATTTTTTTCAAGCAAACAATATATAGTGCGGTATCAATCCTTTGAGACATGGATTCATCCGGTCGCTATTGTTTGTTTGCTTGCTGCTGTCGTTTGCTTTCTCTTTTACTCATTTGGAGTTTTATTTATGTTATTTCAGTTAAAATTTGCATGTGTTTTGTTAAGGGATCCAACATGGTATAGCTTAACTGGTGTATATTTCATTTGAAGGATATTGGGGGGGAATACAATTGAATTTGTGTGTTTTTGGACAATAAAACTTCCTGTCTATTTGCAATTATTCTATGAAAAGAAATGTAACGCCTTTTGATATTATAAAAAACAAAACACAAAAATGGAAATCCTATTTAAACTTTAAAAGCAGGCACCTACTAATTTTAACTTCAGTATAAATAATACACCATTTCCAATTTAAGATTTTACATCAGTTTCTTAAAAACTTTGAAATTTTATAACACTGGACCAGAGATACAAGCCTATGCAAAATTATAGGCGGCGGAGCCGCAACCATTTTAGGTCAGCGGCTTATTATAGCAAATATCGGCGGCGGCTAAATTGTCGGCTCAATTTAACTTTTTCTTCAAATTGACCTTATAAGCGTTTAATATATTGAAAAATCTCTGTATAATAGTCTGTTATATAGAAACCTCTCTCTATATAAGTTTTTTTCTGCAGAAAATGGACATTTATAGTAGTTTTCACTTTTTTAATATTAGCACAATATTGTGTGACAACTCTTTCCAATTTGCTATAAGAATTTTAAATAGTAGTATTTTCTGAAATACATGTGCGATTTCAATCTTCATCAGCGGCCACGTTTAAGCCGGCTTAGCCATTGAGCCGAAAGAAGTCGGTGGCGGCGCGGCTTGGAAAATATTACCGGCCAGCATCCGCCGTTTTTAGCCGTATCTCTGCCCGGACCCTTACTTAACCAAAAATCTTAGTTGATCTTAGCCAATACATAATAATTTTTAATATTTTAGTTTATTCTTAAGAATTTCCATAAAATTTATATTTGACCCATAAATATGTATGTATGTAGCATAAACGTGTTACTGAATTTTCGTTATATGTTGTAAGCTTGAGACAAAATGCCAATAAAGTTGTAAGCGAGCGTATCGTATTGTCTGTGTGGCAAACTAAAAAGCAATAAATTTTCGTAATAAACCACGGTTTTTTCATTCGCTTATTTCTTGCTAAATGTTATTAATTTTTTGTTTTATTTTATTTAAGTCTATGCATTTGAATGCGGCCAAGTGGCAAAGTCAAAGTCAATCTAGCATAAAATACAAAATGAGCAACACAAACATCTAAAAACTAAACTGAATGAGTGACTTCCATCACCCCGAACCGAAAAAAAACTACAACAACACCAAGAAAAATATATTGCAAAACACACCTAGTCATACAAAAAAAAAAAAAAAAAAAACATTGCCACAAACCGATCTTAAGCAATAATGTGTTTCTGTGGCAACATTGGGTTCGAGGTTTGGGTGCAACAATTTACGTAACTTTTTTTTGTTCCTCTTTTATTTGCAAATAAAATAAAAAATATATATATTTTTATGTTTCTCTTATTTGGCAGAGATTTTTCACTATTTTCTTTTATTTTATTATTGTATTCTGTTGCATTGAATTCATCATCCCAAAGCAATAATATTAACTGCACCAGCAACAACAACAACAACAGCAACTAAAATAACAAAATACTTTAACTATAATTATTGCTTCCTTTCGAAATAAATCGCCAACTTTTCAAGTTCATCGTTGTTGTACTTGTACTTACATACAACTGACGACTGACTGCAGCGGTGATGTTCCACCGATTGTAAAATTTGTATGTCCGTCTGTCTATCTCTGATGTTAGGACCCCATGTATGTGTGGTTATATCACGTGTTCGTTTGGAAACATATATATACATATTTATGTATATGCTTTTATTTCTATTGCTGGTTGATTCATACTCATAGATCTGTTGTGGTCTTGGACTTTGATTTTTTTTATGTTGTTTTATATCTATTCTGACCGTTTTTGTTATTTAGCTACATACTTATGTACATATGTATCTATGTATGTAATAATGTAAGTTTCAGAAAGATAACGTGACCAACTTAATTTAGTTTGTCCTCTTATGTAAATTTTATATAAGTTCTACATAGCCCGGAGTTTTTTGAAGTATTTGAATTTGTAAAGTTATCCATTCTTTAAAATTCTTTAAAAATGCAACAAATATTGAAAACTCAAAAAAAAATTAAGCAATATTTTGACAAATGGCAGTTTAAAAGTCTAAGGCTAATGTCAGAGTGGGCGCTACAAGCGATGCGAAAGCTTTGCGCTACAAACTTTTTCCTGTGCTTTCTCGCATCAAGCTTAGCTTTTACTCTGACATGACACATAGGAAAACTCTGACATCAGCCTAAGTTATAGAATTTTATTTCTGTGTTAAAGAAAAAGTAGTAAAAATCGAAAAACTTTTCGATCCTAATAAGAATTTAAAAAAAGGTCGATTTAGTTTCTTAGAATGTTAAGCTTTTTGGTCGTGTTATATTGCAGATTCTATTTATTTATTTGGTATTTTTACGACCGCCGATACATGTGATGTTGCTGCTATGTTTAAGCAATTGTTGTAGTTGTTGTTTATTGCATTTTATTTTCATTTTGGTTTTGTAATTTTACAATTTCAAAAGTTGTTAATGTGTTTTTTTGTTTTACTTTTTTTTCATACAACAATTGATGTTGTTGTAGTCATTGATGTTGCACGAGTTCAAACATTACTTTGGCTAGAAAGAACAATAATGCATTGGTTTGAGGTCTGGTTCATGATGATTTTTCGTTGTAGCTGCTGAAGCTGTTGTATGTTAAGGCTGATATTTTTTTTTGTTTTCAACACATTTAACCGACTTGCCATACATTTATTGCAACCCAGGCTTAAAACTGCCCTGCTCTTGGTCTGTTTCGTCTCCCTAAGTGTGTAGCCAGGCAGTCAGTTGGCCTGTCTGGTTGCTGATCGTTACATTTGAAAAGCGATCATTAAGTTTTCAACACTATATCCTGCGTGTAAGCACCACACATTTACAGTATCCGTCGTCCCTATATATGTAGTAATATTATGTTTTTGTTCCTGTTGCTGTTTTACTACAATAGAAAAAAACAATCAAAAACAAAAAGATATAAAATGAATCTTAAAATAACGACCGAGTTACGTTTTTTTTGTTTTGTTGTGGCTTAAAGTTGTTTTAGTACATGGTAGATTTTGTTTCTTGGTTGCATCAATGTTGAACTACTGACATTTGCGTTTGAACAGCAACAACTAAAGTATCGGCAGCAACAGATTGCCACAGAAAATTGCTATTTTGTTTTTCAAAAAAAAAACAGAAGGTGCGAATATACAACAACAATAATAAACATAAGAAAATCAACACTAAAAACAGCCAACATTTCTTAAATGCCACAAATACTATACAACAAGGAAAAAAAGGTTTTCCTTGCAATCATCACACGAGAACCTTTCTTACACTTTAATAGTGAGCAGTAGTCCAGTCTGTAGTCTGTCCAGTTAAAGATTTTTTTATCCTGTCTTACTATTTTGTTGCATGCAGCCTAGCTAAACACAAAAAGGTCATTTGAATGGCAGTTCTGTTCAAATTGGTTGCATATGCTTTCATTTTAAAGTTTCTAGTTACTTTTGTTGTTTTTGTCATTTCAGCGTGTATATAGAGAGGAAGAAAAAGAAAACTATTGTTTAAAAATCTTTTACTATTATTTACGTTTCACTGCATATTAGTACTGAGATGTCTTGGAATTTTATAATTAAACTTAAAGAAATGAACTTCTTTCTAAATACTTTGTTGCTCAATAAAAGTTACATTGTAAAACCAATTTTTTTGTTTAAAAGTTAAAGGTTGTTGTATTTGGTTGTTAGCTTAAATATGTTTGAAATTGAGAACTTTAGCTTTAGATTTGTTATTTAACTATAATATCTATAAAAATTTAAAGATTTATTATTTTGCTTTTAGATAAAATAATTCATAAAAATTTATGATTTAACATTTGCTAATGATAGTGTTAACTGTTAATCCTTTGGTTAGTTACAATATTTAATGTAAATTTATGTTAATTTTTGCTGATGAGCTTAAATTCATTTTGGTTTTTGTTTTAACTGATGTTTTCAACATTTAAATAAACAGATGGTTTTTTTTTTCTTGTTAATTTTTTATGGCAATTTAAGCTTTAAAAATAATCAGGCCATTATTTAAAATTAATTTCCCTTTTTTGTACGTATTGTAATTTCATTTGCAAACATAAATATTAAGAATGTATAAAAAACCGTTTAAAGGATGTTAAAGCCTGTGTTGTATGGGCTCAACAAACAGCACAAACACGCACTCACATGAGCTTACCAACCAGTATATGTTGCTGAGGTTAAAAGGCCTTCTTGTTTTAATTTAAATTTTTTATTTTGTGTAACAAAAAATATATGTATAAATATAATGAGGTTAAATAAACATATTCTTTTTTTTTTTGGCGATGTTGGTTACATTGCCTGAAAAATAACAACAAATCTGTTGAACATGTAGCAAGTACGGCGAGTATTTATGAATGCAGCTTAATTTGTTAATTATACAAAGATAATTAAAATAAATTTCAATGTATTTTGAAATGAATGAAAAACAACAACTACATCAACACCATCAGAAATCCTCATTCATTATCATTATAATAAATTGAATTGGCCTGATCAGACTTTTGATTGTATTGTAATTGTTCGTATTTAATGGTCGAGGGGTGGGCAATAAGCTTCAGAGAATGAAGATAAAATGGCAATAAAATATTCAAATAATTAATATGTTATGCATACAACAAGTCAGATTTCTATAGTATATTCGGCTGTGCCGAATCTTATATACTCTTCATCAAGTATGTTTAAAAAAAACAGTTTTTATTTATTTTTAGAATTTAATTTAATTTTATAAAATTTCAATTAATTTTTGTATTTTATTATAATTTTACATTTTATATCTGCATCAAGTAGTACAAGCCGCATTTTGAATCGACTTGTATCTCTGCACACATATCGCACATAACATACACACAAACAAATATAAACTGTATTAGCGCAGAAAGAAATATTAACCGTTGTACTGTACTACCACCCTCAAACTGTATTACCATCATCAAACAAATATGAGCTGTGTTACCAACATATTACAGATTTTTGCCCACATCTCAGTTATTTATGGACCGATTTTGCTGATTTTCAATAGGAAACTTCTTGAAAGCATGTCTGACAGAATTGTTGAAGATTTCGAAGACATCTGGGGTCTTCTGAAAATTGATTTCAACAGACAGACAGACGGAATATATATACTTTATAGGGTCGCAAAATTATATTGTGGAAATTACAAACGGAATGACAAACTTATATATACCCTTCTCACGAAGGTGAAGGATATAAAAACATCTATTGTGACGAGGAAAAAGAAAAAAATACTTAATGGTTGAAGTTAAACCGAAAACTTCTTTAAGTATATAGCAAAAGATCACTAATATGAAATCTGTTAAGCAATATAAACATTTGTAAATACCCACTATGACTATAGGGTGCTTGAATAATTTTGCAAAACTTACAAGAAAAAAAAAACCTTACATAATTTATTTATAACTTAAAAATAAAGATGTAATCAAATACTTTTTTACTTGATTAAACACCTGCTTATGGGAATCATATGTACTTTACAGTATGGCAGAGAGTGTGCAAATACAAATATGAATATATATATATGACAATTAAAATAAACATTGATGACACAATTTAGTTGTTTGATTACAAACAACACGACGACATTGTTGCATATTATTTTTACAACAAAGCAATGAATTGCAATGCCTTGCCATGTAATGCATTGTGTTTATGACACATTTTGTATATTACTTGCAAATACTTATTGTGTATTTATAGCTATGGATATGAAATCCCTTTTATTTTTCAATAAAATATGTATTCATATTGAGTGACAACATTCGCATTAACGTTTTAAATGACGAGGGCAGCGAGGGTTTTGCAGTAGCTGAATTTTTTTTATTTTTTAGCATTACTGTCATCATTGTTATTAACATTTGATGGCAACTTCTAGTGCTATTTATGTACTATGTTGTATGTATGTATAGATGTGGATGGATAAATGCAGTTTATGGCATTGTTATTGTTGTACTTGCTGTTGTCATCATAAATGTGATGTGTGCCTGGGGTATTAAAAACAAATCGCAACGAATTTTGTCATCAATGATGCATTATGAATGCGAATTTTTGTTTGAGCTTAAGCCACTGAAAGCATACTTAAGCGACCTTGCCAAACAAACAAAAGGAAACGAGCCAACCAGCCAGCACCAGCAACAACTGTTCAATAACTGCAGTTAATATCAGTCTCAGCAACAATAACAACAATAATATATACATACACAAACATTACTTGCATCATCATCAGTCGCAGCCGTTGCAGCATCAATACAATACATTTTTATTTCGTTTTTTTCTCATTCAATTTCTTATAAGGCAACAATACTATACTTTGTAAGTCATATTGTGGCACAACAAAACTGAAAACTATACCTAAGTAAACTGAAGTTCATATCCACATTAATATTTCACTTGTAAGTGTATTTAGTATGTCTGAGTCCCATGGTATGTATTGTATCTATGGCTGTAAAAGATATTTTGTTGCTCTTGTAGATATGTTTTTGTTATGCCATCAAAAATTCACATACAAATTGCTGCATAAACTTCAAGCTGCAAGTGCATAACTTACAGTATCAGCAACAGCATCATGATCAATCTAAACTGATCATTATTAAATAAATATATTTCACTTCTTCTCTTTTTACGTTTCTTTTTTTTATGTTTGCTTTTGAAATTATGTATGGTTCTGTGCAAAATTAAGTTGTCATAATTCGACATACACCAAAAAATAAAAAAAAAAAAATAAAATAAAACTTAAAGGTAAAACATTAAGTGAAGTTTTAATTTGTCTTAAAAATTGTGATGATTCACTTGTTGCTTTGTATAGATACTCTTGTGGCACAATGTATTAGGGATACAATAATAATAAATTAAATTTATGACTGACAAATTGATTTCCTTATCAAAACGAATTAATTGAATTATATCTCCGCATTAAATCGTTATGTTGCTATATACCGAGTTTTTCATAATTGTTGTCAAGATTGCTTCAAAAGTATTGGCGGAGATTTTGGTTAAAAATCTGGTTTTAATATATATTTTGAAAAAATTTTAAAAATTGGGAAATTTTGAGACGAATTAGATAATGATAGTCAATGTTGCATCAACTCCGGGTTTACAGCATTTAGTTTACAAAATTGAGAATAGGAAAGGCTATATAAACTGTTACCTAAAATTATGTATTTAGGAAAAACAAGTAGGAAAGTATAGTCGGGCACTATATTATACCCTACACCATGGGTATATTTTAACAATTATTTATATTTTTCTAAAGAAACTATGTTGAATTTTACAAAATTATGTTGAAAAACAAAATTTTATATGGGGGCCAGGGTTAAACGACAGTCAAATTTAGTAGTGCCAATTTTTGGAGAGATAGTAGTATATTTGATTTAGTTATAAGTGAAGAACCTCAAATCGGAAGGTCAGGTTGTATGGGGGCTAGGGGAAATAATGGACCGATTTCAACCACTTTCAATAGGCATCGTCCTTGTGCCATATGGTCCAAATTTTATCAAAATATATTGAAAATTACGGTCTTGCGCACAAGATTTACATAGACAGCCAGCCGGACAGACGGACGGACATGTCAGAAAGTGATTCTGAATCGATATACTTCAAGGTGGGCGTAGGGCCAATATTTTTCAGCGTTGCAAACATCAGCACAAACGACTCAGATAGTGATTCTGAATCGATCGGTATACTTTAAGGTGGGCGTAGGGCCAACATTTTTCAGCGTTGCAAACATCAGCACAAACGAATAATACCCTCCCCACTATAGTGGTGTAGAGTATAAAAAGTTATAAGTCGAAATTTTATTTATTAAATGTATACTGATATCACAAAAACTTGTAAACAGTATATATTTTGCTATGGGAAATCTAATGAAACCAAAGTTATTTCCAAAAGACCATTAACAAGTTAGTGGCACTGAAAAACGCAAACATTTAGTTGTTGTCGAAACTACTTATTTAACTAGGAACTTGTTTTTTCTATTAAACAAATCATTTTTCATTAAATTACTACCAAGAATATTCAATGAAAATTAGTATAATGAAAAATCTAACTATCAAGTACGTTTAAACATTATAACAAAGTACTATTATAAACACAGCAATTGAGGCTGTATAGGAGAACAGCGTTACATAACTCAACTTTAGCAAGAGCTCTCAACATGCCAAAGAGTTGATCCTACTATATTGTCGTATGCGTATGGGTGTAATGACTTTTTTTGTGGTTGATGGAAAAACGTCGCTTGGAATGACGCTTCAACTAATTGTTAAGGAAAATCGCAAGACGCACAATAACTTCTACATTTTCTTATGTCAGTTTATCTTTCAAACAAAAAAAAGATTGCTCTTGGTTATGTTATCCTTCTTCCTTCATTTCGACTTCATCATCATGTACTCATCATCGTCATCATCAGTTAATTCACTACAGGTAGTAGTTACAACAAGTGATTAATTTGAGTTATGAGTTTTTGTAGTTAATGCTTCTTGAGGTCGGTTGCCAGTATCTTGTCTATATTTTATATAATTTTTCATAGTCTTGTTATTAAATACATATTCCAAAGGATGCCTTCTTTTGTTCTATTTCTTTTGTGTGGTTTATTTTGACTAGTCTGTGGGCTATTGTTCGAATGGCGGCCTGTCTGCCTGCCTAGCCGTGTTGCAACTTCAAAAGTACAAGCAACAGAAGTTACAAGGGCTAACATAGCATAAGTTGTTTTCTCAGCAGGGTTATTAGTGAGACTGAATTGGCGACCTAAATCAAAATATAATTTGAAAGCCTTAATTAAAAGTAAGCAACTTTATGAAAAAAAAAACAAAAATAAACTGAAATTAAATTGAACGAATCCTTGCAAGCAGAAGTAGGTCTTAAATGTTTCCTTTTGCCAAGAGTTTAGCTTGTTTATTTGTACTCTTAGTTAAGCGGTTTTTTTTTCAATTTAATAGCCTCTTATTATGTTTTCAGGGGACCTACACTAACTGACTGTCTGTCTGTCTCTCACTTTATATAGCCTCGTTTGTCAGTTATGACAGACACTTGTCTTACAAAATTCAAAAATGCACTGAAATGTCTGCAAATTTAGCCCAACAACTCACATATCCATTGTCCGGCATGAAAAGCACAAAAAATAATAATTTTGACTTATTCTGATTAATTTTTTTTAATATTTGCTTAACAAAAAAGGAACAACATGCAAAACAAAAAAGCCTGGGTATCCTGTTTTGAAATGGCGCTCTTTGTGGAGGTAACTGTTGCTGCGGCTGCTGATGCTGCTGCTTAGGTTGCATATTAACATGCTGTTTTAAAAGGTTGTCATTGATGACCATGAATATGATGTGCTTTAGAAACTTTAACGTTATGTTGATCGTTTGTTTGTTTTATGCCGTGGGTTTGTCAAAGTAGGTGGAGTCGTTCCAGTTTATTGTTGCCGTTGATGTTCTTACATGCTTCAACCCTACTACTTAAAACTAAAACACATCAATGTGTGTGTTGCTCGTAAAAATGTTTTGCATTTATTAATCATCTCTTGTTGCTATATGTAATTGCAAACATCAGACAACCAACCATCAAACTAACTAACCAGCCGTCCATCCATCCATCCATCTATACATACATTCGTCAACTTTTGCCATCCTAGCACCTAAAACATCCATGCTTCCTACCATAAACAGAGACACTGTACGTATCTATACACACCACTTCGAGTACAAGTGTGTGTGTGTGTGTGCGAGAATTCATTTAGTGCTAACCAGGTATTAATTTAGGCAAATGGTTTCTCAAGAATTTTCTTAGGTTGTTAAAAAAGCATTTTAATTTTTTAATTTGGTATTCATTAAGCCCAACCAAACATATATACGAGGGTCATTTCATAAGTTAATACATTGGAAAGAGAGATTATTTAATATATATGTTTAGGAGCTTTTCAATTATTACACCAGCTACGTTTACGCATATAAAGGAGGCTTTATCTGTCTGGAACTACATCCATGCACAGAGTTTGTTGTTCCGTTGGGCAATTGTTGTTTTGAAATGTATTTCATTTATAATAAAACGTCTTTTTTGTAAATGAAAGGTTTTTGGAAATGAAATGAAAGAAAATAATAAAAATATACAGTTGGAAATGAGGAGTTGATCATGTCATAAATGCTACATACAAAAGGAGTGGTGGACTTTTGTGAAAAATTAAACAATAAAAGATTAAATTTTGAAAAATCTTAATTAAAATACAAATTATTATTTATAAAATAGAAAATATAATTAATTTTTAATGAAAAAAAAGGGAATTTGAAAGAATAAGTCTGAGAATGAGAATTTCGCTCACGAACGAATAGTAGTAAATAACAGTTACTTTAAAATATATATGAAACCAACTACTTTAAATCAGCTTTTAACTAGCAATGAAAAACAATTTACACTCTTATACAATTATTGCCAAGAAAATGCCACAATATGATTAGATCCGAAATGGCCAAACTTTCTTAAAATATTTACAACTTATATATTTTTTAGCTCAATTTTGTGGCATGTAAATATCAGTTGCCGGTGCCTTTTATATAAAGTATTACAACTATAACAAGATCATATTTAAAATGAACCAGTTACCGAACTAGTTCAGTATCTGTGCGGTACCCTTAAAAGGAATGCTTACAGGTTATACTCATCTAGTACTGATAATTTTGTTTTACTCAATGTAGAGCAAAAGTGAACTAAAATCAGGTGCCATTTATTGCATCCAGCTGAGAAGGTTTAATCAATAACCAGCTTCGGTTGTTGCAAATGATGGCAGTCCGTCAGTTAGACATAGACTTATATTCCTTTGTTGATCGATCTATAAGCCATTATCTACTCAACGAACTGACGAAAAACTGCAAGAGGCCGACATAGTAATTTGTAAACGAATTATAGAGCTCAAAGTAACAGCACACACAGACAGACACCAATAACAAATTTAAACGTTGAACAATGTTTTAAAGCCGCTAATATTGTTGCAGGGAATAAACAAGTCTTTTCTTTAACTTATTTTTTAGTAGTTGATGTTGTAGTAGTTCTTGTTGTTGTTGTTGCTTTAAGTAAACAATAATTTGAACGCGAGCATATAATTTAAATCGAAGAGGGTCGTAGCCGTCATCAACCAATAAGCAAAACACAAAAATAAAGATAGACGGACAGACTAACTGGCTGACTGATGAAGCAAAAGGTAGACAAGTTATAGGGAACCACGAGGAGGGTGACAGGACAAGATCAATTTTAAATAATTCGTATGATTATGTAGTGAAAGGAATGGCAAAAACACGAGTAGGAGAGAAAGAGATCGAAAATATGAAATGAGACAGATTCTGTTTATAGAGATGGTAACACATACAACGGATATGATATAAAGTATTTTAGCTTGTTATTTGTTTAACGTGCGCAGAGTTAGGTAAAAACTGAACAACAACAGAAAAACCTAAAAATGCCCCGAAAACTCTACATTCAAATGCAAATGGACGAAAGGACAGACAAAATAACAATATTGCCACAATAAAGTTTGTTAAAAAACCGTTTTCTTAAATAAATTTAAGAAATCCACAAGTTTATTTCACACTCTTTTAAAAGTTTTGCTCAGTCTTTGGAATAAGCATATTCTTCTATATGGCAACTCTATACAAATTTAACACCACCAAAAAAAAAAACAAAGACTACTGCTTTGCATTCATTCATTTAAACATCTATACATCCATTCAAACAGTTAAAAAGCTAGTCCACGGACTGAAAAATCCACCAAGCAACCGACTTAATGTAAAGACAAAAAACTAGGCTTTTTAGCATTTTGTGGCCTTTTTTACATTTCGGATATTCAAAGTACAGCCAGGGGTATATTTTGCACAATAATATGGAGTTTTTATATTCATTTCGTTGTTCCTTTTTTAACATTCAATTCAAACTTACATCATAAACGTTTACGCGTTAATCGTACAACATGACTGACTAGAAACTCAACGTAAAGAGGCAGTTAGTTAGTTGATATAGAGAGCAAAAATGAAATAAAATGGCTGTTGAGGAGTAGAGCATAAATTTGACCAAAAATAAAGCAACAACAAATTAAAACAAAAGTTGCAAATAAAAATTATGCAGTTGTCTGTTTTGGTAACAAGCTCTTCATTTGAGCCAACAAGAACACAACTACTAAATTTCCACCTTAAAGCAATGAATGACTTAAAGGCATGGAACAGCAAAAAAAGCACTACACAGCAAACAAAAAGTTATTATGAGAGATGTCAAACTGACAGCATTGCACAGCACAACAAACTGTCAGTTGTTGCCCCATCCACAATAGAAAATACTGAACTGTAAAAATTCGCAAAACTCAAAGGAAAAAAAATCGAACAGGAATTCATTTTGAATAAAACAGTAAAAAAAAAATACAAAACATGGGAAACGTTTTAGCATTTTGGCATTTATTCATTTATACAGCTTGCTTTCCAAGTGATCGACCGACATACCAAACAACCATCCAACCAACCAACTTGTCCACAACATTGCCATCAACTATGCCATGCTGATAATAATGAGAATATTGTGATGATGACGGTTTGAGGGCAAACTCATAAATTTTATGAGCTCTGCTTTCATTTCATCTTAGCTGGAGTTCATGATGTTGCTCATCATCATCATTGCATCAAAAGTTAAAGAAGGAGAAGAAAAAAACAATAGCAATACATGAAAGCATTAGCGCATGCGTCAATGCGTCACTAGTTTATTGATTTAAATTGCCAGCTTAAGTGATGAGGAGTTCGGCCATTAAGAGAGAATGTTATAGTTTTCCAACTAACGGTATTATAAGTACAAATATATGATTTTAATGCAACCATAATTGTATATAAAAAAGAACATAACAAAGTGGAAAATTATTAACGTTTATAACTCCAGAATTCTATTATTAAATTCTGACAAATTCTGCCACTTTAAGATAACTTTCAAAAATATTTTTTTTAAATAAATAGAAATTACGTGAATGATAATCGAGTAACTATAAGTTACAAATGATATAAATATTATATCCTTGAATAAGATAGTTAAGTTATATTAAAACTTAAAGTTACTTTGTGAGGTTATGCAATACATTTTTGTTAGTACAATATTTATTATCCGGGGGAGTAAACTACATATATATATCCGGATGTTTTACGCTGCTGTAGGTATTATTAGTTATTTTTCTTTCCCAAATTTAAATCTTTCTAACATCTTTTTTCCAGACTTGTTAACAAGATTGTTAAATCATGTGTTTAGTAGTAGAACAACAACGTATAAAAAAACAGAAAAAAAGGGAAGCAATTAATTAATTAATAATCTTTTAATAACCCACCAATAATCAAAACGGTCCAGGCCATAAAAACAAAATATAATCATATACAACCATTAAATTATAGTCATGTTGTATGTAGTTGTAGTATGCCACAATACACAAGACAATAATAATGATGATGATGATGACTTTTGATAACAATCCTCCAACAACAAGATAACAAGGCAAACATAAATAAAAATTGAAAAAAACACAAATACGTTAAAGTCTATAGACATAAAAAACAGCCCAAGAATTTATAACAAGTTACCACCTTCAATGCTGTGTTTCTCATACTCATTCACCATCTTAACAAAAAAAACATCTGTATATTGGCCAAAAATAAAACACACACATTGATAACAAATATAATAACTACTAAAACTCCAAATGAAGTGTGTTTTTTGTTTCCAAACAAAACACAGCCAAGTCTGGACTACAGACATGGTCATGGATCGTTAGAGAATTTAATATAAACAAACCTCATATTTAAGCAAATGATTAAATACTTTAATCAACATTTCTTTAACCACAATACCATACTTTTAATTTTTTGTGGCTAAAATGAATTTTTAACCTTAACTGTGATATGGGAAGGTTGTTGTCTAAGCTAATCCCACTGTTTGATCAGTTATTGAACAACATAAAAAAATACATAATTATGTACTAATTACTTTTGATAAAGGTGCTAAAATCTTTAAGAAAAAAATATGTATTGATAAATACATAAGTACAGCTTCGTAAGGCAGTTAGAATTTTAAATTTAGTTTGAAAGATGCGCCAAGAATTGTAAACATTTTTCATTTCGGGGGCGTAACTAGAAAATTATTAGTTTGCTTAAGGAGCAAGTTTGCATAGGAATATATATACAACAATTTCAAGCTGGATGACTGTCTGTAAATGAAATGAAAAAAAAAAAAACTAAAACCCGAATTGATCACACAAACAACCAGCAACAACAACTCAAATTTAATAAGATTTTCAGATAGAAAAAAACTGTATAAAATATGGTATAATCCATATGACTTTATAAAGATGAGAGTAAATTCAACGAAAAACAAATGTATCGTTTGTATAGAAAACAATCTGAAAATTGTTATTCAAATTAAGAAATCATAGATCTAAGTAGAGTTACCGGATATACATGGAAAAGCCCATAAATCTAGTTATATATAACAAAAAAAAAAATTAAAGTAGTTAAATACAACTATGTACAATAATATTTCTAAGATGATGATGGCGATGAGGATGCTAAAAATGATGAAGAATCTGACAAAAGATGGAAAAATAAAATAAACAAAAAACAAACACACACACACACATACCCTAACAAACTTTTATAATTTGAATTGAACATTTTTCCATAAAATCAAATTATCTCAATGTTAGTCAATGTTTGGTTTTAAGCTTGTTAAGAAAATAATGAAAAATATCCAGTCCTAATAAAACTTCAAAAAGAAAACTTAACCCTCTAGTAAAGACGCTAACTAAAAATTGAGCACTTATATATTTTAAATTCGTTGAAAGTGTTGCGATTTTAAAGGGTTAATAAAAAATATTAAAGTATAGACAAAAAAAGGAATAAAATCAGTTATGGCTGCTGATTAGAGGCTCATAACATGGCAATCAATTTAATAAGCAGTATAAAATGGTATGGTATGCCAATATTCCACAAACAGCTTGATAAAAAGAAACGCAAGAAAAATAAAAAAAAACAAGTAAGAATTTTAAGTAGGGCATGGCCGACCATATGATACCCTACACCAGTTGATGTTGATTATTTTTTTAATAATAATGTAGCTAATTTCGTTTTTACCTTAATTCAGAAATATTTTAACAATTTGTTGACAAAAAGGGATTTTCTAAAAGAGGGGTTATATGGGGGCAGGGGATTAATATGGTCCCATCCTTATAAATTTTGCTAGAGGAATTTACGTCCACATTAGTTAATTATGCAGAATATTATCGTGATATTAGTGTTTATAAGTGAATTTTGACCATCAAGTCATTTTGTAAAGGGGACTTTGTATGGGAGATAAGGTCAAATGAGATCCGATCATTACGAAAATCAGCAGTATCATTAAGAAATATATAAAACTAAGTTTTGCCGATTTTTGAAGTGATACAAGAACATTTAATATATTTATGAGCACAAAAGCCCTATTTGGGGGGGTACGGTTGTATGGAGGCTATACAAAATAATGGACCGACTTTAACCATTTTCAATAGGCTTCATCCTTGAGTTAAAATAAGAGTTTGTGCCAAATTTCATCAAACTATCTTGAAAGTGCGCACAAGGTTTATATGGACACACATAAATAGGGACGGACAGAAACAGACAGATAGACAGACAGAGGGACAGACAGGTATAGCTAAATCGACTTAGAAAGTGATTCTAAGCCGATTGGTATTCTTTAAAGTGAGTGTAGGACCAATATTTTTGGGTGTTACAAACATCAGCGCAAACACATAATACCCTCCACACTATATATACACACAGACAGACAGACGGACGGACGAACACACAGACAGAGGGACAGACAGACATAGCTAAAACAACTAACATCAGCACAAACGCATAATACCCTCCATACTATAGTGGTGTAGGGTATAAATACAAATAGAGGAGAGTATTTTTCTGTTGATCTTATATTAAGTAAAAAAAATAATATAAGAAAGTACAGCAAAGTGGATAACTAACGAATTTAGAATGTACTACGCAGTAAAATAACTTTTTCAAATTTTTATATTTTTATTTAAAAATCGACTTTTAGTAAAATGTAGATTTTTTCCAAAAAGTTTACTTGTCATCAAAAATAGGCTTTTGGTCGAAAAATATATTTTTTAATCAAAATATCTACTTTTCATCGAAAATAAATATTTTTCAAAAAACTAACTTTTCATCGTTACATCAAACTTTTACACAAAAATTCCACTTTTCAGCTTTTTTTTTATAGAATAAAATAAAACTTCGAATTGGAACCTAAAAAAGAACTTAAAATGTTTACTGATGTAGGGTATTTGCATAAATATGTATTAAATGATTATATCACAGGCATAAATGGTAGTTTGTTACTTCATACTTCCTAAACAGCAGCGTGTGTGTGTGTGTTCAAAACTCTTGATATGCAATAGAGATTGAAATAGTAATTTTCCAAAGTAGTTTGTCTGGTCGTCTATGAAGAGTCTTTTATACAAAAAGGATTATAAAGCAACTTCTAGAAGTTATTATACATACATATAGTTACGTAAGATTAACAAAAAATAACAAAAATATTTGCATAAACACCCTACACTTTCTATAGAATCAAAGCAATGGATCTTATTTCATAATTTTTATGAAGGAAAGGCGATTCAGTTTAAAATTTGAAGAATTCCATGCAACAACATGACTTGTCTGCTTGTCTTCGTTAACAACTGCAGGGTAACAAATGTTCGGTGTTTGACACTTTACTACCGATTTAAGTAAGAGAAAAAGTGACAACACACGTGCTTCCTGACAGGTCTTCAGATTCCTCGTATTACTTATTTAGTTGTTTTTGGTTTCTTCTCTGCTTTCAAGCAAAGAACACCCACATTTCTATAGATATGAATTGTTCTGCTTGATGCATATGGCAGAATGTTTATAAACATACATCTATCAAAGATTTAAGTTTGTATTGTTAAAAAGAAAATTGAATTCTTTTACATTTTCAAGAAAATATATGTAAAAGATGCTGAATAAAACTAGAAGTCGTTTAAGGGTACATATATAGAAGAAGATACATTGAATTCGCACACCCAAGAGAGTTTTGCGGAAATGTCTATGAGAGTTTAAGAAAGTGTAACAAATGCTATTTTGTATACAAGCACAACAGGTTGTCCATTGATGTATATTTTTGCTTTACAGTGTTTTTAAGATGTAGTGTGGCCACAGGTAGACAGATTTTAGTACAAATTTCAAATTGTTTCCAAACATTTGTGTAAAGTGAACTAAAGAAAGTGCTCATGTGCTGGGTATTTATGGTTATGACTTATTAAATGTTTGACTTATGGTTGAGTTAAATATCTTTCTATTGTGTGAGACCACCAATGATGAGTTTCTATAGATTTTAGTTTTGGCATTTTTGCTTAGAATACTTCTAAGAAATATTGTGTTGGGATTAGAAGGTGTTGAAACAAAAGCCAACATTTTGGTTTTGACATCATAAATTTCTTGGTTTTTTATCTTAGAAAATAATTGAGTTCTTTGTTTTTCAAAGCAGCAATATTGGCAAAATAGAATTTTCTTAAAAGAAACGAATGTAGATATAAATATTCACATCCCCTAGATATCATAAAATGACCACACGTGGTGACGAAAAAAAACAACAACAGAGTTAAAATTAGTTGGCCAAAATGTTTATTTGAAACTCAATCAGTTGGTGGCATTAACCATGTTGTTAGCAAAATAATAAAAAATGAGAAGAAATCCATGACGCAGAACTAATCGTATTGTCAGCACATTGTTTTGTAAATATTTGACATTTTATTTCAACTTTTCAAGTCTTACACAAATTTGTGGGTGTTCGTTCTTTAAGCCTAACAATTTATTAGTAAAATATTAATCTCTAAGAAAGTTGTAAAAATTGGTTTAATTTTAGATTACAAAGAAATTATTGTTTATTTAAAAGCAGTGTGGGTTTGATTCCCTTATTTTGCCAACTAAAATTTCTAAAAAAAATTTTGATTACACTTAACAAAAATCAATAGAAAATGTAGAAAAATCCTGGATTATGTTAAAAAAAATGTCCAAAATTAATTTTTTTCTGCGGTGTATCTTGTTTTTGTCTACTTAATATTTTAAAATGTTTATTTTTTAATTTTTATATTTTAGTGATATTTTTGCAACATTGTTAAGGAACTTTTGTTAAGCAGAAAATACACAAAGAAAAACAATCAAATTCAAGTTTATTGGTTTAACAATTGGCATGGCATGTCATGTTAAAATAAAAATCTGTTCTCTTCCCACACTCGAACGTTCTACAAAAGAAGGCCCAGCAACACAACAAGGTACTTTAGTTTTTTTTATTATGTTTTTAGATATTTTTGGTTTACATTTATGTACAAATATACATATATACGTACATATGTCTGTATGTATGAACTTTTGTTACATTTATATGAATGTATGTATGTATGTATATGCGAATGATTTTTAAATGAAATTTAAAACTTAAACATTGACTCGTTTTATTGGTCACTAAACACTGCATGATATCTGCTGATATCATGGTGAATTAAAGAGTTTTTCAAGTTGTCATCGCTTTAGAGGAAAAACACACACTCTTATAACAATTCAAGGCTTAAGCACCTACCGACTGCTCCTTTTCGAGCAAGAAGGCCAGTCCTATCAACAATAATCATTATTAGTTACTCGAGGTAATACATTTAAAACAAACAAAAAAATAACAACCACTAGTGAGAAGACAGACTGGCAGGCGTATTGTCGGACAGACAGATGGCCAGTAATACAAACCAAAGAATGGATAAATGGACACAAGAACATTTTTAACATTGCGTTTAAATATTTTTTACGTAATTTTAGTTGATTTGTTTGTTAGTCTACGTAATTGAGTGGTCATATAAGAAAACATGTCACATAGTCCAGCCAACCAACAAACCATTCCTTAAAGCAACCCGCACCAATCTCTTAACAATCCAAATAAAACCAATCCAACCCAAAAATAGCATGAATATTTTTACAAACAGAAGATACATTTGCAACAAACAAACAGCAAAGATACGGCAAAAAAACCTTAAACTAAAATGGTCAGTCAATGTTTATAACAAAGCAAAAGGAAAAAATGGAAAAAAACTAAATAAACTAAATATGCTTACAATTTATTTGCATTACGTGCAGCATACATGATGCACGCAATCTCCTTTAATGTTGTTAAATACAAACACAACAGCAACACAAATAATAACAAAACCTAACCCAGTCTTCGTCATCATCATCATCTTCTCTAGACATAAAACATTGAACAGTTTGCGTTTTTTTGTCTGGTTCGTTGTTTTGGACACAACTACAACAAAACAGCAAAAGGATCAAATTTCTTTATATCTGTAAACTGAAGTAGTAGTAAGTACCTTTGCGGCTAACAGGCCATTTCAAAATGGGGAGGAGGAAATAAAGCACTTTGCACACAACTAGATTAAGTGCTCATATCAAAACTGACCATGTTTAACGTTACAATGAAATAAAATCACAACATGCACAACAACTGCGCAACAATAAGGAATTCAAATTAATCCTTTAAAGTCCAGAGTTTCAACTTGAATTGCCATATTACAATTAGCTAAGAGATGTCAACCTTCTATTTTTTTATTTTTAATTGTATGTATTTGTATCTCTCAAAATATTTTCATAGACGATTCACAGTTTTTTTACGAAAATTTTATTTTATTAATTTTTTTATTAAAAATTTGGTAAAAACTATCTTAAAAACTAAATAAAATAAAAATTTTTTATTTAAAAAAAATTTACTAAAAATTTTCAAAATTTCAAATATTCCGATTTCCAATATTATTCCGATATCTAATTTTTCAATCAATTTTTTACCCAGAAATCAATTTTTTTACTTTTCCAAAATTTTACTAAAAATTATAATTTTTTTAACCTCAAGAATTTGTTTCCATCTGGGTAATTTTAAAAATTACTGTTAAATTATATCCAAAAATAGAATTAAAATTGATAAACTCCTTAAACATACATATTTACGTTATATGTATTTATGTAGTTATGTTGGTATGTACAAATAGGGTGTCCCTTGCACCACTTTTCTGTAGGAATACCTATCAAACGATGCATATTAAAATAATGAATTAGAGAAAAGAGCCTCAGTTTCCGACCAGCGATTAAAAATGTTAATCTCAGTACAATATGTTAAAAAATCTCTGTAAAATTTTCGAAATGAGTCTCAAAAGTTCAAAAAGAAATCTGAAATGAATCAAAACAAATGTCAAACAAATTTTTAAAAATTTTCTGCATAAACTGAAAATTTCGATAATGTTCACAGAGGAAAAATGAAACATACACGCCTGGTACCAAATTGACATCAAACTGTTTATAATTTTTCAATACCATCCGTTGTCAAAGTATATACATACGAACGAAAACACTATGTAATGTTGACACATTGCAACAATTCGTTGTCGAAATCTAAATTTTATACACATTCGTTGTCTAAATGTTAACAAACGTGATAAGCTCACTATTGACAAACAATCCGTTGCCAATAGTGAGCTTACCACGTTTGTTAACATTTTGACAACGGATGTGTATAAAATTTAGATTTGGACAACGAATTGTTGCAGTTGACAACGTTGCTTTGTCAACATTACATAGTGTTGTCATACGTATGTATATACTTCGACAACGGATGTTATTGAAAATTTATAAACTCTTTGGTGTCAATTTGACACCAGGCGTGTATATTTCCTTTTCCCTATGTGTTCACACCTATTACGATAAAATGCAACAATATTTTTTAGACCCATTTCGAAAAAAAGTGAGATATCGATTGATAGGTATTCCTACATGTTTTCCTCGGGACACTCTAATGTACAACTAATAACATGTTTTTTATAATACAACTAGAATATAGTATGTAAGTAAACCACCACACACCATTGAAATTGAATTATTTCACAGAAATAAAAAAAAGAAGAATCAAGAAAATCTTGTTCTTTTGAAATAGAAATCATGATCGCAGCAGAAATTAATCTATAACAAACGCTACTTTAAGCTTTAAAGCTGTCATTTTAATACCGGCTACTACTGATTAATTTTGATATAAAAGAAGTTACTATTGACACAGCTTTTGAGCTGTCAGATTAAGGCAGCTACTAGTTTTTCGTATTTGTCTATAACAAAAGATTTAAAGAGTTGAGCTGGTTCTATTTAAATTTAGAATTTTGATAAAAAGTGAAACAGCAAATGTAAGTAGTTATGGAAAGTTTCAGTTAAATCTGAGAAAATCTTTTAAAATATCAAGAAGTATTTTTTATTATGGAAATCTTTGATTTCCCAAACGAAAAACAAAGTTAAGATCTTAAACAGTTAGTAGCTGACAGACATTATTGTTTCTTCACGTATGAGTCACATCATGAATTAATTTGTTTTTCTTATTATACTGTTTTAATCATAAAGTAAAATGTTAACAAGTTAAACATTTAAAATACTTTATATAAGCCGCTTGTCTTTTGATGGCTGCTGCAAACTGCTGCTTGGCCTTTACCAGCGTCAGTGGAACAATGGATATGTTCTACTCCTTTCCGAATGAAAATTAAAAAAAAAAAAAAAAAACGAAGAACAAAGACAAAACCTCAAAAGAAGGTGACGAAAAAATAATTTCATTAACACCCGTGGTAACTTAAGCTCGTTAAACAGCTTCTTATGCCTATTAACTGGGCACTGACCATGTCAGTTTTAGTTTCAGTTCATTTCAGTTGAGGCTTTTGTTGGTTGCCTGCTTATAGCTGTTCAGTTGCTCGGTTAGTTGCTTAGTTAGTCAGCCGCTCGTTCAGTCTGTTGGTTAGTTGGTTGGACGGTTTTTAATCTACACATAGTTAGCATGTCAACGGTGGTAAACATTTTTATTTAAGTATTGCTCATAAATTTCAAAAAATATATAAATTTTTTTAAACGGATTTTCATACATTATACCTTTTTTTTCATACAACTGATGACATAAGCGGCATGTGCATGTATCGGCATGCATAAATGCATTCAACAAGCAACAGCAACCAACAGCCATGGATCCATTCATTCATTCATTTATTCATCCATAAGCTAAGTATTGTTGTAAGTTGATGTTTTATTTAAAAATAATGTTGCCTCATTTGCTTGTGTCATACGTTCGTTCGGTATAGAATTTCCATAAAAAATCACAGACAAACAAATCTTCACATTTAAAAATACTCGCAGCACGGTTTCATAATTCCAAAGTACTATGAGCTCCTATATATAAATGATGACAATATTTTCTACTCTTTGTTAGATTTTATTGCATTATTCTTAATAAATAACTAAATAAATAAATATACACATATGTATGTAGGTATGTATGTATTAGGTATGTAAATTAAATGAGAAATCTAAAAATATGTAAATTATTTAAAGATTATTACAAAATTCAAATAATTTAAGCTTAACATCGTATTGTTTGCACTTGAGGTAAAATAAAGACATTATTAAATCGTGCTACTTTTGAAGGAATTACTTAGAAGCAAATCAAGGTTGAAAATTTTGATTGCACGAATATTGGTTTACACTATTAATAGTGCAACAATATTAATGCAAAGGCTTTGCGAATACCATTAAGCCGATTTCTGGCACAAAATATCATAGCGATTAAGAGGGTATTATGAGTTTGCGCCGATGTTTGTAACGCTCTGAAATATTGATGCTATTCATCATACGACTCAGATTAATCTCCTGAATTGATTAATCCTGTCCGTTCGTCTGGCTGTACTTATACAGCTCGCCATTTTAGAAATAGGCTAAGGCCTATTGAAAATGATTGAAATTATACAACCAAACCCCCGCGAGCTAATAATATTAGTAAATCTACACCTAAAAATTTATACATATCAAAATACTGTTTTAACAAAAATACATTTATGAACTGATTTGTGAAATATTTTTAGAAAAAAAAAAAAACTGTGATGGTCCTTAAATGTGAAATGCAACACAAGCTAGAACATTGTTAAGGCAATTATTTTAGAATTTACAAGGAAATCATGTCTCATCATTTTTAGAAAATTACACTGCAATTGCCAACAACTAAACACATCCTTACTAAGATATTTACACAAGCACTCACAAACACAGATTAACAAACAATACATACACATTTGCATTCAAACACAACCCTTTAGACACTAGGCTCCAGTTATAAAAGCTTGTGGAAAAATATAAACAAAATGATTTTTTTGTTTTGCTATTATGACTATTTCTAAAGCGTGTGCATGGAAAAGGCTAAAGGAAATTCCGTGGCAAAGCAACACTCTATAACAAAAGAGCAACAGGCATCATTCGCATATTTGAAACATGTACTTGGAACATGCGAATGCAGGCTTTTAATACACACACATGCTACATTCAAGTAGAATGTTGCTGTTGTTGTTGCTGGGTGTAGGTATGTGCAACACTTACCTACGGCATAACAGCAATATTAACAAAACTGACAAAAATAAGCTCGAAAAATATGCCATGCAATCGTTACATAGATGTAACGTTACAAGCTGAATTTAAGTGCAAACAAAATGAAGGGGACGCAAACTGAAACTAAAAAAATTATCAAAGAAACTGAAATTGCAGCATAAAATTATGAAGCCAACAGCGGCAGCAGCCATAGTACCTACAATTTAATGAAACTAGGCAGGCAAGGAAAAAAAATAGAAAATGATACAAGTAGAAAAAAGTGTTGAACTTAACACAACCACACACCGCGTGCCTCAATGAACCGCACAATCCGACACTACAGGCACTATTAGTAGAAAATACGTAACGAAATATGTTCAAGAACCCGCGAAATTTTAAGTAGACGAGGAGGCAGGCACACAGGGTTGGTTCTTAATAGCAGAGAGTTCTTAGACACGATATTAAAGCAAATGATGTGGTAGGAAGACAGCAGCGGCAGATGCAACGGCAGCAAACTATAAAGATGATGATGATGGTGATGACGACGATTTTCATGTTTTTGCAAATAACAAGCAAACGGGCAAACGAGTAAATATTGATTTAATGAGGTGCGATAAAATGCATCTACTCATACAAAAACAACTGAATATATTTCTACGTATATGCACATGTCCGTGTGTATGTGTGTTTGTATTATGGCTTACAAGTACAATCATGCAGCCTGATTACATTTTGGTATGCTAAGTTTATCATCCAAAACAAACAATCATGCTCCTAACTCACAACTTGTTGTTGCGGTTCTAAGATCGTTCTGTCGTGGTTGTAGCTTTATTGTTGCTGCTGCAATTGCTGTTGTTTTTTTATTATTACATAGACTATAAATGACATGCTCCAGGCATGCATGAGTGCTAAAATGAAAATTGATATAAACATTTTCATTAAAGCGTAGGAATGTGTTAAGCATAACAACTAGCAGCAACACAAACTATTTGCAACAGCTACGACAGGAAAAATAAAATAATATTACAAAAGAAACAAAACCAAAATGAACAAATCTTGCAGCAGCTTTAACAGCGGTATTTTTTCTAACATCTTAAGAGAGCAACAAAAAAACCAAGAACACATAACACAAGTATGTGTCTTAAGTCTTTTGTTTTGTAATACATTTCATTCGTTCGTTTCGTATGTTTGTGGCAAATGAAAAATAATTTTAGTTTTGTTTTTTTTCCTAAAACTAAACAACAACAGCAGCAACACCAACTCAGTGTTTTAAAACACAACAACAAAAATTTGCATGCTTAGAAAAGTTTAACTAAAACCAACCACTCGCCTCATGCTTACAAACAAAAAGAAAAACTAAACAACTCACCAGACATATAACTTAATAAACGTATTTATGGTAAACAATAAGTCGAATTTCAAATACACTTCACTATTAAGAAAAAAATAGATAAATTACTTGGTGGGATGCACAATTATTTGTAGGTTTTCAAAAGCGTTTTTAATATTCAGCAAACATACGTTAGCATGCAGTAAAATGTCTTTAAGAAATTGAAATTGTGGCAAACAGTTTAATAAACCGAGCCATTAGCCAAACATCATACACTTGCAAATTAAATTAGAAGAAAATAATGTTTAAACAAAAGAGTTAAAAAAAAGAGGAAAACTATGCGTTACAACTATTTTGAAATAGATTTAAAAGAAACAAAAGCCTAATGTTGCAACACGGAAAAGCAATCTAATGCCGTTTTTATGTTGCACAAACTATGTTTCAAGTAGCATCACGATCGACACGTTATAAAGACAGCAGCAGCATTTTAAGCTGGAAAAAAATCATACAATACATTTTTATATACTTCTTAGACTTCATTCACTCTTGCCACTAAAATGCAGAAGTCTTGGCGCAACAAATTAGCGTGAAGGCGCAAATCGCAGCGCGAAGCTGTGAATGTTAAAATAACTTACACTTTAAAATACTCGTTCGTACACACACACACAGACAAAGCCAGGCAACAGCTACTTGCACTATGCGGTAACAAAAGTTAAAAACACTAGCAACAACAAGAAGAACAACAGCAAAAAAAATACAATAATTGTAATAATAAACAGGCGTTGGTTTGATGCAGTTATGTTATGATTACAGCAGCTATTTCTTTGCCAAGTGCTTGTTAAACCTTAAAAAAATGTTAACACAACACGAAATACACACTACTTATTGCTGCTTCTGCTCGTGTTGCACAAATACAAAGACAACAATAACAGCAGCAACTGCTATAACAATGCGACGATAAAGAAAACTAAACTAAATATCAACCACACAGCAGCACACAGAAGAATAACAACAACAGCAACATCTTTTGCTATAAACGGTTGCTAGTTTGCTGTTATAAACTGTCGATATTCTTTCTATCAGCACATTATTATTATTATTGTTGTTTGCTACAACTATTTAGTGTTGCTGAAATATTTATATTGCATTTTGTCGATCGAATCGTTGCTGTTTTAATTCATCTGTGGAAAGGTTTCATGGTCGAAAATATAAAACCGAAAAAGGACATCTAATCTAATTTATCTACTTTAAACCTAACGCCAAAAATATTAAAATATAATAGTTTTAAACTATTTATTTACTGCTATATTTCTTGGCAACTTTAGATGGAAACCGTAATCGTTAAAATACGAATTTTACATCACTGCATTATCACAACTACTATGTTTGTAGTTGTAGTTAATACAATTTTTCACAAAATTTTCTTGACTCTTGATTTCCTGTTTAAGCTTTATAAATTGTGGTCTAGTAACTAACTGTTGGCAAATGCCATCATCACGTTTGGGGAAAAGTGGCTTTACTCATGCACACATACTACATGGGTAATTTCTTTTATACCAGATCGGCCATAATAATGGTTAGAGTACGGCTTCTTTTGGTGGCACAATACACATGTGTACAATTGTACAGTGTCAACAAGTGTTAATTCTAATTTATTTGATTTTATATGACCAAAATAATCGATTAATATTTTATGGACATTGTTAAACTAAATATTGATTTATATCGATTGCAAAATATCTCAACAGGAAGAGGAAGTGATGTGAAAATATTTAAATTTGATGGGAATACAATAACTACAAATTGAGTAATTGTATGCAAACTTTAATCCACAAAAAAAGAAACACAACAACAACGATTTGCTGTGTATAAAAAAGAAAATCTTATAAAAATATTTCATAACCGAAAAAAATTTATATGAATGCAATTATTTTTTGAGTTTTAACAAAATGTCTTTCATAATCGAAAAATCTTGAACAGCTAAAGAAATACAAAAAACATATGCAACAATTGTGCAACAATATGTGGCACTCACCAAACAAGCAAATGTCTAAGATTGACCATACAACCATATGACTAAGACTAGAGACACCAGAGTTCAGATAAACTTAACACCAAACAACAGCGACGACGACGACGACAACAACACCTTCAACAACAATAGCAATCAACTATAATAGAAGAAAAAAAAGAGTAGGCAACAAAGGTGTCAACATGACAACAGCAACAACATATTGTTAAACAAAACAAAAAATTAACGAACTTTGTTGGAGGAAAAAAACGAAATTTTTTTATAAAATAAATAAATGGAAAAGTGCTTTGGAAATGAACCGTTAAATATTTAATACAATTTATTATAAATTATAATAAATTATCATTAAAACAAAAGACTCAAGCTTAAGCGTCTTTTCGTTAGTGGTGTTTGTTTGTCGTGTATGTCGTTGTCTGGTAAACAAAAGACTTAAGACACATACTTCATTTAATTTGTACAATTTATTTCAACTTATTTTTTAACAACTTTTACAAGTCTAAAACACCAAAAAAAAGCAGTGAACAACCAAGAAAAAGATAACAACAAATGCAATTCTATTGAATTCCTTTTCTTATTTATTTTATTTTATTTTAAATTTTTTTTGTTAAAGAAATGAAAATTACATTTCTAAGAAAACAATTTCTAAGCAATTTTTGCTCATGAAATTGTCATTTAACTAATCGTCTTCACCATAAATAACCATAAAACGTTTTTAGTATAAAAGAAGTTAAAGTGTCAATTATAATGAATGCCCTGACAATTTAAAGCCATCGATAGTGTCAACTTAAAACCAGCAACAAATACAAACAGAAATGGCTACAAAAAAAAAACTTGTTAAACAGCGGCATTCTAAGAGACAATTTTACCTTTCTTTTAAAGCTCTAACTACAACAGCTTTAAGGAACCAGCTAAAGAAGTTCAGTCCAGTCCAGTCAAGTCCAAAAACCAAGTTAAAGGTGTTTAAAATGCCATGACATTTTTCAAAATGGAATTTCATTCTTTCCTTCGTTTTCTTTACATTTTCAAAATACACATGCAATATACATATATACAACAGCCTCCAACGGTTGGACAGACTCTGGCTGCCTCATTTGTAAATAACACTTCACTTATACACACGTACATACATATGTATGTATGTATGTATGAGTATCTTATAAACCAAAAGGTGCTAAAGTGCTAAAATACATACGAAAATACTTAAAATCTTGTACTTTTACCGACCTTGAATTTTTGTCAAAGTTGACAATTTACCAGAGAATAGGATTTATTGCTTGCAATGCTTTGCAAAACATTTAATACACCGAGTACAGAGTATGGAAATGACCATTTGCAAAATAAGGATTTGCAAAACAAAATCAAATAAGAAAAAATTAACATTAAAGATGGGAAGTATGTCGCACTAGGCTGCAATTAAGAAAATTATTTTTATAGAATTTTATAGAATAGAATTTTAATCGAAACTATATTATTTTTGATTATAGGCACTAAATAAGCGGTATTTAATGAAAACTTAAAGGATTAATAATAACATAGAACTTGAGCAACTGAAACATGGCATACATTCTCCCAAGCCTTCAAGCGACTACCATTACCATTCTCTTTATATGTGCTGACAGTTTGGACAATACTCATTCATTCTCGTCTGTTTACATGTTTGGTCATGATGATGACGACGACGAAGGCGACGAACGACAACGATGGAGAAGCCATAGCCATTGTAAAATGTACTATAATTATTTTTCAACAAAAATACAATTTTATAGTTTTTTTCCGTACATTTCTTGTTGTTCTCTATAAAGATTAGTACAAGGTGTTACAAAAAAAGGTTGGATTTTCGAATTATTTTTAGTTTTATTTTTTTCTTCATTTTTGCATGATTGTTTATGCATTAAAAATATGTATGCAAACGAAAACTAAGAAGACAAAAAACATGTATAAAATTGCAGATAATTGAATAAAATTATGCAAAAGAAACAAACTTGATTTAAAGTTCTTTTCCCTTAATTGTACATCTCGTCGTTGCAAATTTATGCGAATAACTAAGTTCCACTTATGCCTGGGCAAAACGAAGAAAAAATGCTTTATTAAATAACAAACACGCAAATCTTTTCATTAAACATCATTAATTTTTCCTTTAAATTATTATCTTTAATAATTCATTTAGTATTTGGTGTTTTGCTGTTTTTTAACGCTTAATGAAAAATGTTGTCTTAGATTTGGTCTGAATGGGAGAAAAATCTCAATTAAATTTTTTATACAAATCTTTAATTAAGAACCGTTTAATATTTGTGTTATCTACTATTACACATGAGAATAATAATTAAAAGGCAGACTAAAGCATGTGCCGTTACACTTGCAGAAAAACATTTTTAGTTAATTTGTTAATATATTAAATTTGAAAATTAGCAAACTTAACTCACCTTTTAGAATGCAGAAGGTTTTCCTAAAAATAAAGAAAAATTTGTTATTAGTGGAGTTAAAATAATTAAATATTGATTAATATGTATAAATTAACACAAGAAACTTCATATTCAGCCCGATTTCATATCATTTTTTTTTTTTTAATTTCCTTTTAACACTTATTTTCTGCTGGTGTATTAATGGAAGCATTTGAAAAAATGTAAAGTATATTTTTCATTTTTTTTTTTTTCATTTCTCTAGTATTTCAAGGAAATGTTTCCAGCACATCGTAATTCTTAATCATTTTAATTATCGCCAACTTCACTATATTTTTTTCATTCTTTCTCAAACTTCAACAACATACATGATTCATTCATACATATATCCACAAGCATAGATGCACAAACACTTTATAGTAAAAAGAATACAAATGAATCTGCTCTTAAAGTTCTATCATTAGATCAACAAAAACATTAGTTACAGTAGTAAACAGCATAAAAGAGCAGTTTTCAGTTTAAGTTATTCCCAAAAGAAAATTCTAAACAAATATGAGTTGTGATATAATTGATTAAGTTTAACAAACGTACCAAAAAATAGAAAAAAAATTCGCTTCAATTAAAAGCGAAATGTTAACAAGTGGTTAAATCTTATATTAGATAAGATAAAATAAGATTGATGTCCTGTGTACGAACTCAGTGTTTCGGAAAGAACAAACATTAAAATAAAATGTGACATACAGTGGCTTTTAGGTTAGTTGCAGATCAGTTTCATTTAAATTTCTATTTCATTTTATGTTAAATATGAAAAATAACTTGGTTTCCCCAATAATAATATTCATATATTTATAATTATTTTTTACTTTTTCTTTGACTGATCATCTGATTTTAAAACTGTATATATATATAATCATTATTTCAACAGCATCATCTATAAAACTGATTAATACTATTTTCAACCGATCATTAAGATCATTAAATATAAACGATCTTCAGTTTGCATCTTATGTATTCACTTTTTCCTTCACTTTTCTTAACAAACAAAAATACCAACAAAAAAAAAAAACTCTCAATGATCAATTATAGATTAAAATCTTAATGTCATATTAAATGACAATTTCTACCAAAGTGGAAGTCATAAAGAATGAAAGAATATGATCAATTATTTTTTACAGAATGGAATGGTAATGTGAGAATGTATGAGCATCATCAACTGCTTCTTCAGGAAGAGGCAATGGCAACCAGCCTTTTCTATCGGGCCCAGAATCAACATGTTGTAACATGTGTTTGAGTTGTAATTTTAATTTGTACTCGTAGTTTGAAAGTTGGAATTGTTAGAAAGACATTTTTGTTCAAAGGAAATAATTTGATTTATTATTGAACAACAAGATAGAGAAATTAAATGAATTTAACAAGGTGATCTTGTCTTTACATACCCTGCAATTGATAAATAGACAATAAACGTTGAAATCTGATACCAACAAGACACTGAAATATATTAAACACAAACATTTTATTGATTGGCAACAACAATAAAAATTGTTTTAACTTTTTCTGCCTTATTTATAAACATTTATCAAAGGTTTATAGAACAAATTTTGTTTGAAAGTTTGATTTATAAACCATTGATAAAAGTTTAGGAACAAGACCCTTTATGTTTAGTGTAGTTCTTTTCAAAAAACTCTTAAATATTTTCCAATTAAAGTTAAAAAGTACAGACATAGACATCGGCTAAGATTTTTAAAAAGGACTAAATCAGCGCCTACCACAACAGCTTTTTTCAAGACAAGTTAAATAAATACTAAAAGGAAATTGTTTTTAAGAAAATATTAAAATAAAACCTATAGAATCAAAATATCAAAACTAATTGTAGCTTATTTATACACCATAATTAAAAGGAAAACAAACAAAATTAATATTAGAAGATAAAAAAAATAAATCAAATATATAAAAGTATGAAAACAAGAACAACAACATGAAGTTATAATAAAGAGAAAAAACTCAAAGAAGATTTAATAAAGAACTGCCCTTAAATAGGAGTATCATCGTCATCACCATAATCAACATCTCTAGCAAAACACACAGGCAATGAACAGATTCAAAAGTTAATTTCCACCAAACAGCACAACAGCAATTAAAAACCCTCTAAAAATAAAGGTAAGAAGGTTAAGAGGATTTTCTTCTACAATTTAAAGTGAAGAACGACAACAACAAAAAACACGAAACCCTGAAAGATATTTTTGCTTGCAGCAGAGCAACAACAGCAGCACTAAAAAGGGGTTTGGTAAAGAAATTAATTAAAAAATAAGAAACAACTGTTACTTTTTTCTAGTAGGTATTATACATAAATACATATATTTTTGTATTCATAATTAAGTATAAGTTCATGCAGATGATGAAGGAGGCTACAATGAAGAATAAGGATTCAATTCGCAAGTCTATATGAAGAAAATTACTTAATGTTTATTACAAACAAGCTACTGCAAACATTAATTTACTTCCTACAACTATGGGGTGTAACATTTACACTCGAGGAAAATTTGTGGTTTTGTTTTTGTCTTAAAACGGGTATTTTGAAATGGGTACTAAAATATGAAACGTTTTAAGAGGTTTCCTTTTAACGATGTATATGTCAAAACTGAAATTCATGTTTTAGCGAATAGTTGAATAAAATAGAATAAAAAGAACGTTATACTGTAGAAACTTCCCATTAAAAACTTTCATTACAATGTAAGAGCTTAAAATTCTCTTACACAAAAGCATTTTAAGTCATTATTTTAATACGGTGATGTCATTGGAGGCAAGTACTTACCACAAACGATTACATGTAATTGAAAATCGCATGAAAACCCCTATACAGCTTCTATATCTTCACTGGCAAGATGACTAATGAATTAGCAAATATTTATGCAAGACATTATTAGTATGAACTTATTAGACTACTTCTATGTAAGCCAGGCGTTATGTAGTAGTCATTTAAAAGTATGTTGTTAGGTAATTAATTACAATTGAAAGCCATTACCTGGTTTTTGCTGGGTACTTTATAAATCTAGTTTAATTTTTTGAAATTCCCTAATAAGTTTAAAATCTGTTTAAGAACTATGTAATAAAATTATGATATTTTTAATTTTGAATAAATAAAATTTTATGAATTTTGTGCATGAGTGTATAAAACGTCTGTGTGTAGTTAAAATATTATCTTAAAAGAATTCTTTTGTTAATATTTTCATTGTTGTTATTGCTAATGTTGTTACTGTTTGAATAAACTATTAGCGTGTAATTTGCAGTTTATGTTTAAATATAACGCATGTTGTTAGTTGCTAATACTAACACTCATGTCTGTCGTTTCCTCTGCCAACGATGTGATAACTTTTATTTTATTTTATTTAGTAATTATGTATGTAGGTACAAAATAAAGTAACCCAGCAAACAAAAAGCATTTACATATTTACATTTCTCAAACATTTCTGTATGCTTATGAGTGTAGACATTGGAACCCTTGCAAGTGGGTTGTTGGGTAACTAGTAGTTTGTAAACATTAAACTAATTGCATTGACTGCAGGGTATTATGCACTCTTATAAATATGTATATGTAAGTATGTATGTATGTGTTGCAAATATGTAGGCAATGAATAAATTGTTTTTATGCCAATGTTGTTGTTGTTGCTGTTGTAGTGGTATTACGTTTAAAAAAACAAATAATACGCTCTCACACAACAAGACAACAACAAAAAGACACACAAACGAACAGACAGACATAAAGCATCATCAACAGCAATAACAAAAAGTAAATAAAGATTGCAACAAAATAACGCCAGAGGCAGTGCACTGATAACATCGATAACATGTAGCACATACTCAAAGAAACCAAGAACAACAATAACAACATACTTACACTTGTATAGATACATATACATTTTACATACTACACATATTTATTAACAGTTTCCCTACTTGATTCTACATCAGTTGTTTGGTTTCTTTTGCATTTGCTATTGTTGTAGTTGTAGTTGCTATCTACAACTCTTTACTTTTAAGAAGCAGCAGAATCAGATTCAGCATCAGATTCAAAACATCAGCAACAACCAAAAGAAAGATTTCCGTGCAAACCGCACTTTTAAAATGATGGCTGGTTGCTCCCGCAAAAGCACCAACAACAACAACACATCGTCAGTAAAAGTAAAAGAGGAAGTATCACAACTTTTGTTAAATAAACAAGTGTAAGCGGCATTGTACTCATTAACGCTTTATACAGCAACAGCAACAACGGCAGCAGCAACAACTCAACCAGTATACAGTAGCAATGACAATTTTAAATATGTAAAAATATTTTATCCAACTAGAAAATGTAAAACCGAATTTATATCTAAAGATATATAAAAATGTCCTTAAAAGTCTGTTTACATTATATCACAAGTTACATGATCTGTCAAAATTTTGTGTAGAAGAGAACGGACTCTCATCATTTTTGCAATGATTAAAAAAACCAGCAAGTTTTATTAGATCAGGGATGTATTTTTATGTAAACATACACCAAAAACAAGTAGGAATTTATAGTCGGACATGGCCGACCATATGATACCCTACACCAGTAGTTATATTAAAAATTTTGATTATTTTTTTAATAATAAAGTATTTGATTTCATTTTTACCGTAATTAAGGGGTTTTATATGGGGCAGGGAGTCAATATGGTCCTATCCTTATAAATTTGGTAGAGGGATTTACATACGTATATCGACTCAGTGACGTATATCGAAAGTGATTCTGAGCCGATTGGTATACTTTAAGCTGGGTGTAGGATAGTCAAAAGCCACTTTAAATCAGTTATTAAACAGTTCTTACAGGAACATACATATGAAACTTTTATAAAATGACTAAAATTGTTTTCTTCTCGCGATTGCTTGATATCATTCTGATTTTGCCTTCAACTAACCCACTGTACCGACATGCTTTAAATTATTTTTTGCAAAACAGAAGGAGAAAGATCATTTACAATGTATTTAAAAACTTTATATGAGTTTTCTTATATTTACTTGTATATTCATAAGTTGCCATTGAAACCGTTTTCAAAAATTAAACAAAAACAGCAACAACAAAAACAACTAGCTCTCTTATATTCACCATTGTTAATTGCTTTTTATCAAAAAGTTGTAATTTTCTGAGAAGCATTTAATTTATATTTTATATTCCTAAGAATAGATTAAATAACAAAAAAAGTTTAAAATATTTTCCAAAAAAAAAAAAAAAAAAAGAAAAAAAACTTTTGCAAAATATTGTTTTTAAAGGATGTTTGAAGTAATATAATGAATTAATACTTAAGACTGTTACTTCAAGCAATTTTTTATACCTAAAACTAAAATTTATCACATCGAATGCTATAACAATGACATGTCAGCGATAAGTCAGGTCATTGTTATAGATAAAATTTTTTGGCAAAATGTCAACAAAAACATATTAATTTAACAAAATATTTTGAAATTTATTTAAATTTTTAAATTTTTCGTACTCAGTTACAACCTGTTTATAGCAAATAAAAATTAGTAGCTATTTATATTTCCCTCACCTGTTTAGGGAGTTTTTTAAGACATTTTACATGTAAATTTTAAATATTTCAAATATTATTTAAATTTACTTAATGATTAGTTTGTTGATGAATATTTTGATTAAATGAATTTCATTTATAATTTGTTTGTTTTTTGTTGCTTTTTCGTCGTGTAATGATACCCTTCATTTAGTTGGCCAAAAAACAAACAAACAGACAAATATGTAAATAAATATATATGCAGTATGTAACTCGTTTATAATTTAGCTTATTGTCCGTCGTCTGTTTAGTAAATATTGCTGCTGTTTCAGCAATTAATTTTTTTTTTTTTTTGTTTTCTACTTCTCTTTTAGACTTATTTACCTTGAATAATATTAAGTTAAGACCAAATCATTAATAACAATGCTAATTGAAGCCTAAAGAGGAGAAAACGAGAGAAGAGCTGCCTCTAAATTTAAGTAGTATCAAATTAAATATTTGAGAAAAAATTATAAATTACTTGTTTTAATTCTATTTGTATTGTCAGTTATTGTAAATTATTGCTTTTTGTATACCCTACACCAATATAATGGGGAGGGTATTATGGGTTTGTGCTGATGTTTGTAACACCTATATATATTGGTCCTAAAAGTATACCAATTGCCTCAGAATCACTTTCTGAGTCGATTAAGCTATGCCCGTCCGTCCGTCTGTCCGTCTGTCTGTCTGTCTGTCTGTCCATGTAAACCTTGTGCACACGCTACTGGTCGCAATTTTCAAGATAATTTGATGAAATTTGTCACATACTCTTCTTTTGACCCAAGAATGAAGGTTGAAATCGGTTTATTATTTCGCCTACAACCGTACCCCTCGAATAGGGCATATGAACTTATAATAATGTTAATGTTAATAATTGTACAATGTTAATAATTGTACAATCTCTACAAAAATCGGCAAATCTTAGTTTTTTATGAATGATACTGCCGATTTTCGTAATGATAGGGCCTCATTTGACCCTATCCCCCATACAAAGTCCCCTTCAGAAAATGACTTGAACGTGGAAATTCACATTTGAACACTACTATCACATTGAAATTCTGCAAAAATAACTTTAATTACATCGTAAATCGCTCTACCAAAATTTTTATGGATAGGACCATATTTAGTTTTGCCCCCCTATAAACCTTTCTTTCAGAAAATCACTTTTTTTGCTAACAAATTGTTAAAATATTTCGGAATTAAGGAAAAATGCATTATTATAAGAAAACACTGGTGTAGGGTAACATATGGTCGACCATGCCCGACTATTTATTCTTATTTATTTCATCATACATTTGTTTTAATTATGAAGATTTTCCAAAAATATTATAATGAAATTTGTAAACTGAACTCAACTCAATTAGCTGTTATTATAAATATACATACATACACAGTTATTGTACAGTGGGAGATTTTAAATAAATTAAATACTTCACAGATAAAATTCAATAAGGCACAACTTGTGCTAACTATAAAATTTGTAGCATAAAAAAAGTTTTTAAATTATTATTTTTACATGTAATTTGAAATATAGACTCTGAAATACTTGCTAACTTTTATATTGAAATATTTTCTCCTAATGAATTTTTACTACCCTAATATCGCATGTAAGTAAGAAAAAGGGGTCGTCAAGCGTTGTTGGTGGTGGTGTTTGCTGATTTTTTAAAATAATCACATAAAAGTGTAGACAGACGGATATTTGTATTTTTGTATATTCGTGTAGCTCTGGCTGCTCTGTTAGTCAATTTGCACAACCATCACCCGGGCAGCCACACTTTTACTTAATTAAAATTAAAATATAATAATGAAAATTAATTTACCAGAACCATATTTATAATATTAATAAAAAAACAACCAAATTATTTATGAACGACCAGCAAACGGCAACATACAACCGAATTTAAATTGTTGGCAAATATTATATTCATAAGTTTTATAAATATGTTGTATGTAGTTTTTTATCTTTAGTTGAAAACAGCAGCTTTAAAAAAGTCCTTTTTTACAAAAATATTAACTATGACTACAGTCGGAAGTAAAATTATTCTTCTTATACAACAAATGATAGAAAGGTTTTTCAAATTTAAAAAAAAAAGTCTATTACCTTTTTTAGTCACAATATTTAAACATTTTTCTCAAAGTAAATAAATTATTTTCAATTATTTTGCTGTTGTTCCCTGTTTGTTTATATAATTTGTAGGTTCATTTGAGTTCCAAAAGAAAAAAACATGAAAATTACATCTAAGCCCAGAGTAAGGCTTAGAGTTATAATCAAAAAGTGCAGATAAAACCTGAAACGTGCCATTAAAAGTACACAAAAAAAGTACAAAAAAGCAGTAAAAACGAAAAAAATGCCATAAACACCGCAAAAATTATGTGCTTGATATTTTTTATTTAGTTATAGATGTTGTTGAATGTATGTTGTACCTTAAAAAGGGAGCTAAAAGCCGTGTTTGTCTATAAACATAGACCGCTACTTAAATCATGACTTGGTTGTCTTGATGAATTATTATAGAGGTTGTTTTTTTTTTTGGCTTAAAATTCTGTTTTTTTATTATTAAAACTTACAATTATGATGATAAGAATCTTCAAAACATAAAAAATATTAATAATAAAAAATATTAAAAAAACGCTTAGAAGATTTGTACAAATAAATACTGAAATTAAATGAAATCCTGTGTTAATTAAAATTTTTAACTGTAACCATTTTAATATGAAAAATTTTCTAACTAACTAAACCAACTAAAGAATATTATGGATTTATGTTGCACAAATACAAATTTGAGTGATAATTCATTTTAGAATATGTCTATAAAATTAATAAAATTTAAATATTTCTTATTTTTTTATACATTTTTCTTTATTTTTTATACAATTTACAAAATGTAAAAATCTTTTGCACTTCATTAGCAAATTAGCGCTTGATTAAATTCTTTTCACAGACTGTTGAATGTTTTTTTCTTTCATTTTAATTTCTTCGTATTTTTTTCCAGCTATAGGAGAAAATTTTGTCTGAAGTAGAATTAATAACAATTCATTTGCTTAAAACTTTTATCTAACTTAGTCAACTACCCGAAAAATAAAGGTAAAATTCTTTCAATGGCTTCGGATTAGTAATGGCAGCCTCTAAAAGACAGAATAATGCCAGTCTATCTTAGCCTCATCAAAGGCAATTGAGATATAAAGTTTTTACGCGCTTAATGAAGACATTATTATGAATATTTTCATCCTTTTCTTTTTTTTTTTGCTTTTTGTAATTTGGCAATTACAAGCGTACATACATACATTCGTATTGTATATACATACACAGTGTTGAAGAAATAAAAGAGAATTTGTATGTGAAATAATTTTGAAAGTATTTAAATTAACTTAGGTGTCTTTACGACATCTAGATTTACCGAAAAATGCCGGGTATATCTGAATAAGATAGCGAGACATTCTAGGATAACGCTAATATGGGTCCTTGGACATAGTAATTGTCAGGGAAACTGTATTTTTAATGAACATGCCAGGAATGGTGCGATAAGAGGGGAAGATGAAATCGTCGCATTTACTGGTATCTCCCTAACAAACTGTAAGTCACTGGATCAGACTGAACTATATGAAATGGATCAAATCAGATGTTTCACTAAAACCACCTGTCTCACTTCGAGGTCAATTTGGCCTCTATACGATGCTCAAGCTTATTATTAAGCATTCGCAGGGAACATATAAGAATGCTGGTATCAATCATAATGGGACACTGTACAATTGGCAATCACGCCAGAAGAATGGGTCTCGACTATAACAACTACTGTAGGAGTTGTAATAATGAGAATGAAGAGGAAACAATACCTCTACCTCACCTCCTCTGCTATTGCCCATCATTCAATAAAAGCTGAACATTGTTTCGGCTTTGCTGATCTATCTTGTTTGGATGAAATATCTGGGATATGCCTTAAAAATATTCTAAACTTTGTAAATCAAGCCGGCTGGGTTAAATCAGGAAGAAGAGAGTAATACTTAAATGGACTCCTACGACCACAAGGGTATCACATGATTGATTAAGTGGCTACCCTTACTACCAAAACCTAATCCCATACCTGGTAATGATATATTTTACTGGGAACGAAGTTTATGAAATCCCTAAAATAATGAAAATATTTTAAACAGCTATTTCAACGAGTAAATTTTTGAACTGCATTATAAAAAATATTTCTTATCTAGTAGATACAATAAGACAAATTTATAACATAATAATTATTAGCAGGATTATTTAGACAATTAAATGGTAAATGATTTGAAAATATGTTTATAATTTTGTGAAAATGCATTTGAAAAATTGTGTAAAAATTTACACTCCCTGTAAGCTGTTTAGTTTGTCATTCGTCATTTGACTTGATGCTGTTAGTCGTCTTTAACTGCAGCAACGAAACTGTAAACTTATAATGTGTCATCATTTAAAAGTCATTACAAACGATTTAAAGTATTTTCTGAAAGGCTTAATGATTTTCTGGTGGCAATGAGGATGCTATTATAGTAGTTGCTGATGATTTTATATGCAACTTCATCAGTAAACAACACATCATTTCAACACCATTCATAACACCGACAAGACAATTTCAATTGCCTTTAATTACTTTTCAAAAAATTCCGTCCCTTATTCGTTACAACACCCCACAGCAGTCGCTATTTACTACTCCAAAGCCAGGGCATCCATGTCTGGCCAAAGGGAACACTTGAAAGCCCATAAAAAACAATTTTTGTTGAAATAAAATGTATGTTTGGTTGAATGAATAGATGAACGAATGATTCTTTTGACTTGGCACTTTGTTTTCATTTTATAATTGTCATAAAATGACAACATGACATTTTATGATTGTGATAAACAATACAGTTATGACAATGATCAAATACAAATAAATCTTGGTAAAATTTGCACTGTTTATTTAAGATCATTAACAAAAGGCAACCAACTGCTTTATAGAAGACAACTTTACAATTCGTTAAGCACTTTCAATTCAGTTGGTCTCATCAATTCATACATTTTGGTCAAAATTGTATAAAATAAATCATATAAAATTAACAATTAATATTCATTTTTTTAAAAAGTTGTGGCAATGTAAAAATTATTTGAAATATTAAAATGCCATAAATCTGTATGATTTTAGAGCAAATTTAATAAATTAAAATTACTCTCTCTCTCTGACTTGAATATTTTTTTAACGAAAATTTTTATTTTCAATGTTAGAAAAACAAATCATCTTGAAAATCAACACAATGTCTACAAGCATAACAAAAACAATCATTATAAACATAATTAACATTTATTATTATTTGTATTTTAAAATCAATTAAGTATTAGTTAAGTACACACTGTGAGCAACAACAATGAAATTCCCATTCCAACAAATAGCAAAGAAAATTAAAGGAAATATTCAAATAAAATACGAATTTTAAATGCCCTATGTAACTTTTTCTTTAAAAATTATTTGAACATAAGATGAAGACTTTCAGCATTATACAATAAATTGCTGGTAATTCATAAAGCAATCCAATCATTGAAAATTTAAAAAGTTTTTGTAGGTAATTGAAACCCATTTAACTTAAAAGTTCCATAAAGGGAACCCATGAGTTGGCCTTTAAAACTTGCTTTTTCTTTGAAGTAGCGTAATGAAAAAAAAAAAAAAACAACAGAGAATAAACTTCATCAATCTTCGATATGTAAACAAGCTTGAAAAAGAATCCACAAAAGAAAAGAGAAAACCAAGGCGAAAATGAAAATAAAAACAAAAATTTAATCAAAACATAACAAGATGTTGTGTTAAATAAACACAACATACCCCCAAGCAGTGGTACCCAAACTGTGGACTCAATTACAACAAGTAAATTTTTTAGGGTTTCAAATGATTGGAAGATGGTAAGTATGGACGTGATGGTAAATTTGATGCCACTTGTTGTTAAATAAAATTTTTTATTTACGATTATTATAAGTTTTAGAACCACTGATCTTAGTTGTACCCATTGTAATAGCACGCTCTTGAAAAATACATTTGTGTTTACTAAAGAAATCTTAAAAGCAAAACATTTTTTGATGTTGTAGCATGTTTTGCGTATGTTCATTGTGTATTTAAAGAAAAAGCCCTTCATTCATTCAATATTTTGATTTAGTTTTGCTAATGACGAAAGTTTTTATTTTAGTTTCGTTTACACTCTATATCACCAGCCACATTGTAATCTTCACAGTCATCATCGTTGTAAAGTATTCCAAACTATTCTATACACAGTTTTTTTTTCTTTTTTTGTTTTCTGCTTTTTTCATTACGAAAACTGAGACAAAAAATCATCAGGCGTGGAGATGAAGAAAATAAATAAATGATTTTGTACATATGTAAATATATTCCGTCTATCCATCCATTTCAACAGCTGCATTCGATTCATTTTTAATAACAAGTGTGCTGCCCCCCTCTGAATTATAGTTCAATGATGTCAAACTTTATAAAGTAACAGTTTTCTACTTTTTAAGTCATATTTAGGGCCGTACGATCATATAGTTATTTAATCGAGTAAAATTAATCTAATTTTCCTTTTTGAGATGATGACATTTGATAGCGAACAAGGAATCTAGTAAAGTTTTCGGCACTTTGGCCCCAGGGACCTATTCGAGATTTCCTTTTTTGGGATTATGGTATGAATGTCAACTTCATATACCCAAAATACTTTAATAGAAAATACTTTTATTGGGAACCACTTACATAAATATCTAGTAATGTTTTCGGTACTTTGGCCCCAGGTTCCCATTCGAGATTCCTTTTTTTGGGATTATTGTATGAATGTCAACTTCCTATACCCAAAATACTTTAATAGAAAATACTTTTATTGGGAACCACTTACATAAATATCTAGTAATGTTTTCGGTACTTTGGCCCCAGGTTCCCATTCGAGATTCCCTTTTTTGGGATTATAGTATGAATGCCAACTTCTTATATCCAAAATACTGTAAAGAAAATACTTCTATTGGGCACCATTTACATAAATATCTAGTAGTGTTTTCGGTACTTTGGCCCCAGGTTCCCATTCGAGATTCCCTTTTTTGGGATTATGGTATAAATGCCAACTTCCTACAACCAAAATACTTTAATAGAAAATACTTTTATTGGGCACCACTTACATAAATTTAAAAACAAATACAATTTTTATAGGATTTTTGGTTGAATTTGATTAGTCTGGCAACCCTATCGGTGCATACTTAAAATATTTAGTTTTTATTAAATATTTTATATTAATAAAATAAATATATTCTTTTAAATTAAATTAATTTAAAGAAAATTCATTTCGCTCTTCTTTTAGTTAATTCTATAAATGACCCTGAGCCATAAAATTAGTTCAAATTAATGATCTTTTTTTCAGATTTTTACAACTTTTGGTGCAATATTTTATTTTGCTTCTTTTAATAAAATAAATTAAAATTAAAATAAACATTTGAATTTGTGTGTGTGTGTGAAACTGATTCCATCCATTCAACGGTCTGAAATGTTTGTAATAAAAAATCTACAAAATAATTGGAATTTTATTTTTTTGTTTTTAGAAAAAGAAATAGAAAAATTTTTTGAAATAAAAAATTGCAAAACAAATAATAAAATAAAATTTAATTGCACAACAGCACCAGCAACGACGCCAACAAAAACAGCAACATTAACACTAACTTTGGTTACATGTAAGCAACAACAAATACTATATTTTTATACATATGAAAATAATATTATTGTTTAAAAAATAATAATAATAATAATAATAATAATAATAATAGCTAAAAAAATGCAAATATTGTTTCTACAAACAGCGAACAAAAAAGCAAATAAATGCTGCATGCCTGCAAATGTTGCTGATGTTGATGTCTATGCCGGGAATGAAGTTGAGGTTTCTGTTGCTCATCTAATAACATAAAACTAAAAAATTATGATGATTGGCTAAAAATTGCATTTGACCATATGTGTGTGTGTGTATGATTGTGTCTGGTTAACTGGCCAAATTGTTGGTTGGTTGACTGGTTGGCTGCCGAGACACTAAAAGAATGTTTACATGTCAGATTTTTAAAGTTTGAGATTTTAGAAACAACTTTTCAAAATAAACCCTCTACTCTATCTATAGCATTAATAAATAAACTATAAAATTTTTAAACCCAGAAAAATAACTAAATTCATTTAAAACTCTGAAAATGTTTGACTGCCAAATAAACTGCGTACTTGCAACAAGCGAAACAACTGGTCGATGCATTGGTTAGAGGTGTTTTTTATATTTATTTTCGTTTGTTATTAAATTTTGAACGAATGTTAGAGGTTACAATTTATATGTTGTTTACTTTTTATATAAAACCATATTCAATTATAAATTTATTTTGTAAAAGCAAACAAAATTGTAAGTAAAGTTATTACTTTTTTACTAAAAATTTATTAAATCTAAAAAACAACATCATTTTATCACTAAGATAAAACAAGCATTGTACAACAAAATTTTAATAAAAAAATATATATTCTTTAGTTTGTGAAACTATTATGACTTGACTAAAAATTATTAATTCTTATTTTACAACAACAAATACTTTGCATTGTGTGAACATTTTAACTGGTTGAAAAAGCCTTCACCTCAAACATTTAGTGCTCAAGTATGCACAAGTAGCAAACATTGCACATAGTTGCAACAACGTCAAAGTTATTCCGCAGCCAGTCCAGTCGTAGCAACACAACAACCGAAACAACCAACCTTTACATACAAAATAATCATTAATTTTAATGTTAAAAAGATATCGAAAACACAACATCTTTAAAACAGAATAAAAACTACAACAACTACTGTCAGCGTAAATAAAAACTACACCCTACAAAAAACATTAGCCGCTTAACACTCATATAAAATAGAGCACAAACTTTTTAACTAGATATTTTCCCAAGTGCTCGTTTGCCCTGAAATCACACTCTATTTAATAAATTTTAAGTAAATTATATTTGAGTTCTTACGAATTCTCTTTAAATTTTGAGCAATCTCTTAAAATTATCAAATTCTCTTTAATTACTCTCTTTGAGTGATGATATTTCTTCTACAATTCTCACTCAATTTATAGATACAAATTCCAGTTTAGTGTGGGAAAATACTTTTTAGTGTTGTACTCTTAGATCATTTACTGTATTTTCATTTTTTCTCTTAAATTGCTCTTAATGAACGCTGAACAAACTTTGGACTTAACAGCTTTTTGTATGGATAGGGGTCACCCGCAACGTGTGTATTATATTTTAACTTAAAAGCAGAGATTTAAAATACAAATTTTTCTAACTGAAATTTAGTTCCCTCATTATAAAATAAAGGTAAGCTCTTTGTTTTGGACATGGTATTAGGAAAACCTGAGGTGATAAAGAAATTCTGAAATTTGTTTGCGATTTAAGTAAATTTTAACTTTGGATGGCTTAAAACCATTCTTTCCGAAAAATGTAGAATAAATAACACAGATTGACAAATTTTTAACCCAGAAAGGATTGAGCTGTGCAGAATTCGAATCTGATTTCAGAATTTCCCCATCACATCTAGAATTTTTGAACCTTTTTGAGACGTTTTAACAGCGCCAAGACAACTTTATTTATAAGATGTTAAGCTTTGATATAAAGGCTTAACATCTGACAAATATTTTTATTCTTCTTCGAGATATTAGAATCATCTCTGGAATTTGAGATATCGTGTCCTGAAGTTTGAAAAAACACCACTTTTGGCTCTTTTTAAGACTTTATTTTTAAAATGTTGTATGCCATCTGAAAGTCCATTCTGTCAGCTTTAATTAAAGGCTTAACATCTGACAAATATCTTCTTCGAGATATCTTCACCTAAAGCTTGAAAACTCATGGTACTTATACCTTATCCTTTAGAAAAGTATAAATACTATGTTGGTCTCAGGATTTCGACTTTTTTCAACTTTGTCGGCCTAATTAAAAAATAATATTATGATAAAATTTTATAAATAATAATAGTGCTCAAGAGTAGAGCGCAGTCCATGAGCAAAGGAAAACCCCCTGATGATCATACTACTATTTATATACATAAGAGTGTCCCGAAGAATAGCCTTTTTAAGAATTTTATGTAGGAATACCACTTAATCGATCCGTATTAATGTACTAAACTCGAGAAAAATAAAAATAAAAAAATTGGAATGGTCCTCAGTTCCCTACCAGCGATTGAAAATCCTGACCTCAGTTTTTTAGGGTATTTCTTCTAAAAAGTAGTCCACGGGACACCCTAATATACGTATGATAAGAAAATTTTTAATAAATCACTGAATTTTGGTTACATATAACGAAGGGATCGATTCATATATTATAGGACCACCTTCTGAAATTCACTTGAAATTTCTGGCACATGAGTAGAGGAAGTTACTTTAGTTAGTTTTCTGAAATCTTCAAAAAAAGAAATATAATTTAGCTATTTTGAATACATACATATGTATGTATGTACAATGCACATATGGAAATAAATATCTGTATGTATATAAGTATATACTACTTGTAAACAATCATATGTATCTTTATATAGATTTAGTTAAACCATCTAATTTTATACAATAAAATACACACACCTTGTAGTTTGCAAACATTTACTTTAGTTACTATTTAAAGTATTTTAATATTTACGTTTGTTTTGCCTACATAAGCTTAACAATTTCGCAATACTTGGCAGTAATTTTTGCAAACAAAATACAAACATTCACATACATTTATACATTCAAACAAATCCCAACAAATCCTTGTAGAAAAACAAATAGGAAAAGGCAAAACAAAAGCAAAACAAGGACAAAATAAAACTAATACTCATCATAAGCTCACATTTGAGAAGGCTGGTATTGCAACTATACAAACATACATACATGTTTGTTTGTAAGTATGTCTACTAAATGTATTTTTTTTTTTAAGTGATTATCCTTTAGGCACTTTGTAACACTAGTACGAGTAGTAAAACGTATGAATACTCTTCTTTCTCTGTTGTATTTTATTCTTTTTTTTCTGGTATTTTAAGATTTATTTTAAGAAGTGCTTCTTTTTTTCTTCTTCTTCATCTCAAGAGTTTCTATTATATTTATTTATACATATGATTTTATTTTGTTCTTGTTTTTGTTTGCTACTTTTCAAGATGTCACTTAGATTTAGTTGTTAAGTGTTTACTAATAACAAACGCTCAACTTGCAACCAAAACAAGGAAATAAACAAAAGGATTGTGCAAAAATCTAAAGTGGCAGATTATCATACGTTGTCTAAGTATGTCTACAAACACCCAAGGACACTTACATATATATGTATGTCCTGGAACATAAAGCCTGATGGAAACAACATAAAATTTTTTTATTAGCAACTAAAAGCAAACGAAAATTTTACGATAAATTAAAAAAACGAAAACAAATCCTAAATTCGATAGAAAAACTAATTAAAGTTGTTGTTTAAAAGCTGTTATTTAAAATAATTTCCATTGGGTATACAAACACAAATATATGCATCATTATTGTAACTTTTTCTGTTTTAATATGTCGTCAACACTTAACACTGGAGAACAACAGAGGCTGCCATAAATAAACAATCGAAAGAACGCAACAACACCTGTCGCTTTTTATGAAGTATTCCAAAACATTGATGGCATTTTGTTAAGATTAGCAAAACCGATTAAAATAAGCTTTTCACCGACATAAAACAAACAATATAAACAACATTTTATTGTTTAAATATTTAATGAACCCACCAAAAAAACACATTAGTACAACATACATATGAGCTGATTTGTTTTTGTTTTTAGAAATCTTTCAAATATTTTTGTTTCCAAATCCAAAATACACAAAAAGACAAACATTAAAAATGTTTTTTTTTTTTAACAAAGATCTTTTTAGACTCGAAACAGAAATCATGTAGGAAATATTTAAAAATCAATAAATTACATTAATTATCATAAAACATGAACGAAAATTGTTTAAACAGAAAAAAAAATCTACAATAAAATCTATAAAAATCATTGGAAATATATACGACATGTCAGTCGAAAACATCAAAAAACATAAATTTTGTACAAAATTCCAAAATAAAACAAAATATTTATTTGCCTTAATATTGAATAAAAATCAAATAAAATATAAATTTAGAATTATACGAACCCAATCATTTAAGAGGAGTTTTTATTTTTTTCATTGTTTCTTTATTTCTATTCGTCCGTCTGTCTATATGTATTTTTATGCTAATTTCATTTTTTTCTTTTTGTTTTTAAATTAAAAAAAAATCTGTCGTTTGTTTTTTTTATTGTGAGTTGATATAAAGACAATAAATTAACAATTAATAAATCAATTAGAAGAGATAAAATGACAAATTAATGACCAAAAGTTTATGATGTGAATTGTACCAAAATAAAATATATTTGGCAAATTTTGAATAAATGCGGATTTAAAAAGTCAAGTTTCATAAATTACATGATTTTTAGAGCTAAAATATTTCATTAAAATTCATTAAAAATTTTAGCAAAATGTATAAAATTAACAATTTTATGTGAAATGATAGATGCATACAATTTAGCAGATGTTATACTATAGAGTATTTCTATTTAAAGCAATTATAGACTTGGACAAACTACCTTGTGGTATGACATTTTTGTCGTAAATTTAAATATACAAGTTATAGAGTGAAAAATTACCCCATTTAATGCTCATACGTGGATGGTCAAATACATAGAAGAGCACACCGCACCACTAGTGACCACAATGATATTTTCACCATAAACACTTTGAAGACAAAAGGCTAACAAATGGTCAAACAAAACAAGGATAAACTAGGACTAATGGTTTTTTTCACTTTTCGGGAAAAGTCAAATATTATCATCTAAAAGGGGAGGATCTTTATAATACAAAAACTGAAATTCTAATTTATGAGCACTTTTCGTGTCAACATTATTTTCGTTATTTTTTTTTTTATTTTTGAAATTTATTTAAGAACAATGACATTTGTTTTGAGGGAATTACAAGCCAAAATAATTGGTAATCCGCCATAGACACATGATTAAATAACAGCAGGAGTCCTTAAATATGTTTAAACTAAACAAAATTGTACATTAGGAAATGCATATTTAACTTTTCACAAACAATCATTAATTACTAAATATTGTTGTACAAAAAATTTGGAGAACAGAAAATAAACGCCTTCATATTTATTTCATTTTTAATTATTTCTATATTTTATATTAAAGGCAAGTAGTATGAAAGGAATAAGGAACCAAAAAATTTCTTAGAGGCATGTGCACGTATATTTGTTTTATCAATTTTGATTTTTCGGTTTCGTTCTAGAGATTTTGCTTTTACTTTGAATTTCAGGCGTAGAATTCCTGCTTAAAACAATCAATGCGGAACTTTTGATATTAAACCCAAAAATATCCAACTGATACAGACGCCAGAGGCGTTGATCATAAATATCTTTAAAGCAACCATATCCTTTTTTATGGACACATAAATACATACATATGTTCGTTTTTAAGTGTGTGTGTGTTTAAGGGCTACCACTCTCTTTAAATGCTGTGACTAAAAATTTTAGTTTAAACTAAATTTATAAATTGAGCTTTGATCCACTAAACTTATTTTTTCACTTTTCGGAAATCAATCTAATTCATTGTTTTTTTTAAAATCCTTAATAAAATAGTGAGTTTTTTTGGAAATCTGGCAGCAAAGATATTAAAATGACCAAACTACTTCACACAAGATCTCTCTACTCAATTTTCAAGTCAACTCCCTTAAAATGATTAAAAGAGATGATTTTAATGTTATTTTGAGTATCAGATTTACCAAATCATTGTTGCTTTGTTGCTGTGAAAGGAGATATGCTTCAATTATCATAAAAACATACATCGTTTAACTTTTCATATGACTTCTGTTTAACAATCAAGCCGTAAATTTAAGACGAGAATAGAGAGCTACAACAATATTTTGGGCATAATTAATTATTGTGAAATGCTTGTTATCGTGCTGTTTTAGTTTTGAAAACATTTGTTTTAACATGTTTTGTTTAGCAAATGCTTCTTGCAACAGTGACAATGACAACTGATACTGTGACACATTTCTTTTAGTTTTCTTCTTGTTTTCATCTTTCTTCTTGAGTTAATTATTTAAAAAACCATAAATCTTGCTCTTCCAAAATATTCTAAAATTAAAAACCCAACTAAAAAGAATCCTTTTGTAGTCAGGCAGATGTGTAGCCTTCACATTTTCTACTTTCAAATGTTTTTCTTACCCCGCGTGATTATTACAAAAATCCAACGAAAATACCACAGATAGCTCAAAAGAATTATAGAGAAAAGCGAGGTAATAAAATAGTGCACATTGTGTGTGTTTGATATTCTGTTGGAAAACCGTTGATCCTTTTTTGGTTTTGTCATTGTGACAATGATAATCCAACACCACAAATGATGGTGATCCTTTTAGGACACACACATATTAAAAGCAAACACCACAAATTATAGTGATTTTTATTTAATCATATAAAAAAAAATTACGTGGAATTCTATGTTTTTGTCCTTCTATCCGCACACACATACATACATACATAAGTAACATTAATGGAGTGTATGTATTCTAGTGAATACCATTAAAATCAATACAATAAACAACGAAATATCCTGGAAAACAAAGGTTTGTTTGTATACAAATACCAGGGCCAAAACAATTTTATGAAACCATTTCATTATTTATCATTATTATTAATGCAAAAATGTCAATAAAACTATCTGCTGATGGCCTTCAGTGATATAGAAAAGAAAAAAATTCTGTAACTTTAAGAGTTTGGACCTCATGGTCCTATAGGACCACCTCGGGTATTAGAAATGTTTAAAATAAATTTATAAACTAAACTTGCTCAGTACCGCAATTCAGTACGTGCAGGATTTTAGCTCTAATAGCTTCTCAGATACACGATTTTTTATTTAATTTATATGAGAGGTTCCAAGCCCCCCTGCAGAAAGTCCGCCCATTTTTTAATAGTTTTCTAGATAAACGATTTTTTGTAGTTAATTCATATGGGAGGTGGGGGCGTGGCCCTAAACACACATTAATTTTTATATACATCTGTATATAGATTTTAAATATTTACTAAAAAATGCGGGTTTTTTTTGAACTGATGGCTCCAAAACATGCGCCATACTAAACTCTTTCATATAGATTTATGAAATTTCAATTTAGGTGAGACAGATATTAACTTTTATTATCTGAATCTGGTTTAATTTTTCAAATCCCTTGATTTGTTTAAAAGTTAAATAACTTTCAAAATGTCATTAAACATTCAAAGCCATTTTTATCGAAACGATTTTTTTGGATTATGTCAGCCTTGTAGTAAATGGGCGACATGTATAATTACTTTTCTAGATATTTTGCTATTGATCTACTTATTGCCTATGTATAACTTTAAATATCGGACTAGCATCATAAATAGATTCAAAATTCTGAAAAAAATATAGGTTTTTTAATTTTAAACCGATTTTCCTGAGAGCAAACTTCACGAAAAAATATTTAATAGAATTATTGATAGATTTAGCTGGGTTCATCTGATAATTTATTGAGGAACAGGTCGGAAAATTATATTGTGGAAATCAGAGATGAAGGTTTATGAAAAGAAGAATACTAAAGAATTTGTATATTTTTGTTAGTGTCTTACTGAAAGGAAATGTAGTATAAAATTTTCTAATTCAGGTTATAATATGACTAAGTTAGAATATAACTTTTTTTATTTATTTATTTTTTAATTAGTAATAAAGAAATGTTCATCGAACTCCCCTTAATTTCTATGAATATGTTTCTTGCTACTTAATTATTAAAATTTCGTTTAAAAATGCATATTCTATTCTTAACATGCATATTTATATTTAAATTATTTCCCATAAAAATAAAAACTTGAAAATCTAACATAGCGCATGGCGTTTGATCTAATCCCTTTTTAATAGCACTTTTCTTATCTCTTCTAAGATTCTATAGATTTTGAAATACATAATAAAAAAAATGTAAATTTTCCACCACAACAAAGAAAAAGTAGACACAAAATTACACACAATGTTGTATTGAAATTTATGAATTTGACCCAAAATATCAAAGTCCAACCAACACAAAACTGATATTGATGAAGATTAAATAAAAAGGTGTAAAATGTACTTCATTAAAAATACATTTTTAATAAACTAATCAAAGATAATTATTCGAAAAAGATTCGTTCATTTATAAAAATATGCATGTCTTTACAAAAGAATCAAATAAATAAACTAAAATATTTCACTAAACTAAATTCGCTTCAAATGAATATTGTCATTTTTCAGAAAGCCCAACCAAAATCCCATTGACCCCAACAATTTTAATTTAGAATTTATGTACATTTGAAACAGTCATGTTAATCTGAAACCAAATCGCTAACACGCTTGTGTCTTTTACGGTAGCAAATCTTGTTTAGTATTAATTTCTCATATATTTGTCATTTGAGAAACCTACTAACCCTATTTTAATGGTATATAGTACAAAATTAATTTCCTTAAATATTTACAATTTTCTATGTATTTCTTTTTATTTGTAATTTTACACTATAATTTTAATTTTCCGTTAAGTAACTGTAACAAATTGAAGGAAAAATGGGACGAAAAAAGTCTGCAAAATTGTTAAAAGATTTCACAGATGATATTTTCTAATAACAATTTACAATAACAAAATCAACAATAGCAACAACGTCCATCGAAAAATGTCAAACAGTAAGAAAAAAGCAACAAAAAATAAAAACAAAAATTGAAATAAAGCCGCCTATGGCTATTAACCTTTAAGCGCAAAACCATATGGCACCCTGGGGTTGTCACTTCAGGCGATACCAAAGACACTTTATAATTTACGCACTCTACAACATAAATCGGTGGCTGACAAAACAGGCAGTCAGGCTGGATGGGTGTCTGCCTGACTGCCTCTTCGTCTGTGTATCCGTTTTACTGTGCGTCAGCATGGTCGTCGCTGTTGCTTTTGTTATTGTTTTTCATCTATTCGTACTGTCAAATTGTATTTTGATGCAAAGTCGTTTGTTTATTTCCCAACATTTTTATTTCAAGGTGATTGCAAAATGATTTTTTTTCTTTGTCTTCTGTAGAAGAAGTTTGACCAAGAAGAACAGCGCAAGCAAATTAACGCCACAAATCGATTATTTACGGTTGCTTAGAAAATTTAAAGAAAAGTTGAGTTTGGAAAAAAAAAAGAAACCAATGTGGCCAAAATTCCATGGTGAATTGAAAAGAAAATTAAATTTTATGACTGTTTTCCTGATACAGAGATGGCAAGTAACCTGCCGAGTTAGAGGAAAAGCGGAAAAAAAGCCACTAATAAAATGTGATGCATACAAAGGCTAACATGTATTAATCGTTATATGTACTTTTAACAGATTTATTTTCATTTTTAACCATTTTCTTCATTCCACTGTTTTGAATAGTTTTGAATCAGAAAAAAAGTTCCCTTCGGAAAATTACTTAAACGTTCAAAATTATATTATGTTGAAATTCGGGATAATAACATATAGATCGCACTAACCATTATGACAGGCTTGACTTCCTAGGAATCATCGTAAAACTTTCTAATTTTTTTTAATAAAAAATTTTATAGTTTTAATAAAACAGTCCGAAATTAATACTTTCAGATAGTATTAATACGATCAAAGAATTCAAATGTAGCTGGATTTCTTTTTAGCAATTTCTTTGCAACAAATTAAGCTATTTTTAGTTTTAATTTAATAACTGAGCAACACGAATTCATACTGCCACTGTTATGAATAAAAATAAATGAGACAAAAAAAAAATTAATTGAGAGAATTGAGGGGTACAGAAAGAAACTCTGCCGGAAAACCACGTAGCACCAAGATTATTATCGGAATATCTTTTAGTTGAACAGAAAACAGAAATCCATAGAAATACATTAGAATTTCAACACGCGTTTGCGATTTAAATCATCATCTAAAATGCGTTGAAAGCTTTTTCCAATTTTTTCATACCACATTTTATTAGAAATAGAAAACATTAAGCCTAGAATTTTAAGAAGAAACAAACAAACAAAAATAAGACACTAAATGCACATGCAACATTGATTAACAGTGTGTAGTATGGACAAAAAGAGCATACAGAACAGAGAGGAGGATGAAAGATGGAAAAAACGTAGAGAACGCGTTTAACAGCCTTTAATACGCGCCAGAGATTTCAGCATTGATAACTAATGCTTGAACTCTTAACGTTTTGTATTATTTTTGGTTTTTGCTTTTGTTATTGAATTTTTTAGTCTTTTTAACTTTTTGTTTTCTTTTTTCTGGGATGTGCCCGTACGAAGTATACAATTTTCGTGGCTCGAGTTTTAGGCTTGTAAAGCGTAATTGCCATAAATGGACTAATCTTGTATCTCGACGTGCATAAGCTAAACTAAGTAAACTCTTCTCCAAACAACGGACAATAAAGAGATGGAAACCAACAGCTGCAGATGTTGAATGGAGCAAAAATTGTTTTTATTCCAACCACTTAGTATGAATTGATTGGAGGAAGAACGGCAACACAAATGTACATATGTATGTACATATAATGTTTGTCTGTCTGTAGAGAGAGAGGGAGTATCATTGATACAATTAATCAATTTATTACTCCCGGGATCTTTTGTTCTTAATTTGTAAACTTATAATAATTAGTCTTTGGCGGGTTTTTATCAAGAGATGTTGCTGTTTGTATGCAAATCTTATTGAATTAAAATTTGTATTCACAATAATAAAAATAATATCATGGTTAATGGTTTCGTGTTTCTAATAAAATCTTACTGTTTTTAACAAATAGACACCTTTTGCTACTTCAATACTCATAATATCATTGTATCCAAAATCAAATATCGATTTCATTACAAATAATTTTTTGAGAGTTTAACGCAGGCGCAACTTAAAGAAAAATGACTTTGATTTCTTGCCGACAAGAGATTTATCAGTTGTTGTACCTTCAATACTGTAGATTGTCAAAAAAATATTGTCTAATCATGCATTAGAAATGTCAGTCATTCTTAAACATGTTATTGCCCTGCTGACAGCCATACATATTGCCATATTGAATAAATAGGATTAATGTTGTAACAAATAATTTGTTGATTTTTTCCCGAAAACACTTTAAACCCCTTTTTTCATCAAATATGTAGTTAAAATTAAATTTGAAAATGTAAACGTGACCTAATGTTACCTCCGTCTTTACATGGGTCTTCTTTTTTTAGTTTTTTTTATGATTATTTTAAGAAGAGAGATCCTTAAAAAATCAAGAAAAAAGAAGATAGAGATCTCCAACCTTCAATTGATTTACTTGTTTTTAAAAAGATTTTTGGGTCTCTTTTTTGTAAGAATGATGTTTGTTGTTTTAAGATAAAAATAATAACATAAGGGGTTTTGTGGTTTAAGGTATTTTCAACTGATGTTCGTACGTAAAAACTCAGTTCTAAGAATTTTGTTTAAATGTTTTTTAATGACTGAAAATGTTAAGTATATTATTTTACCTTACTTTGAACTAATAATCAAATATTTAAATGTTAACTCATTAATAGAGAATATTATGTATGTATATCTTTATTTCTAACAGATTCCTGCAGGCAAAGTGACACTTTCACATGACTACTGGATATTGTTACACAAAGTGGAGACCCCCATCTAAAGTTAAACTATACAGATGTTAATTCTCCAACGAATATGTAAAAATTAAATTAAAATCCTTTATTAATTAATATTATTTTAAGGAAAATATTCACATTTCTCGAACACCTGTTTATAAAGTCTAATGATTTTTAGTTTGTTTTAGAAAATCTGTTGTTTTTTCTATTTTATTTTTTTAAATATGCCAATAAAAAATAATATTTAAAACCAACTGCTCAATTATTTTGTAACCCTTATTATCAATATGATGATAGTTCTAAGAAAATAGTTTAACCCTCGAGTTTTAAGAGAAAAGAGTTTCACATTTAATGTACACTTGAGTTCTTGCTTGTCCACCTTCAATTTACAATAGAAGAATGAAAAACGGATGCAATGTATGAAACGAATTTGCGACCAATTTAATTGTAGTAACAAAATTACATTTTTCCTTTGGAGGGTTAATTTGATCACGCCACCCATAAGGGCTTAATAATTTATCATACAACAAAAGAAAATATAAACTAGTTTTCCATTTGCAGTTTCATTTAAAACCGCAAAAAACAAACCCTTCTTTAACCTAAATGGATCAAGTGCTTTTACTGAAATTAGGCTCATACTCATACTCGTCGGGTGACAGCTGTTGTGATTCAGATTATAATTAAAGTGGTGGAAATTGTTCAACCCTCCTATTCTTTTTTTGATTTTTTTCAAGGTTGCACAAAGTTGATTTCTATTTTTTAAGCGTTTTGATAAATTAATCACAACCCAAACAATGACCTTGTTAAAATTCAATGTATATAAAAAGGTTCCAGTAGCATGATAATGAAATTAAAAAACTATGTACTTCCAAAAAATATCCATAACAATTAGTTCTGCTTTTATTGCAATTGGTATCACTTGTGCATGTGTACAGAATCGAATCCTCATATTTACCAAACAACCAATTTTGCCTACATAAACAATTAGTTACACGACAATTGTCTTTCGGCTTTTTTTTTAAATATCTGTCATCTGCTTTTTGGGAAACGAAAAACCCCTTCTACGGTCTGTGACGTGTACACACGTACATATATTTTATTTAAAACTTACAACGATATTGAAGGATAACATTTTATAAGGAAGATTTTATATTTTGTAACTTTAAAGTATATTTAAAAGGAAATCTGACCCGATGTGAAAAAACTGAAAACGCAGTTTTCATCTGTACAGTCTCTACCTCCACGTATATGTATGTATATCGATTGTTTTATGTGTATAAATGGCTGTTGCACTGTGTAATATCTTTTATTTTGTGTTTACGCATAAATTTCCCTACCTAACTAAAATTTAAGTAAGTGTTATAATTTATGCACAATTGCGGTTGTTGAGAAAATGCCCAAACAATAAGGATTGATGGATAAATATCGTGCTTTTGTTATTATAAAAAAAAAAAACATTTTTACTTTTCTGAATTATGAATATTCCGAAAATTTTATAAATATTTACTATATGTGTTGAGTTATAGTTTTAAATACGTATAAAAATAGTAAATGAACACATCTAAACATTTAATTTGAAACATATCTTAAATGGTTATCCATTTAATGGATAAAACGTTGGTTCTAGTTGATTTTAAAGTTTCTTTTATATATGTATGTACATGTCGTCATATGAATTCCAAAAAGCCATAAGTAACAAAAAATCAAAATCGACTTTTGATTGATTATGATGCACCACCGTATACTCTTAAAATATAAACTGCAAAATTTTCTTTAAATACTAACTTGTTAATAAAAAATAAGCTTAACTTTAGAAAATGTTAAAATTTTTGGTTTATTTAACATTTTAAAAAGTTTGTTTCTCATGAAAAATTTGTTCAATGTAACTTAGGATTTTTTGGATTTTACATGACGATCTGCTCTTATATAACATATCCCTTAAAGCCAACATTTCTCTAATCTTTTTTTTTTTAATAATGAATGTTTTTTAAGAATTATCTCTTTTTTACATCTAGTTATTGTAGTTACCACTGTCATTGTTCTATAACAAAAAATTTATTTAAGCCTTATATGTAAATATGTAGTCAGTCTGTATTTTGGTGGCTTACGAAAATGCGAAATGCTTTATGGCAACATTTTTTACATCTAGTTATTGTAGTTACCACTGTCATTGTTCTATAACAAAAAATTTATTTAAGCCTTATATGTAAATATGTAGTCAGTCTGTATTTTGGTGGCTTACGAAAATGCGAAATGCTTTATGGCAACATTGAAAAGTCAAGAATATTGATAAATTAAAAGGTGCCTGATTTTTATCAAACTTTATAGTTTGATTTCTGAATAATTATGACTAACTCGTGACGTTTTGGCGTTAGTTTCATAATCAACATATTTATGTTAGCAGTGAAGGTGCAATTTAAAAACATTTTATGGAATTATTTTCAAAACAACAGTTTTGTTGTGTTGGCAATTAAACATTACAAACTGCATAATACCCCTTTAACTATAATGTTTGCAAACCAGAAAACTAGGTTATGTTTGTTTGCTTAAAAACTAAACAAAGACATGCGTTGTCTCAAATGCCATCAAATTAGTTTACGATTTTATCAATTATTTATCTGGAATTTCTGGTTCACAAATTGACCAGAAAATATACCATTCTGTTGAGATAAGTCCCAAAGTTATTTTCTTAGAAATACGGAATCGATGGTGCAAACTTCGAGTAAAAGCAATTCACATCCACCTCCGTGGACGTTATTGAACTGTATGGAATTAGCTATTATTGTTCATATTTGTTGGTCTTTGTTATACAAGCAGCTTTCATCAAATCTATACAAGTTATCCCAGCATTTGGATTAAGCCAGACCAGTCTTTAAGTAAGGTTTTCAATTGGTGTACCCATCGATACATATTATGTATATTTACATAGGTATTTAGCAAGAAATATAATAAATTTAAAGAAGTCTACATTTTATAAAATATAAACTTACCATGCATGATGAAAGCATATAATTAGGAATAAACCAAAAAGCCAGCCGCCACTAATTTGCAAATTTAATAAATTTTCACTTTTAAGAATGATCACTTGAAAAAAACTTTTATTTATTGAAGAAAACACTCTCAGAACAAATTAGACAATTAACTTATATTTACAATTATCTGTTGTTTACTAATCACTACATTTAATTATTTATACACTTTTAAAACACCACAAATTGTCCTTTTCACAAACTATTTAATTAATCTTTAAAACAATGGCTGATGCAACACAACTAAACTAAGAAACAAAAAAACAAAAAGAATGTAAAAGAAAAGAAGCTTTTAGCGGGAGAATTTAAGAATAAAAAAACACCATAAAACAAATGGCAATTACAACAAAGTTTTTGCTCATTTCATTTTTTTCGTTATTCTTGCATTGATTGACACTTTCAGTTATGTCAAAATAAATTTATCGGATTTAAAATTAGACTTTGCAATTACTTTTTTATTAGTTGACAAGTTTTTAATATTAATATTTTTTTTAGTAAATTTTTTTTAAACATAAATGAATTTTTAAATGTTTACCTAAAAACGGTAATTATAATTATATTTTTTTGCATTAGCAATCAGTAGCTTTTTTGTGATAAGCGAAGCTGGCGCCATCTTATGTCTATTGATTGAAGTTAATCATTGTTTTAGTGTTGCCACACACCTAAATTTATTTATGAAAATCTTAAAAAAAAGAAAATGTTTTAAAATATAAATTGCGTTAAACAACTTTTAGCAAAAAACCCTTAACAACATTATTTAATAATGGCTTCTGTGAACTAGGCTGAGTTTGTTATATATTCGGTGTTAAAGTGACTTTGACGTCAAAGCTGAAATTCACATTTTTTAAAAAATTTTGTTTAAATTCAGATTAGAAACATATACCTTATTTTTCTGGTTTTATGTTTGGAATCGAATAATTTGTTTAAAAGTTATTTCAAAAACAAATAAATGTCTTAAAACATTAAAAGTCGTTTTTATAGTAAATGAACATTAAAGTAAATGAACATTATTATATTAATCATGCATAATTTTAAGATTCTTCTCCTTTTCATAAAATTTCAAATACAATTTATTTATTTAAATAAATATTAAAACGTTAACTTTCGATTTCGAAGTGTTTACCAAATAATTTTCCCCATTTTTGTAATTACCCAATGATTGGCAACACTTTGTCAAATACAGCACTGCGACAAGTGAAAATACGAAGAGAAGTAGAGTGAAAAATTTTTCAGAAGCAATTTTCTACATTAAAACTAGGCATATTTTTTAATACATTATTTATTTCAAGCTTATAGAAATAAAAAAAGGTTCGTTCCTAACGATTAAATGGTTAAATCAAAATAAAGTACTAAAAAGGTGTTAAAATAAATATAAAAAGATAAAATTGTGTTTGTTTTCTGTTGTCTCGATTTTAAACAACTCTGATTTTGTGTTTTGTCAATTTTCTTTTGCCATTATTTTCTTATAGATGAAATAAAGTTTGTGTGTAATTATTGTATTTCGTTTTATTTTCATTTTATGTTTTTGCTTAGTAGAGGCTTTGGGTGTTGCGGAATTTTTTTGTGTGATTTTTTTTATAAACGGTACGGTGCGATACAAATTTGTGAAAAGAAAAAAAAGAGACCTTTTTGGTGTGGCTCCCATTTGGTTATTGTCTAATTATATATATTTTTATCAGAAATTATCTTAAGTAAAGAATAGAAAATTCTTATAAGCAAAAAAATCCTGAAAAATAAAGTACCAGAAAGTAATAAAAAAAGAAGATATAAAAAGTGCTTGAAAAACAAAGAGAAAAAACAAAATTTCTTAAAAAGTGGTCAGTGAAACGATTGATATTTTTGGTATGTTGCTGTCTGTCGCTGCTGTTTGGAAAAACTAGCAATCGTTTAAGAAACTTGTTAAACTTGTTGTTTTTTTAACAAAAATTGATGAAATTTCTACAAGCTTATGTTGTTATTTTATTTGTATATTTTATATTATTCAGTTGAGTAGAGTTATCATTTAAATTTATTTTTTACAAACATTTAAATTCTTTGCGTATTATTATGTAAGCTTATGGCTAGATGACTGGGTTACAATATTAGTTAGAATCGGAATGAAGTAACTGGCAAAAATAAATATAACAATATCAAGTTGTTCTTTATCTGTTTGATAATTTCTTAGCGCCAAGTAGGTACACAGGTACATTTAAGATTATTAAAAGGGGGTATCTTTTCTCAATAACAACAATAAAAGTAAGATAGTAGTTATTGTATCTAAGTGATACACTTCACAATTACTTTATCTGATTTCTATTTGCCTCTGATGATTAATGTATTTGTTCCAATTGTTTTACTTACAAATATAGTAAAATTAATTAAAATTATACTTATTTGCCGTTGCTAATAGCTGTAGTTGAAACTCAAACTCATAAAATGAATACTGTCAGATGTGTAATACTTGCATCCCAAATATGTAGTCAATACTTAGGACAAAAACTATAAATTAGAGAAAATTGTTGATAACTTTCATTAAAGCAATCTACCCAAAAAATGCGTTTGTTTTTTTCTTCCGACTAAGAGTGTTGATATGGATAGAGCAACAATTAATATTTCCTTTTTTACTAGCATGTAATATACATATTTTATTAAAATGATAATAATTTGTAGAATCGTGAGGATTTAAAACTTTCAAAAAACAGCGATTAATCATATTTTTTTATATTTTTTAGAAAAATGTCGCACCACAGCGATGATCAATTATTAGAAGCCGGTAGTGATTCCTTTTGGGAGCCTGGAAATTATAAAAGAACTACAAAACGCATAGAAGATGGCTATAAGTAAGTAAAAAGCTAAACACTTCCAGTGCTAATGTTTAAAAAAATCAATATCTAATGGGTAATGTGATACAACATACAATTTTAGACTTTGTAACGACTTGCAACAATTAATACAAGAGAGAGCAGATATTGAAAAATCCTATGCAAAAAGCTTACGAGCATGGTCGAAAAAATGGGGTGAACTGATAGAAAAAGGTAAATAACTAAAAATACAATATTATTTGAAAACACACTAATGTCGCGATTAACTCATTTTTCTTTAACCAGCATTCTTTTAAATCATCTTCCCTTCCCTTTGACCCGCCCATTTATTCACATCTAGTAATTCGCACACGTTCAAATGTGTACAAAGTTCTCACTCTCTCCCTCTGTTTCTCTAATGTTTTGTTAAATATAAGTTTATTTGTATTGACCACAATTAATAAGTCATCGTCGTTAGTTCTGTTGGTCGTTTTGTTATTTAGTATAAACTTATCAAGTTTCTGTGGGGCTCTGTCAAAAATACCTTACAAGTAAATAATATACTCATCAGTACTATTTGAAAATAAATTTTTCTATAAAATTAACACGTTCGTCATCAACATTATTGTTATTATCATCTTTATTCATATAGTCAACGGCAGTGAAATTATAGATCTACTAAAAGAGATTACGGCTTTAGACATTATAAGTAGTATTAGTTTGTTTACATCTCTCTTCTCGAGTTTTACTTAAAAACATGTTTAATAAAAAGTGCCAGCAATAATATTTTGGTCTTGCACATTTCATAAATACATATTTGTCTTTTGAGTCTGTTGTTGTTACTAGCTGTTTTTTAATTTTCGTGTATATTTTGTCAATTTTTTTATTTATTTTTTTTTACGTCCAGTTTGCTATTTTATTTGCCCAATTATATAGGTCACGTTTATTCTTTTGCTGTTACTTTAGAAGTAGTAAAAAGTGTCACATACCTTAAAATACTGATCTTGAATATACAAAATATTTAACCACCATTAACCATTTCCATTTCCTGACGTTAGTATTATTAACTAATACATGTGTATAAAATTTTATTAAACAATAATTTTAATTTTGTCATAAACTAATCATTAAAATTCATAACTGATTAGATATGCTTTTGAATAGTTAAAATATTTTGTACTAATCTCAGAATAATATGATTTTTATATTTGTATTTGTTTGTAGTCGTGTTTTTTTTTTTTTGCTATTTATAAATCAATGATTTTAGGTTTTAAAAATTTTATACAAAATTAAAATTCAAAACGCATCATTTAGGTTGCGTCATATTTGTTTGCAAATGGCAAGACAGCCCCGCTCAGCGTGCAATAATATGAATGAATGCATAACAGCAATTGATAGTACAAGTTATTTTTTAGCAATCGTTGTAGCTGAAAACACAAATTTCATAATGATTTACAGCTGTAGTTGTTTCCTCTCCTGTACTCATTTTTTAGACTATTTGCAAAAATGCTTTTCACCTAGCCTTGCAATCACTTGTATGTACATTTATTCACTGTGCTCATGTCTACTATCAAACAATATTAGTTTTAATTTACATGCATATTAACATTATTATTTTTATTTAAATAAGAATAGTGTAGGTTTATTATAATCTTCACTAAACATTAAATTATGGGTCTACCTAGATATACAAATAGACATACTTATTTATAATTGTAAGAAACCTATGTAAGGTACAGAAACTTCGGCGAAATTTCCAAAAATGTTGTTGCTTCTCTTTTGACGCTACAACTATTTATATTATTTACATGTTTTGTTTATTTACATAGAAAAGGTTTCAAAAATCGATGATACCTAGTATACAATCTATTAAATAAATATGTATGTATGGTTTTATGCAAGTACCCCTTTCTTTTCTATAAGTGCACCGTTCCAACAAGAATTTAAGATGAAAGTATTACTAGCATTTGTTGTTGGTAAAATGACAAGGTATGACTGTTGGAGCTTATAGCCATGGTAATTAGGGTTTGTAATTTCTAAAATAATGGGATGGATGACCGTTTTAAATAAACCATAGGTAATGAGATATACCTATGTCTATATACATACATACATACAAACAAAAAATGGGAAATAAGTATCATAAATACTTAATTCAAATTGAAGAATTCAAAATGAAAATTCACAATAATTTTTTTATCAGGTCCAGAATATGGTACTACGGAAGCTGCCTGGAAGGGTGTTCTTACCGAATCAGAACGCATTTCAGATGTACATATGAAAATTAAAGAAAATCTTTGCAGTGACGTAAGTTCACAAATAAAATCATGGCAAAAAGATAACTATCACCACACTCTAATGCAAATCAAAGAGCGCAAAGATATGGAAGATCTATTTAAGAAGGCTCAAAAATCGTGGGCTAAACTACTGGCTAAAGTTGAAAAAGCCAAGGCTGAATATCATGCTGCTTGCAAGACAGAAAAAAGTGCCACGAACCAAGAACGTAATGCCACCGCCGATAGTTCATTATCACCCGATCAGGTATACACAAAAATATTACAATTGCTTTATAAAATTAATAAATTATGGGGACTCATATTTGTTTTCGGAATTATTTTAAGTTTTAGAAGTTTGATAAAATATTTCTTCTTATCTTTATCTTATGTTTATGCTTGGTAAACATTATTACTACTAATACGCATAAATTAAGATGACTCGTTTGACAAACAATTTATTTTACCACATTAGAAAATTGTTATTATGTATTTTTTAAATGATCTCATTCAAACATTTACATATTATTTTTGGTTGTAGGTGAAAAAAATGCATGATCGTGTACAGAAGACTAAGGATCAAGTCCAAAAGTGTCGTGAAAAATATGAACAAGCCATTGCTGAAATAACCAAATATAATTCTGTGTATATAGAGGATATGACATCGGTATTCGAAAAGTGCCAAACAATGGAAAAGACACGTTTGCAATTCTTTAAAGAAGTTTTATTTAACTTACATACTGTTCTTGACCTTACAAAGGTACCAAGGTAATTATCCACTTTAATACATTTTCTTGGATATAAGGGGATATAAAGGGTATAAGGTAATAAATATATTAATTTCATATAAACAGCTTACCGCAAATTTACGAAGAGTTTTATCATACTATAAACAATGCCGATCATCAAAAGGACTTGAAATGGTGGTCAAACAATCATGGTGTTAACATGGCCATGAATTGGCCCGCATTTGTGGTAAATATTATTGAGTGAATTATTGAAAATCTAATATACATTGCATTTTGTTACTGCACTGTTAAATATAGGAATATACAGAAGAATTCCGTGATATAGCCAAGGGAAGCAAGTCTAAAGAAGCATTACCAGCAGCCCCTATAACATTGATTAACCAAAGGCCTGTTAATGAAGATTTGCATGTAAGTAATTATAAAATTATTGTAGAGAATAACATGTGATTTTTTTATTTTTATCACAGGAATATTCGGGTTCATCTAGTTTGAAGAAATCAAATAATACGTCTTCTACATTGAAATCGACTGGAAAACAACAGCAGCCTGACTCTTCAGCTACCTCGCCCACATCAACAGCAGCAACCACAACAGCGTCGACAGTGGGGGCTACAACGACAAGTAAAGCTAATGCAAATGCCCATAATCGTAATTCAAGCGTAACGTAAGTATTATTGTCATTTATTTATTTAAGTATTCAACATTTAAAACCCCTCACTAACTACCGAACTAATCCTCACTCATATTAATTTCATTTCGTTGCATATTTAGTAATGGCAAATCAAATTCCACTGAGGCAAATCCCTTCGAAGAGGAAGAAGAATGGGACGAGGGTGACAATGTCTTAGTGGATAATGGTGAACCTGGTGTTCCCGTTAAGGCGTTATACGATTACGAAGGAGCTGAAAGTGATGAATTAACATTTAAACAAGGTAATCGACTAGTCTACAGCCACTATTGGTTGTTATTTTACAACTTCTAAATTCTCGTTACAGGAGATGTTTTTGAGAAATTAGAAGATGAAGACGAACAAGGTTGGTGTAAGGGACGTATGAATGGCCGGGTAGGCTTGTATCCCGCCAATTATGTTGAGCTTATACACACGTAAATAACACTGACAACAATTTACAAATCCTGAAACCCTCTACCGTTGTATAATCCTAGTTCTATCGCCCTTTCGTCTCATCTTTCACAAGAAATGAACAACATTATTCACAAGAATATATAAATATCTGTTTTTATATAGAAAAGCAATAGCTATGTATTTGTTTAGCATTTATTAAGTATTAATTGAAAACTTAATATATTATAATCGTTATTCTATTTGTCATTTACACTTTGTCCGACTAGCCATTGATTTTTTTATCAAAAAATCGAACGAATCAAAAAAGATTTTTAAAACCATGTATCCTGTCAACAAGATAATCCAAAAAGTATCATTATATTACGCATCTTTTAGTTTACATAACTTTCCTTTTCAAAATATTAACACAAAAAACCAAATGAAATTTTTTAGGGAATTAAAACATGAAAAATGAACCATTGTTTTTTTTTTAAATTTAAAAAATATTTTAGTGTGTTACAAACCCACTAATAATTTAAAAATAAAATTCAAATAACTAATAATTATAAAATATTGTACTCTTTTGATAACTTTCAAATTAAACACAAAGCAATATACATAAATACATACAAACTTTTATGAAATATGTTGTTAAAAAAAAATATTAAAATTAAATAAAAAATGTATAATGTTATTGAGCATTTTGTAGTAAAAAGCTAAAATTCTGAGAAATGAAGAAAACCAGACAAATTATAAGTGAATTATATTAAAAGGACCCCGTTTATATGTTTTACTAGTGAGTATTTGTAATTTATTTAACTTATATTTAAAGATAAATAAAATTAAAATCATTAAATTACGATAATTATATTATTAAAATAATATAAATACTATATTAACGAAAAAAAAAAATATATATTTAAAATAAAAGCAAATTTTTAATGAAGAAGATACAATAATTGTTAATATATGTATATTTATACCAGTTCTGCCACAGCATCATTATAGTACAAGTACCACAATTTACTTTCAACATTGCAAAACTGACTTAAATTTTTCCGACGATCCAATTTAAAATACCTTTGTTCCATGTCTACACGACACAAACGCGGCAGACAACAACACGGTATTGTCAAATATCGTTTAGCCACTTTCGATAATTGTTTGTAGTTATCAGATTGCTGATGCCACCATAAAGCTGGTGATTGATCTAAATCCAAACATTGCTCTGTCTGATATTGTTCAAACTCCAAATCTAAGTTTGTTTTTAAATCTGCATTAATATCGTTATTTGTCAAAGTAACGTCACGTTTAAAAAATGACTTTAAACCTTAAAACAGAAAAAATTTAGTTTGTTAGAATAGCATTTGTATAAACTAATGCATATTTTATTCAAAGAACAGGGCCAAATAACTCAAAGTAATACTTACTACTACATTTCCGAACATTTGTCGATGAATCTGTAGAATTGTGTTCAGTCTTAACATTTTGCTTCTTATTTATATAGGAAACTTGTAAAATATGTTTAAAACGTGTAAGTACTTGAGATTTGATATTGGTAATGTCGAAGCGTGATTCCTGAAGAGCAAAGTCACGATGAAATCTCGTGTCAAAAAATGTGGCCTCATTAAGAAAACTTTGTACCATTATTCTATACAATCGACATGCATAATAATTGTGAAAGTTAGTATAAAAATTTCATAAACAACATCATACGCATACCTTTCATATAATTCTTTTTCCAATATCTTTTTTATCTTAAATATTTTCACAGATTCCTCATGATTTATGGAACTAAAATGTTCTTCAAACAATTTTATAACCAACGGTCGCGTTAGTGTACACAAAGGCAAATGTTCGTCCGTAATTATATCCAAAGCCATCTGTTAATTGAAAATTCTATATTAGTATTCTATCGCAGACATATGTATAATTCTAATAATGAGTAATAGCATGGTTAGAGAAGAAATTCTGAAAAAAAAAACTTAATGGGAACTTTGGTTTTCTCCGTGTAACGAAAATTTTCTTAATCTTAACAACACAAAATTTTTAATGTAGTTTTCTACCATAGGTAGGAGACTGAATGAAGTCATATTCGAAACATATTTTGGTTTTCGTTTTTTGCATCGTTTGAGATATTTTAGTAAAACTATGTCTATTCCTCGAGATTATTCTACGATTAATATTAGAAATATGTACAAGCCTTTAAAGGTTTAAGGTATTCAAAATATTGTCTAAATTCGCCCCATTCTTCAAGTTGTCTATTCTTAAATATGTAATCCAAAAAATTCAATCGATTCCAATGACATCGTGGTCGAAGAAAGGACTTCATATGTTGTGTTTGCTAAAAGAGAAAAAATTAATGTAATATCATAATTCTACTTTATGAAGACTTCAGTAAATTTACACTTGTATCTTCAAGCATTTGCTTTAAAATTTTTTGGTAGTCCTCCGAAAATTCGCTTTGTTCGAAAATTTTGTGCAAACAATTTGTTAGCGTAGATTCTAAACATTCAATTAATGGCAAATCTAAAAGGAAATGTTGATAAATGAGTTCAAATAGATCTACTTATATGTGTCTACAAACCGTGGCATTTTGTAAAGTCCAAAAGATAATCATTAACTTTATCTAAGCAGGGAACCACCACACCGCTACAATTTTTGAGATCTAGATCCATTAAGAAGTCGGAGATATTGATAGGTTTAGTGCAAATAGCACTGCTCATATATAGAATGCTGATTAAATCCATTTGGTTCTCACTTAAATAGTTAAAGTATATATGTAAGACATTCTGACCATCATTGTCCTGGTAAATTTCTACACTTAAAGAATATGGCTGAATTTGTGATATACGAACCACATGGGCAGTGACTATTTGATAGGTGTTTACAAAACGCATTTCTAAAACTTCCATTACACGCTTCACCGTATCATGATCAAGCTTCACACCAGTCAACTGCTGATTGTATTTGCAAAAACCATTGTTCTCTAAAGTGTCCAATGGCATAAGATCTGCTTGGACCATATCTGCTAGCATTATATCCATGGAGTGCAGCTGTTGTTCTTGCTGGTCATGTAGTTCAACATCAGTGTATGTAAATATTTGTTCATTTTTGGTCTCATTCACACTTTCAGCATTTGGCAAACCGTCGTCGGCGGTTTCTATTGCTCCCTCTCCATTTGCTGGAACAAAAGCAATGTAATCTGTGCTTTGTATTTCTACATCTACCACTTTATTTATCATGGAAGTAGAATTATTTTCACTCTGAATATTACATCTACGAGTTTCCATATTGGTACAATATTCGGGTATCGTTAAAAATGTTTCAACAAAATTGTTTTTACTCTGTAAACAAACTGTTTCCTCACTGCGCCGTCTTTTGATGTCATTATTATTATTTACACTATTACTATTAATATTTGTTGGATCACAAATTGTCACACTTTCTTTAGTCATGGTTATTTGTTCTTCAGCATTTACATCCTGTTTTGGAACCAAGTCATTCGATGCCATGACAATTTTTTGAAATATTTCAACATGTTTGGACATTAAATGTGTCCTCAAGTTGGAGGTATTCTTGTTGTAAGCAATGGCAGTATTGCAAATAGTACAAACTATTTTTTGCCGCGTAAGTATATTGTTTCCACTGTCAGAGGGGAAGCCAAAATATTTCCAATAAGGACTACGCATTGAAGATGGTACCACCGTTCGCGTATACTCTATTTGTTCCATAGTTCTTCTATAAACTCTTAATATTTATTTATTTGTTTAGCTTTAAAAACAATATAAACAATCACTGTAAGTTGATAACAAAAATCAGCTTTTGTTATGACATTGAAATCAAATGTCATTAAAAACTTGGAAAGATTGGAAAGAGAATTTAAAACCAAGTTCCAAAGTATATTAATAAAGTAGCATCACTTGAACAGCTGACTATTTTTTTTAAACTAGATAAATGAAGCAAATTGTCAAAGTTTGTTTTGAAAATTGTTAACATTGTTTACGTCGCCATTTTTAAATTGTGTTTTGCTATTTGTTAAAATTTGTGAAAAGTTGAAAAAGTGAATTAAAAGTGGTTTTAAAGTAGTTTAAAAGTGTAATAAATTGTATAATATATAATAATATAATTAAATCGTTAATATTTTTAACTTAAAAGTAATATTTTTTATTTATGTTTTGTTCACATTGTTGTTCAAGGAAATTTTATTTTGACACAATCTTAAATTATTCCAAAAACAAAATACATGTGGTTGTTGTAGAAGTTGTTGTACAACAAGAGATGTCGCTACCAAAGTAAATTAATAAAGTAGCATCACTTGAACAGCTGACTATTTTTTTTAAACTAGATAAATGAAGCAAATTGTCAAAGTTTGTTTTGAAAATTGTTAACATTGTTTACGTCGCCATTTTTAAATTGTGTTTTGCTATTTGTTAAAATTTGTGAAAAGTTGAAAAAGTGAATTAAAAGTGGTTTTATAGTAGTTTAAAAGTGTAATAAATTGTATAATATATAATAATATAATTAAATCGTTAATATTTTTAACTTAAAAGTAATATTTTTTATTTATGTTTTGTTCACATTGTTGTTCAAGGAAATTTTATTTTGACACAATCTTAAATTATTCCAAAAACAAAGTACATGTGGTTGTTGTAGATGTTGTTGTACAACAAGAGATGTCGCTACTTTATTAATATACTTTGGTCGCTACTTTATTAATATACTTTGCCAAGTTCCATAGTGGCCAAGGTTCATTTAATAAACCTTGTAGTGCCGGTTCACACAGTCAAACTTTTTTGGGAAACCTTTCTAGCACAAAGTATATCGTGACCTAAAACGCAAACGGCCCTATCTAACATTTTTAAAATTTTACAGGAGAAGCAAAAAACTATTTAAATTGAAAAGTCTGTTTCTATTAACGCGATTTATTTCTTGTAAATTAACAAATTGTTTAATAGTGAAACCTATCATTTGTTATGATAGTTGACAATGGCGTATAAAAAAATGGATAAATGGAACTTTTTACCTTTAATATTTAAATGTTTTTGTAGATAGGGCCTTTTGTTTTTTGTCAAGAAAATCGATAGTTTTGGTCGGAGGAGTCCAATTTTCGGTTTTGATGTAATACATTAGAATCAACAATAAAATCGATTTTGAATTTTTGATTAGTTATGGCCGTTTGCGTTTAGGTGACAATATATACCCTGTGTTTTCTGGTAAATCAACTATACTGTAGGGGAAAAAGTCGCTATTAAAAAATTATTGAAATCCTGATTGTTTTGCTACGGACATAGTTATTATTAATTTTTTTATTTTAATCCTAGAAGCATTATATTGTGAACATAGACATTGTAACAGAAGTTAAAACGTAAACAAATTCGAAAAAAGACAAAAAGAAATTTCGAAAGGTCAATATTAATAAAACTTTGAAAAGTGGACAATTTCAAAATTGCAAGAAGTCGAAAAATCGATTTTCGTTAATTAAAAAATGTCGAAAAGTCAGCTTGCTTCAACTATAGAACCCCGGTTTTAATATACTGACAACAGTAATCAGTGGCAACGCTATTAATAGTAAAATTGAGAATAACGTCGTTATAATTAAATCAATGCAGGCGGCTAAAAAAATTATAATATTAATCGACTTAGTTTTCTCATAAAAAAGAATAAAAGCAGAAAAATATATAAAATTTATTGCAGTGAAAATTGTGATTTAAAAAACGAATAATCGAATAAATAATATTAACATTATAATATCGGATTTGAAATATCAATTTAAATAAAAACAATTAAATTTTGAAATGGGAAAGAAAAACAGTGAGTTTTTATGAGTAATCATTGAAACAAAATTAAATTTTCATCCCAATTTATTTTCAGAGTTTAAAAAAGAAGAGAATTCAACACCGCAACATCAAGCCCAGAATTCTCAATCAGGTAATTTTAATTATTGATAATTATTATCAACGTAAACTTCATTTTCATAAAATATGCACACACATGTCCTATTAAAAAAAATTTCATGTTTGTAAAAATTTCGGGGAATCACGCGATTTTTATTTTATGTGCATCTGCATATGTATGTACATACAAATATTCCGTAGTTGCCAGATGACAAAAACTTTTGAAATTGAAAATTCATTTAAATATTTGTAAATTCTTAAAAAATCATTCTGAATTTTTGCATTAATTGATTCCATATGAATTGAGTAGTCTATGATATGAATATTTAATAGAAAATTTTAACTAATTACTATATTATTAATATACTAAAAAAATACTGGTAAGGAAAGTAGAAAATTGTATATGGCACACTGCCGATTAAATTATGAATAACGTCGTCATTATAAAATCATTGCAGGCGGCTATTGAAATTTATTTTTTGACGACTTTGTTTTCTTCTAATGAAATAAAGAATTGCAAACATCAAAGCAAAGTAAATTTATAAAGTAGACTCATTTGAACAGCTGACTATTTTTTTTAAACTTGCTATTTGTGGACTTACTTGTCAAAAATGTTTATGTTGCCATATTTGTTTTCATTTTAACGCTTGCTTTTGTACAAATTTCTGAGTAATTTGTTGTATTTAATGTGAAAAAGTGTATTTTAAGTGTATAATATTTTTAAAAATGTTCTAATTTTTAAAAAATAAAGAAAACTCTGTGACTTTTAATATAAATAACAACATATTTTTGGAAAGTACAACAATAATGCCATATTTTCCATTAATTATTGGTTCATTTTTGTAAACAAATTTTGACAAGTGAGTATTTCGAACAAAAACAAATTGCCTGTGGTTTTTGTAGACGTTTGTTGTACAACAACTCGTGTCGCTACTTTATTAATTTACTTTGCATCAAAGTTTATTTTGCATTGGAGATAATTATTTTAACAAAAATTTGATATTTGCTTTTTAAACTATCAATTTAGACAGCAGTATATTAAAATAAAATCGTTAACGCAAAATGGGAAAGAAAAATAGTGAGTTTATTTGTTTTTATGGGAAATATTTGGCACAATAATGGTATACATATATTGCATCGCAATTAATTTTCAGAGTATAAAAAGGAGGAAAGTGCATCACCACAACTTCAGTCCCAGAATCCTCAAGGAGGTAAATCTAATTAAATATATGTATATTTAATATAGAAATGTTTATAAATTATATTATATTGTTAATTTTGCAAACTCAGTTTGCATAAACTTTGTTGGGGAAATCACGCAATTTTATAATTTGTTTCAGTATAGTATGTGGGTACGTAGTTGAATTTCACAATAAAAAAGTAACTAGGTACATACATGGTATATGTATGTGCACTATGTCACTATAAACGATCTTCTTTTAGGTACTTTTAGATATTTTTCTGTGTATTAAAGGGAAATAAAAAATTCTTTACATTATTCTAAATCTTATATTTTGGGAAATATAAAGCATAAGAAATCGGCTTTCAATTCCAATGATTAACATATTTTTAAAGGAAAAATTATTTCTTTCATATCTTCATACAAACGACGAATTTAAATGTTTAATAAAAAATATATTACTTTCCTAAAGGGTCACTTTGGGGTATACATATGTATATTTTTTTTAGTCATTTGATACCTATTGAATGTGAAGTTTTTTGGGTAACTATTTTGACAGTTTTGCCAATAATCTCCTAAAGGGGATAACTGACCACGGTTGTAGTGGACTTGTAGTTTCAAATATTTTTATAAATGTTGAAAGATTTAAAACACCAACACACATGAAAAAACGTGTCCTTTGTAGAATATATTATTGAAAACTGTCTAGCTCACGAATGGCCACACTAAAGCCAACATATTTTGGGTAACATCGTATGACATAACGAATATTTTGAGAAGGGTAACTAAAGCACCATTTTTATGAGTCGGTCTAATGTATGTAGGTATATTTATTTTATAAAATTCTTTAGTTATGTAAACGTTCAAAAAATATTGTAGGTTTGAATCCATTTTTTTGTGAAATTCTTGACATAAAATTGATTTGTTTTTCCAAAGGTGAAGGTGGACGTGGTCAGCAGCAGCAAAAACCTCAACAAGGTGCTGGAGGTGGAGGACAGCCGAAGCAACAACAAAAGCCCCAACAAGGAGGAGCACAGCCACAGCAGCAACAAAAGCCTCAACAGGGTGCTGGAAGTGGAGGACAGACACAGCAACAACAAAAGCCACAACAAGATGTCCGCGGTGGAGGTCAACCACAGCAACAACAAAAGCCCCAACAAGGTGCCTGGGGTGGAGGTCAGCAACAACAAAAGCCCCAACAAGGTGCCTGGAGTGGAGGTCAGCCACAGCAACAACAAAAGCCCCAACAAGGTGCCTGGGGTGGAGGTCAGCCACAACAAAAGCCCCAACAAGGTGCCTGGGGTGGAGGTCAGCCACAGCAACAACAAATGCCTCAACAAGGTGCAGGGGGGGGTGGACGAAATCAACAAGGAGGAAGAGAGCAACAACGAGGTCCCAATCAGCAACAAGAATGTAGAGATCAACCAGGCGGTAGGGATCAACAACAACGTGGTCCTAATCAACAACAAAGCGGAAGAGATCAACAACGTCGTGATCTTAATCAACAAGGTGGTAGGGATCAGCAACAACGTGGTCCTAATCAACAACAAGGCGGAAGAGATCAACAACAACGTGGTTCAAATCAGCAACAAGGGTGGAGAGATCAGCCACAACGTGGTTCTTATCAACAAGGAGGTAGGGATCAGAAACAAGGAGAAGGTTGGAGTCAACAACGTGATCAAGGCCGTCAACATGGCGGAGGAGGTCAGCAACAAATGCCTCGACAGGGTCGACCCGGCCAAGGCCAACAGCAACAACACAGCGCAACGTTAAGTAAACAAATGGAGCAACTAACGATTAGTGATGGTAAGATACATCATTAGTATAAATGTAATATAACTACTTACATACATATGCATGTACATCATTCTAGAAATTCCTCTACCAACTAAGGCGAAATCGTGTAATGGTATTGTTCGTGGAACTTTGGGAAGACCTGGCGTTGTGGAAGTAAACTATCTGAAATTGGACTTGAAAAATATGCCCAAAGAAGCATATCACTACGATGTAACCATCACACCCGATAGACCAAAAAAGTTTTTGCGGCCTGCATTTGAACAATGTAGACGTGCAAAGTTTCCGGATATATTTTCGGCTTTTGACGGCATGAAAAATTGTTATACGTTGCAACGTTTGAATGTTCCCATCGATATTAAAATCGAAGTACGTAATTTAAATTTTCTCTTAAAGCGTTATTTTCTAGAGCTTTATTACAATAATAGGTACCCGATTCTAGTAATAGAATGAGAGAGATGCAAGTAGAAATAAAGGAAACTGATAACTGTGTTGTAGACTTGGAAACATTAAGAACGTAAGAATTTTGTAATCTATTGTGTGGATTGTATGCTAATAATTTGTTTTGTGAATTTAGCTATCAAAATGAAAGAGTTTCCGATAAACCAATGAGGGCTCTTCAAGTTTTGGAAGTCGTTCTCGCTAGTAACAATCACGAACGTGGTATTCGCGTAGGACGCTCATTCTTCCGTAGACCCTCAGATGCATACAATTTACAGGACGGTTACGAAGCTTGGACTGGTCTGTATCAAGCAGCCATATTAGGCGAACAACCACTTTTAAATGTGGACATTGCCCATAAATCATTTCCCTGTGAATCAACTATCATTGATTATTTAAAAAATCAGCGCATCGATATAACTCGAGATATAAGGCAAGATAGGGCTTTTAGAGACGTTTCTAGTTATTTAAAAGGCATTAATATCCTCTATACGCCGCCCAAAAGTTTCGGCGCTTCTCCCAAACAATATAAACTTATAGAAGTTGGAGACCCAGCATCCCAAAAAAAATTCAAAACTGATGACGGGAAAGAGATTACGGTGGCTAACTACTTCAGTTCTCGAGGTTACAAATTAAATTACCCAAATCTTAATTGTATAAGTGTTGGCTCAACTGTACGACAAATCTCCTTGCCAATGGAGTTATGTTCAATTCCCAGCGGTCAAGCACTAAACGTAAGTCCGTTAAGTGTGTGAAAAATAAAGTCAAATTAATTTGGTTAATATTTCAGCGCAAGGACAAAGATAGGCAAGTTCAAAATATGATCCGTTACGCCGCAACATCAACTAACAGACGTAAACAAAAAATAATGGAACTATTAAGTTATTTCGATCACAATGACAATCCAATAATAAGAGAATTCGGTTTACGAATTGGTTCGAATTTCATAAAAGTTCCAATGCGTCTGTTGCCAGCGCCATACATGGAATATCTCCAAGGCCAAACTATAACAACATTTAAAGGAGCATGGCGTATGGAGGATATCAAAAATGTTAAATTCTTAATTACATCAAAACCACCCAATGGTCATAAATGGGCCATTCTATATGAAGAAAGCACAAACAATCGAGGTATTTCATATCATGATCTCGAAACTTTTAAATCGAATGTAAGTACTATATGCACGAATAAATTTTATTGTAAAATTCCCTTAATTTTTCAGGTCATTAAAACATCACAAAATCTTAATATGAACTTGCAAAACACTGCAGAGATAAAAAGTTATAATTTCCGCAATTTGGATGCAATGCTTAAACAACTTGCTATGGATAAATACGATCTGGTCAGTTTTATATTTATATATAAGTTAATTATGTTAATACATCTAGTAAAATCATAATCTGGACAACTTAACTTTTTAATATTTACTAATTTTGCATATAAATTATCTATAAATCTTAAACTTTTTTTTAGGTTTTTGTTGTCCTTTCTGAGAGAGGTACTCCTTATTCTAAAATTAAACAAACCGCTGAATTAAGTATTGGCATTTTAACGCAATGTATTAAGGACAAGACTATCTTTCGAACTATCAAAGACCGAACCGTATTTTCCAACATTTTGCTAAAAGTAAATGGGAAATTAAATGGCACTAATCATAAAATTGCAGCGGATAAAGATTCGAATTTACTGTCCCCTATAAAGAATGTTATGTACTTGGGAGCCGATGTAACACATCCCTCTCCAGATCAACGCCACATACCAAGTGTGGTTGGTGTTACTGCATCACATGACGCACATGGTGCTTGTTACAACTGCCAATATCGTCTTCAACGTTCCACTGTTGAAAATATCGAAGATATGGAGTCGATTGTTACCCGGCATTTGGAAGTTTACCACAAATATCAGAAAACTTATCCTAGCCTTCTAATTTATTATCGTGACGGTGTATCAGATGGTCAGTTTCCTATAGTAGAGCGCGAAGAAATTCGTGCCATTCGAAATGCTTGCAGAAAAAAGGTAAATTTATTGATTCGTACTTCCGCTTAAATTATGCATAAAATTGTCATTTACAGGGCTGCAATCCTAAGATAACATGCGTTATAGTAGTTAAACGTCATCATACTCGTTTCTTCCCAACAACCCAACCACAGCACGAAAGGGACTTTAATAATGTTCAAGCGGGCACGGTTGTCGATCAACACATCACCCATCCCAATGAAGTGCAGTTCTTCATGGTTAGCCATCAGTCTATACAGGGTACGGCTAGACCGACACGATACAATGTTATTCTGGACGAATCGAATTTTGATATAAATCTCTTGCAAAAGTTGACATATAATCTCTGTCATTTGTTTCCACGTTGTAATCGTGCTGTATCATATCCGGCTCCAGCATACTTGGCCCATTTGGTAGCATTCCGTGGGCGTGTTTACTTGGAAGGGTGAGATAAATTAAAACAAATACTAATACAAATATAATACAATTTTCTACAAATATTTCAGAACTCAAAGATTTGATAGGAATTTGAACAGAGAATACGAAAATCGTCTAATCAAACCAGATTTTCTAAACAGAAATCCTATGTACTTCATCTAATGAGCAGGAGGATATGAAATAAACATTTACATACACATATTACTAATATTAATAAAAATAATAAATACATATTAACCTATTATGTTATGTGATACCGAAATTCGATGTACAAAACTAAAATGGAAGCAAAAGCGTTTTTCGATGTTTTCCATTTTATTTTGAAAAGCAACGAATTTTTAGGTACCTTAACGCACTAGCCACAAAGAATATATTTCGTTTCATTTCAAATTCAGTTAAAGAAATTTTATAGAACAAGTGCTGCTCTCGGGTGAACTAAAGTTTAATATCTTAAGCTCTGAATGCCGCTAAATGATGTAGAAAAAGATTGTATCCGCCGATTCCGCGGATTATGTTCGCTTAAGGAATGACGATATTGGGAAAAATTTCAGAATCGCTGGATCTCAGTCAGATAGAACATTGTGTAAATAGTTGGATAGCAAAAAAAAAAAAAAAGACTGAAGCAGAAATATGTTTAAGAATAGCAAAATATTGGAACTGGGATAACCAAAACATTGGTGAATGAATGAATGCGTTATATATAATGCGCAGTTCGTTCCGAAATCCATCACATATTTCATGCACTTTATTTTCATTTACTCATTTTTAAGCGAAAGTAGAAGTCTATGTATAAAAGCAACAGTTTTATTTGTGTAAACATCGCAAACTATTCATCTGCAGTAATCCAATAATACCAGATAGTTTTTCTGCGTCATGAGAAATTATTTGTGAAGTATTTTAAAATTAGAAATGTATATTCCTTAAAATCACATTTACATTGATTTGCTTGTAGTTTAATTATAAGGCTGTATATAGAGAAAAATTATGTAGTTTTTGAGTACATCTAGTTGTGTTTTAAAGTCGGAGTTGGGATAGTATGTAACTGTAATTTAATAATTTATGCAAGTTTCTCGAACATAAATATTGATTAATTGTTCTTTGTATTAGGATTTGTCTTCAGTATAAAATAGTACATAAAATTCTGCTTAAAAACTTATATTTAATAGATAATTAATCTACTTGGACACTTCTTGGTACAATTGATTTTCACTTGTTATTGTGCTAGATTTTGGAGCGGGGCGAAACTTTTGGTGTACGTCATTATTATAACCTTCACGATTTCGTGCAATTTCTATAGCAAGGAACTGGATGCGCACTACTAAAAGTGAATTGTCAGGCGAAAATTCTTCTGCTGCATTGGCCCGCATTAAGGTGCCATAGGAATAATCTTCCAACTTGTTAAACTTTTCGGCAAATTGACGCCATTCTTGTTTCGCTGCTGGAGATTTAAGAATATCATCTGTTAAAACGTCGACTTTTAAATTTGGAAAGTCTTGTCGAAATGTTTGGTAAATTTGATCATCATATGGGGTCAGTTTGATGCATGAAGGGTGGACACTTGTAAGTAGCTGCAATATTAACATTCGGATTTTATTTGATAGTCATTTTATATCTGCTCTATAACTTACATTAAAATACACTTCAGCATGATCCATGGCCTTTACTGCCCACATTTCCTCTACCAAACCATCATTTCCAAATTCATCGGCTGGCCGAGATAAAAGAGAAGCTCCTTGCTAAAATAACCATTTTCGCGAACATTATTTTTATTTTGATTATAATAATTTTACAAACCATCATCTCCATTTTAATTTAGTTCTTTTTTATTTTCTTTTTACAATTTTTAAGAATCAATTCCGGCACGTGTGATTAAATATGTATTTTTTCTAATACTTTTCTACTTCTTTTCTTTGTTTTTATTTGATTCCCTTTTAAAAACCAACAAGTGTCGAGTGCCAAAGATAGGGGTCGCAGTTAACATGTTTGGAAAGCACATACCTACATTTTTTGTTTTAACAGTTTTTTAATTTTGATTTTTGTCGAAATTGTTGATATTTAGTAGTTAAGGATATTGGCAGTAAATCAAATAAATTATTGGTTATTTAAATTGTAAACATATTCTTAACGATTAGTTTTATTACTATGGAAACCCTAAAAGTAATTTTGCACTTTATTTTTATACATGAAAATACAACTCTTTTGTTTTCGTTAAAAACAGTGTTGTGTTTGGTTTGACGTTTATGAAACTCAACGAAATGTTGTTTGACATCTTTTTACTTCCGACAGTGCAACTGTCAAATTCTTTCTTTTTCGTATTTTTACGATAGTTGTTTGGTGTAAGTTTTTTTCGAGTAGATTTTTTTATCAAAAAACATCGTAATTAAACAAATTTTCAAAAATAAATTAATTCATGCAAAATCTAAATGAAACATTAAATTATGTTAAAGTGCAAAAATTTCCCTTTGAAGTGTTGATGAAAATGTAAAATGTCGAAAATAAAGCGAGAATGCCGCAAGAGAAAATAAAAACATGTAGCCTAGCTAGCACCAGAGGCAAAATGTGAAAAATATGTAAATAAATATGTGGAAATAATGATACGGGACAGTGTGATTAATTATAAGTGTTTGCAACATTTTCATTGACACTAAAAATGTCGCATTTAACATAAAAAATACATTCATATGAATAACATTAACTAATAAAGTATTTGTTTTTCTGTTTGTTTTGTTTTAGTGAACACAACTAGAGCCGCCAACATGAAATTGAACAAGTTTGTAACCTCTTCTCGCAGAAAGAACCGCAAGCGCCATTTCCAGGCTCCTTCCCACATTCGTCGTCGTCTTATGTCTGCTCCCCTTTCCAAGGAGTTGCGTCAAAAGTACAACGTCCGTTCCATGCCAATCCGCAAGGACGATGAAGTCCAAGTAGTGCGTGGTCACTTCAAGGGCAACCAAGTTGGCAAAGTTGTCCAAGCCTATCGTAAAAAGTTCGTCGTTTACATTGAGAAGATCCAACGCGAAAATGCCAATGGCACCAATGTCTATGTCGGCATTCACCCCTCCAAATGTTTGATTGTCAAATTGAAATTGGACAAGGACCGTAAGGCCATTTTGGAACGTCGCGGCAAGGGACGTTTGGCTGCTTTGGGCAAGGACAAGGGCAAATATACCGAAGAGACTGCCGCTCAGCCCATGGAAACTGCTTAAACAAGCAAACAAACTGTCTACCTTTAGTTTATATAGTTGTGCTTCTACTGCTGTCAAATGGTTTGAATCCCTCTGCCGTTTTTCATTTAAATATCAAGACGAACGTGATTGTGAAGCGTTTTATTTTTTATTAAATAAAATTGGAAGTTTTATTTCTTTTTATTAAAGAAGATCCTTACATGTTTACTCATTATTCTTAAAAGCTTATAGACTGGTTTGTATTGAACGTTGCCTTTTGGATTACAAAAATTAGATAATGTGGATGCAGAAATTATTTGTTTCTTGTCAATATTAAATTGAAGTAAATCGAAATTTTGTTTGCAAAAATAGACTAAGGGAATTTTGGTGTTCCATTAGAACAATAAGATTGTATAGGTAGAATGAGAATGCGTTTTGTGTTACTCCACTGCATATGATGCGCAGTATGTTGGCATTACAGAAATGTAGGTGCATTTTGACAACAAATTTTGTTTTGTATTAAAGACAAAACTCTGATGAAACTCTGACATTAATACAAAGAATTGTAATGTAAACCCTCTTTGTTATACTTTGCCCTCTTTATTAAAATTGGTTGAATTAAAAAATCGAAAAATCAAATTTATATTAGGCAAACAACATGACAAATTTTACGTTCCTGCGTCATACACGGCCAAAGATTGTCGGTCCAGCGACAGCTGTATCAACCGAAAGTTTTACTCCAGGAAAGAACTATAGGCCACAGTTGAACTGTTACAATAACAAATTTTGAAACTGTTAAAATAATCTCCAAATCACGAGGATCCAATTAAAATATATAAATCGAAACATTTGAACTTTATTGGAAATTTTTGAAATCCAATTGGAATGTTCTAAAATACAATTAGAATTTTTATTTGAGAAAAGTTTTTATAAGAAAATATATTTTCTTTTTTAGAATAATTACTTAAATATTTTTCAATCGCAATAATTTTAGTGATTTTTTTTTTAATTTTTTAGTGAAAAAAAAAAATCATTATTTTAATGTGTTTGTAATGTAATTCAATGTTTTTATAACGCTCATTAATATTTAGCCGAGAATTAAAAAAAAAAAAAAACAAAACGAATGAAATCACTTTCAATTTTTTAAGTATAATTATCAATTTGTATTTTTTAAGTTTTAATCAAAGTGAAACTCCACTTTATTTAACTGAAAGTGGTTTAATTCCGAAGGAAATGTTTGTTTTTCTTTTTCTGAAATTTAAAATCGAATTCGGTATAAGTTAAATTTTCAATTTGGTTTGATCTAACAAAACTAATGTTCAAATAAAAAGAAGCGAAATGTAGTACAACAAATATTTGAATAAATGGACGGACGTACATATGTACTATCATGATTCAAGATGATTCAATATGTATTTTGCTTTTAGTATCATTTATGCAGTTGGTTTTATTTTATATTATTTTTAGACAACATTTACAAAATGGAGAGTTGTTTGATGTTTCTATGTAGTTTTTAAAGACTTGTGTAAGTGTCAAAATTAATAAGACAACAATTTAATAATCTCTACAGTTAGATAAGAATGTTTAAGCTATAATATAGTTCTGCTGCTCTAAAGTTTGTATTGTATGAGGTGGGGTAGGTGGATGGTAAGTCGGTACTGCTTGAATATATTGAATAAGTAAAAATTAACATTTACTGTTATACTTAACATTTTATGTGTAGTATAACAAAACGATGATTTCTTGTCTGCTGTTTAGCTTTTTTTATTTGATTGTAGCAATACAATTTAAAATGCTCAACAAAAACAAAATATTGTTCGTTAAATCAAGTACAATAGAATGAAATCCATATATAAAATACAATAAATAATAACAAGTGGGCCCGTCGTCATCACTCGCTCAATTTATTTCAGTCGATCTGTTATGTTTATGAGAATTTAGGTTGATACGTGTACTGGAGGATCACTTTTGATCAGTTGAGTGTACGCTGCCAGACGTTAGAGGTTGTTCTCGTCATAGTAGTTGTTGACCACTTTGGTTTATTTTTTAAATAAATTAAAAAAGTATTTTAAATTTGCACAAATATAAAAAGTAAAAAAAAATACAAAATGAATGCTTTAAGAAAGTTGCCTACACGTTTGGTAAGTTCTCAATTGTGGTTTTGTTTAACATACAGACTGACACAGCAAAGCTTAAAGTTAGTTTTGAGTATTTAACTTAAACTCGATTCAGATATTAAATTAAATAATAACAGTAATGTTATATAATGTAAATCCCAGCTAATTGAAGCAATATTATTATTCGTTTGCAGATCGCCAATGCCTTGCGTCAACAACAATGTGCTATGTCCTCTGGCAATCCCGGCACTCCCACTCCCTTGACCCTTCTTACCGAGGACGAAATAATGATGAAGGAAACTGGTAAGTGCAAGTTTAATTTAATTTCAAGAACAAGTTATACTTGAAAACTTTCTTTTTTAATATGGAACAATTAATTTGCATAATTACATTTGGCTTATGTTCTTCTATTTGTGTAAAACAGCACACAAGAATATATTATTGTTTGTTTTAATTATTTCTTGTAATTTACTTTTGATTTATCGTACATATTTACTGCGATTCCAGTTCTTTGAACATGCGGCATTTTTTGAGACTTTCCATTATTTTTTTTTTCTATTTCAAATGTTACGTAACTACATTTTAGTATTTTTTTTTTGTTTGCTTATGTTTATCATTATTGAACAAAAATTTTAGAAGTTAAATTTTTTATATGCGCAGTTTTTTTTTTATTATTTTTTATCATTTGAAATTTCTTTATATATTGCTAAGGAAAAACCCCATAGATCCAGTTATTTTCAATATAGGGAATTTTCTTATTAATAAAGACATGTGTACACACCTTAAGAAGTAAATTAAAAAAAATTGTCATGTGGAAAAATATAAATAAGTGCATGTATTGTATACTATAGTTGTAAACTGAGTTGTAAACCTGATTTATTGTACGAATACAATAAGTTTATGCCAAATTAAAGGCCGAATAAAAATAATTCTCTAATTATATTTTTATTTATTTTATAAATATATTTGTTTGCAAGTAGTATATAGATATGTTTGTATGTACATATGTAGGCATACATATAAAATACACGTTTTGATAATATTTATTCTGAACATGGTGCTTGCTTTGCTAGTGGTAGCTCTATATGTATTTGGTATTATTGACTTCTGTTTTATCATTTTTTTATCAAATAAAATTTTATTTGATTTTTTTTGAAAGAAGAAACTTATTTGCAAACTTTACTAAAACTGTAAAAGTATTAAGTCATATGAATTTACACATTTTCAAAAATATTTTTTCTATATTCTAAATATGTACTTCTAGAAAAAATATGTTATATGATCAATATCATTGATCTTATATTTTTCAAACAGAATTGAATTATTTGTTTAAGAACGGCTTTAAAAAAGGTTCTACCGAATAAAATTTGTGTTCGGCTAGTATTTCATTATTATTTGCATACAAAGTTATCAGACATGGTAAAAAAACACTACTACTTTAAAAATATAATAATAATAATGAATAGCTTACGTATGTACATACATATGTACATACTTGTGTGTATATAAAATAATCAATTCCGTCTGCATTCAATATCAATTAATTAATGTAAATTATAGAACTACTATATGCAAAAAATATCGTCAAGTGCTTTGAAAATATAGTGAATAGAAAATGTGTCTTATCGTTACAATACAATGTAAGTAGATTGTTTGTATTTTCTTTGCATTATTTACATTGTTATATTTATAATTTTTATAATCTAAATGAAATAATTGGCCTTAACCTAGGAAGTAGTAGTAGTAGTATGACATTCTCTTTTCCATTCCCTTCTTCTAAATATTGTGTATATCCATACATATGTATATACATATATAAAATGATTTGAATACATACTCTTCATTATCAAATTCGAAAATTGTATTTAATATGTACCTATTGACTTTATCTATTTGATAATATTTAATCAAGAGCTAAATTTAAAGAAAATGTTTATAAACATATTTAAATTAATTTCTAGTCGAGCATTTAATTAGCACTTATCTTATATTTTAAAGTAAAATAAATATAACATTGTTCCTAATTATATTTCAAATTGAGCATTTATTTGAATATTTCGTGCTATTTCACTAATTTGTATAAAATAAAATAAATATTAGAGAGAATTATAACCTACAAATACAGGATAATCATCAAAAATATAATATTATAGTAATAAAATATTTGGTTAGATCAGGCAGTTAGCATAAAAGAGCCAACTTACTTATGTATATGTACATAGTTCCATGAAATTTATTAAAAATGTGACATTTAAGAGTTTTATTAATACATTTTTAAAATTTGATGAAAATTTGGGTGACAAGTTTTTACAATAAGTCATTACTGTACTAAAATTTCAATATATATTGTTGTTTTTCTGACTACTTGTGACTATTTCTTACTAAAATCTGTAAAACTCACAGACATATTATATTGTTTAACCCTTTCGATCATAAATTAACATTCTTCATGAATATTCAATAATATAAATTTCAAAAAGTCCTGGCTTTTCTCTTATAAAGAAAAAAATACTCCTACGTTATTCTTTTGCGCAACAACGATATGTTTATAATTTGAATTGATTGCATTAAATCAATATGACCTTGATTAGTTGCTATATACAGAAATATATGTACATACATACAAACACATTCATCTATATTTTTATTCAAATAACACTATTTAAATTTAGCATTTAAAAATCTATAAAACTCGATTTGAAAATTTTAAGCTGCCACGTTTAAAGTGTGTTTAAATAGCAATTAAATATTTTTTTATTCCCAGGTTCAATACCCACGTGGGTCATTTTTTTAATTATTTTTTTTTTATAATTAATTAATTGCACATTAATATATTTTTTTTTATTTTTTTTTTAATTTTCATAATTATTTTATAATGTAATAGGGATTATACTTTTTAATTTGTGTATTAAATTGTTTACCGTTGTTGGTTAAAAAATCTAAAAATAAAATTGCCATACAAATAAGAAAGAGAGAAAGAAAAAAAGTTTGTCTCTTTTTCTCTCTTTTTAACCAAATAATGTGTGCTTTACTGTTGAGGACAGACTATCAACGATAGTCTAGTGGGTAAATGGGCATATAGCGAACAAAAAGTAGTTTTTGAAATGTTTCTCAGGTTCAATACACCAGTGTGCGGAAAAAAAGTATTTGTGTGGGTTCCCAGAGGGAGGAGGAGAGGGGCAGGAATAAAAAATAAATTTGATCAATAATTTAATGTGTTCTATATAAAAAATTTAATGGAATTTTAAATTAAAAAATAATATTCATTCTTCTTCATTCACAAGCTAGTCAGCGATTTAATTTGTGTTTTCTTCTTGGAAGAAAACTTTCCAATAATTTAAATGGCGTTACACTTGTGATAGATTAAATTTGGGATTTCAGTATTACGCCTAATGATTGCCCACTGTTCTAGTGGGTTCATGTGGATTGTGGTACTAAAGTCCGTAACTTTCCTAGAGAGTTGAATAGAGCCAAATATGTAAATAATGACACTATTCTTAGTTGGAAAGTTGATAATATTTTAAAAACAAAACAAGTCTTTTAAAAATTTATTTACAATTCTTTAAGATTCATAGAGGACAAAATAAAAAATATATTCGGTGATCAAATTACCACTAAATGCATTTTAGTTGCATTTAGTAAAATTTTGTATAGATATGAATTTGTATCTCTTATCTTATCTAATCGTTTATCTGTCAGTCTAAAATAGAAATGCTATATATACACAAGTACACAAGTTTGTTTTGTCTGTTATCAGTAGTGGCGATTAATAAATAAAATGAATTAGTGGGAGGGAAAGAGCATTACTTCTACTACCTTTTATAAAGAATTGCGCAATATTAACTTTTTGCTAGACCAGGTTTTAAATCTCATTAAAATACAAAGAACGTTCTTGTATGCTGCCATTTTGTACTTGATAGTGTCAATAAATTTAAACATGCCAGAGAATAAGAAAAGAGGGTGTGAATTGTTATTGTCGTATTGTTGTTTTTTTTAGTTTATTTTTTTTATAAAATCCAAAAACATTTCTGAGATCTTTTTTTGCTAACTCATCCTACCTAGACAAAAATTAAAGTTTTTATGTATGTGTACATAAATATATGTATGTATGTATATAGATATGTATGTACATATATAGATTTTTTTATGATAAATAAAAATAAATTTACATAATATAAAATAAATAGTAGCTACAATAACATATCGTAAATGAATGCAAACATCTAAAAATGGAATCAAAAATTATCTATTTTTTTAAATTTTTCATAAAAATTAATAATTTTTTATGTAAAATTAAATAATTTTTATTTAAATTAAAGGCTATCTTTTAAAATTATAAAACCTGTTTCTGTAAAATCTTCTGTAAATTACCATAACAAAATCAGCTACAAATTCTGTAAGAATGTTCGCATTGTTCGTGTGATTGAACCTCGGTATAGAAAATGTTGCAAAAATATCATATTGTGAAACAAAATAATTAATTTCTTTATATGGTCTCACCCTAATGTAAATATGTAAATTTTATTGTGCGAAACTTGTTATCAGTATGCAAATTAATAATTAAAATTTTTCCAAATCATTTTTTATTTTTTTATAATATACTATCTATTTGTTATAAGCATATGTTATTGAAATGTGTCTTTTAATTTTTAGTTGCCAAAGTGGCCCAGGAACAAATTGCTCCTTTGGTCAAGAAAATGGACGACCAACACAAATTTGAACCATCTGTAGTTCAAGCCATGTTCGACAACGGTTTCATGGGTATTGAAATCGATACTGAATTGGGGGGTAGTGGTTGCAATTTCTTGACCACCATCTTAACAGTTGAAGAACTTTCAAAGGTTGATCCTTCTGTTGCTGCTTTGGTTGATATTCACAATACTTTGGTGAACTCTTTGATCATCAAAGTGGCCAATGAGGAACAGAAAAAGAAATATTTGCCTAAATTGGCCCAAGAATATGTGAGTATGCGAGAAAATAAGTAAATTGAGTACGAAACACAAATTTATACCAATTATTTTTATTCTTTAGCCTGGCAGTTTCGCTTTGACTGAACCCGGTTCCGGTTCCGATGCCTTCTCTTTGAAGACTGTTGCCAAAAAGGATGGTGACCATTATGTCATCAATGGTTCTAAGATGTGGATCTCAAACTCTGATTTGGCCGGTGTATTTGTAGTATTTGCCAATGCCAAGCCAGAAGACGGTTACCGCGGTATCACCACCTTCTTCGTTGAACGCGACACTCCCGGCTTCATTGTCAACAAACCTGAAGACAAATTGGGCATTCGTGCTTCCGGTACTTGCATGCTTACATTCGACAACGTTCGCATTCCTGAAGAAAACTTGTTGGGTACCTTTGGTCACGGCTACAAATACGCCGCTGGATTCTTAAATGAAGGCCGCATTGGTATTGCCTCTCAAATGATTGGTTTGGCTCAAGGTGTTTTCGACCACACAATGCCCTACTTGTTGGAACGTAAACAATTCGGCTCTGAAATCTTCAACTTCCAATCTATGCAACATCAAATTGCTGCCGTTGCTACAGAAATCGAAGCTGCCCGTTTGTTAACCTACAACGCTGCCCGTATGGTCGAACACGGTATTCCATTCGTTAAGGAGGCCGCCATGGCTAAATACTATGCTTCTGAGGTAGCTCAACGTGCTGCCATCAAGTGCATTGACTGGATGGGTGGTGTTGGTTTCACTCGTGACTTCCCTCAAGAGAAATACTACCGTGATGTTAAGATTGGTGCCATCTATGAAGGTACAACCAACATGCAACTCAGCACCATTGCCAAATTGATCAAGAAGGATTATTCCTCTTAAGCAACAGCAACTAACAACTTTAAACTTCTGTGTTAACAAGTTCAGACAGTGATAACAACTGTAAATACTAGAAATTAGTTCTAACAACAAAAAACAAACAATTTGTTTTTCAATTGTTGCAAATTTTCATCATCGTAACAGATACCAAGAGTGCATTTATTTAATGTCATTCAGTGAAATATTTATTTAATAATTTTTCGCTTGGATGATACAAATATTTTTTGTTTTTATTAATTTTATATACAAATATTTTGTAATGTTTAAAAGTTACATAAAATAGATTTATATTTAAAAAATAGTACTTTTAATAAACTTTTTGATTTATTATTTTTTTTTTTTTTGAAATATTAAATGATCGGAAGAGAAATTGTAGATTGAAAAATTAGATCTTTTGAAAAAGCTAGGTTTTACTATTATCAAGACTGGACTTCTATTTATTTTTTCTTAAATCGACAAAGCTTAAATGAGAAAACTTTAAGCATTTGATGACAAAACAAATGTTAAGATCAGTTTCGAGTTTAATTAACATCTCTCATCATGGAAAAACAATTTTATTGAGAATATTAACGCAGAACAAAAATGTATTTAAATTTTAAAATATTCATTTACTTAACATCAGTTGTGGTAAAAGCTGCCAGCAATATATTCACCACTGTAATTATGAAGACACCACCCAATATGAATTCATTATAACGTTTATTACGGCATCTACGAAATCGACGCTAAAACAAAATAAATAACACTTTTAGAGTTTTTACTAAAAATTCGTTTTGACGTTTTCACAACTATAGATTGCTTTTAGCACACTGATTAATTTACCTTAAATATTAACGCTATTCCTACTAATATTTGCATTAACAGCGACAGTGCCACTAAAGTAATGCTAATGTAATAGGTGGAAGCGTCATGGTTGTATGTTATTAAAAATCTCAATTGATTGGCATTGGCTGATAGAAGAGCTATGTCCATCAATCCTTCAGCAGTGTTTTTATTTTCAGCGTAACTATTTGTCTGATTATTTTCATCCTTGACCTTTTTATAAGATTTGTCCGTGCTTTTCAAGGGTGTTGTGTTGCCATCAGTTTTACAGCATGATTCACTATCTTCACTAACATCGCTGTCATTTACTGATTGCTCCGTTGCTATTGGAGACGAAGATCCTTCTTTTATGGCAATTGAAGTCGCCATTATGTTCTTTTGTCAGTTTTCTAATTGCTATTCTTTAATTTAAACTTTTTAATTTGTTATTTGTTCGCGTACAAAATAAAACAAAAAATGGCTTGAAAAAAAAAAGTCATATTTCTTTGAGCTTCTTCTTTGTCTAATTTAAAATAAATTGCGGTTAAATTTGTGGTTAGAAATGATAAGGCTTAATAACAGTGTTGATTCTAAATATTTTGTGTGTTATTTTAATAAAATTCCATGATTTATGTAAACTTAAAATTTATCGTATCAATCTTTTTAATTGGAATAATAGGAGAATTTCAAAAAGTATAAATGTATGTTTGTACTAAAATGATCATCCATGTGAGGTAAAATAAAAAATATACAGCATAGTTTTAGGATAATAAATTGCGTTAGCGGAATTTGTGGGGAAATTATTATATTTAATTACCACGGTTTTTTAATTCAATTGAATTATTTAAAAAATATCAAGTTTTTACAAATAGCAAGAAAGTTGAAAAGCATTACCATTCAATTAACGATTTTATGCCAATTCATGTTTGAAAGTTTTTTAATAGAAATTAATTTTACGTAGTTTTTCGTATTTGTTTTAAATAAAAAATGTGTTGTAGCAAAGATGTAAAAAAATGTTTGTTTTCTTTGGCAACAATTTTAAAAAATTATATTTTTGAGATTGATAAATTCAGATTAATAGAACACATATTATCAATTTTTAATTTCTTTTTAAACAGCAATACTTTTGTTCAATTAACACAGCTAAAACAAAGAGTAATGGGAAAAACAAATTTATTTATCAAAAAATTTACATAATATTTATATTTTTTCTCAGTGTATTAAGTAAAATGCAACCATGTGCTTAGTAGAAATGACACTTATCTTGACATTTGGTTTGTAAATAAATTCTTCGTTAAATTTAAATAAAAATAATGAAGGAATACATAAATGAATTCAAGTTAAAAATTAACGTTTTGTGTAATAACGTACTCCAGAGTTTGTTTTAATATTTATTTTATCAGACAAAATATACAATATAAAAAAGGTTTGTAAGTAAATATTGCACAAATTTAGTTTTATATTAAGAGTAATTATTAACATTTATTAAATGAAAAAACTTCGTTCGATATTGGCTAATGGAACTTGTGTTTTGAAAATAAAAGGGAATTCTGAATCCTTAATAGTTTTATATAATTGTGAAGAAGTTTTTTATCTAAGACTGAAGTGATATTTAATGTGGATGCCGATATTTTATTTCATGTTGTCAAAATTGTTTTTCGGTGTCGCTAGTTTTTGGCAAAAACTTCATGACGTCAAATATTCCAATGTCAAAGATACATATTTTAGCAATGGATAAAACAAAAACGGACCCCATTCGGTCAGTATGTGTGTGACATGAATAAAAGTGGTTGGTTGTAAAAATAAGCATTGAAGAATACATGCATTTTTATTCGATTAGTCTCTTTTTTTAGTTAGTATGTACGCTTTTCATTCAAAACCTGTTTATTTTAGTTTTAATTGTACTTGTTATTTTTATTTATTTTACATATTAACATAAAAATTATTTTTACCGGTATATACCTACATATGTATGTAGAACTAATGAGTTCTCTCCTTATTAGTCTTTTCAAATTAAAGGTAGAGAAAGAGAGGAAAAACAGAGATGGATAAATTATTATTAGGAACTTACTATATCTATTTATAATATTTTTTAACTATGTGTCAAATGATGTCAAAAAATTCTAAAATTGCGCTTTAATAACATGGAATTTCAATAATGTTTTCATATTGTGAAGTTCATAAAACAGTTCACATGTAAACTGTTTTATCAATGTCAAAAGCCACCGGAAATTTTTGGAAACAGAACGGCGTTAATAACTGATTTCAGTTAATGCAATAAAAAACAAAAAACGTACCTCGCTTTTAAATAAAATTGTACATTTTCCATCCTTGTTTTAAAATAAAACTTTATGGATATTGCACTTAACTTTCCTATAACACATGTTATTTATTTTTAATGTTACCGGATGACGGGGATAAAAACTTTAGTAATTTGCTTTGGAAAGATCCCTGTCAATTTATTTTTCTAATTTTCCTAAACTAATGTCACACTTAAAATAATTTAAATTTTAAACAATTATAAAATGTATATAACTTGTGGTACTTAACTATAAACTCTCGGATTTTAAGTTATGTCATTTTGTTGCAATTGAACGATATGCATAGGTCTTTCAAAATTTTGAACAAAAATATATTTAAACTGAATATTTTTTATTAAAAAAAACAAATTATTTTGCTAACGTGTTTAGTATTCCTGCAAGTGAGCGGGAAAATAGGTAATTTTGGGTATTCACATGTCCGTTGTTGTTATTGTAGTCAACCACCTTTTCTGGCATCCCCTATATATACTTCCATCCACTTATTTTGTTTAACATGCACACAACAACGCGCACCCACCTTCCATAACATGTGCTCTATACGCTGTTTGTTTGGCTTGACTCAACAAAAAAGTTCTTCCCGTCTGGTCGGTATACTCCACTCAGTTTGAATTTGTCGTTTAAACTCAGACGACGCGTATATACATTCCGAACAGTTTTTTATGTGTTTTTATTAAGTATTTTGGTTGGAGTTTCTTCTTAAGGCAGCCAAAATTGTTAGTAATTTTTTTTAATTATATTTAATGTGTTCTGTTTTGTTGTAAATTAAATTTGGTGTAGGTTAAAAAAATTGAAATGAAAATATTCATCCCCTCTAAAGGAGTCTTCTTATTTTGTTACGTACGAAGCTGGCATCTGCTTGTGACCGTGATTGATTTTTCCGTTTTTGTGTGACTGTGTAAAATGTTCGTTAATAAAATTGTTTGTTTACGTAAAAATAATTTTTATAGTTTTATATATGAAATATTTTTGCAAAATATAGTAGAATAATAACATTTTCAATACTATGTATTTTTCTACTTAAATTTTAAAATATACACTGAAAAAAAAACACAACTTTTAGTTTTGTGGTGTCCTTTTTCTGCCTTAAATCGTTCGTGTCTTCATACACATGAACAAATACACACATATACGTACGTACTGTATATAGTATGACTGTCATTTCTTCTGTCAGTTTGTTTGTGGATACGGTATCGTATGATTATTTAAAATTTATGTACTAAATACACACTTGAGTTGTTCATATTTTAGTTTGTTACAATTTTCTGCCATTTTCGGCCGTAATGAATTTTGTAGACTTGACTCCAACTAACTTCTTACTCACGTGCTGATTACTTTTTTTTTGCATTAGGAAAAAAAAACGTCTAATTTTTACCACACATGCGATTTATTTTTAAGTGAATAAAAAAATAATAATTCTCTTTTTCATTAGAGGTGTGTTGTGAATAAGTGCGAGTAATCCTGTGTGTTTGAGTTATTTAAAATTTTATAAAAATATTCATAAATTCATATAAATGTAATACATATGCATGTATGTATGTGTTGTTAATTTTACTTTTTTTTAAACACACAATTAGGATATTTTTATCCTTGAACTAATAAATTAGAAAAATTAATATTTATACTACATATGTAAGTACATACATACATATGTATAAAGTAAACTGCAAATAACATTTAAATAGGAAAAACTATATTAAAGGCAAACTGCTCCCTTGGTAACTATAAAAACCAAAAAAATCAATATAATATTTGAATTATTATAAATAAAAAATAAAAACGATAATGTAGGAAAAGAAAATCGATGTAAAAGAAAAAAGGAAACTTGTAAAATAAAAGAAAACCCACATTTCCAAACAGAAGCAGCTGCAACAGAAAATTCAACAAAAACTGAAAAAAAAGATTAGCAGCGGTAAGTGAACGAATGACACCCCCCAAAAATCAATGTGTATTTTTATTACAAATATTTAATTAATTTTAGCTTCAGTAGCCTTTAATAGGTACAAATACTTATTGTGCTTATTATCCTTTTTTTTTATCAAGTGATGTACACACCTACATATGAATACATATGTATGTATGTACATACATAGATTTTTAAAGAATGAACTATATTTTTTGTATATTAATGAATTACTGCAACTACAACAACAAAAACAATTATACAAATTTGTATATGTAAATACATACGTTTATACATTATAAAAACAAAAAAAAAATCGATTTTGTTAAGAAAGAAAACAGAGACAACAACAACAACAACAAAGACAAAAAGAAAAACAAGAGAAACAAACAACCTTAAAAAAGAAACTTTTTGTTGGATTTGTCAGACAAAATATTGTACACTCATACACACTCAAAGGAATTCATATAAGAGCAGTCAAGGTTAAAAGAGGAAACTTAAGGTATCATCCTGATAAGAATTCGATTAAGAACAAAAGTGTTCAATCATACCGATCAAATATAATATTTCAAGGCCATTCCCGAAATATTTATCTGTACTTATATATATTTTAACTTCCTATTAGGGTCATTTACAAAATCAACGTTATTTTTTATTTAAAAGTTTCGGCTGGAAATTGTTTCCAAATATGTATGTATGTCTGAAATTCATTTAGATTTTTGAATAAACTCCCAATTTCTTTTAAGGATGCTCTTGATATAAATTGGAATTTGGTATATGTACATATTTTTATATATATGCATAAGTATATATTTAGATATGTATGTATGTACTATAAACATTTTTATTATGTTTATTTGTTTCTGTTAAATTTTATTCTAAATATTTATGTTCTATGTAACTAACTACAATATGAGTGCATCTTTCAAGTGATGTATTTTGGTTTTTTTATTCAAACAAACTAATTTTTTTTTTTTCAAAACAACCAAATTCTTATATGGAACTATCTCATTTAAGATACCCAGTTGGCCACATCTTTAAGACATGCTCAATGATAGGTTCGATAATAACTCCTGGAAGATAAATATGGGACAGTTGGAACTTTACAACGACTTTTTCGAACAAATGTCACGCAAATCATGGACCTTAAGAGAGTCAATTTCGCTAAGTTTGTCGTTCAAATAATAAAAGTGGAAATTTTGGCTATATATGTATTTATTATTGACCACATTATATTCGTTTGATTCCGCCATATTATCGTCAACTATTATGTGGGCTAATATATCATCCACTTTAACGATTATATGACTGTTAATAATCGTAGCAAGGATGCCGACGTGAAAGTGAATACCGTTTCATAACGAAAGAATATCAATTTTCTTTTTCTGAAGAAGCAAAATACGGAAATATTTCCACTTTCCATTGGAATGACATTCTGTGACAGGCCTGGTATGCTCAATATTGAGAAGTACAATTGCAAAAAGTTCATAAATCACGATTAGGGATGCCAAACGGGACTGGCTTTTACAAATCCCGGGATTCGGGATTTTGAAAATTGCAATCCCGGGATCCCGGGATATTTCGGGATCCCGGGATTTTTCGGGATCCCGGGATTTTTCGGGATTTCGGGATTTTACGGGATTTCGGGATTACATGAATTTATTTATTTTATATATGAAAATCTTTAAATCATCATATTTGTAAAGAAAATTGTTTAATTTTGTGGAAATTTAGAAGACAGAAGATATATTTCAATTAAAACAATCCAATTAATTCCAATTTTTAAATAAAAACTTTCAGAATTGCATAATTTCTGAAACTTTTTAAATACATACTTACTTCCTAAATAAATATCAAGTTCCGAAATTAGACATAAGCACTTTTTAAAACCTCATACTGTTCCATGTGAACTAATAATTATAACAGATACCAATTCAATTATCCGTACATCAATTTAGAACCTATTCTTTGAAAAATATTTGGAACTTTACACAAAATACATGTTAGTTTTGGAACATGTTATTATATTCGTAGTATTAATTTAAAATTTTATGTGCATTCAGAACAAGGTAATTTACCTTTACCGGTATCACTCAGATTTGTAGAAAGTTAGAAATGTAAAATCCTCTAGTATTGAAAAATAAAGTTTGTATTCGACTGTGCCGAAATTAATATATGATATTAATATCAGCATCAATGTGATTTTCAGAGGAGGTCCAATTAGGTTTTCTTGTGTCAATTTTGGTCCAAATTTGCATCACAAATGGAATGAGTCTTCTAACTAGTGTTTTTAGCTTACAGACACAGAATGTGTATACTTTTTGGGTCGGTCTACGACCAACATTTCGATGTGTTAACAAGTAAGAAGTTATAGTTGGGCGAAGCCTACCATACAATACCCTACACCAGTTATAAAATAAAATGTGATTTATTGTTCATAATAAAGCATCTAAGTTGAATTGTACCTTGCGTCAGATATACTTTAGCTATTTTTTGTTGAATAAAATTGTGTACATTTAAGTCATATTTCGAAGGGGGCTTTGTATAGGAGCTAGGGTCAAATGAGGCCGTATCATCAAAAAATACATCAGGGTCATGAAGGCTAGTATAGAACTTGGCTTTGCAGCTTTTTGTCGAGATACGAGTATATTAAACATAATTATGAACTTAAAAGCCCTATTCGGCGGGTTCAGTTGTATGGGGGCTAGGTCAAGTATTGGACCGATGTTACACATTTTCAATAGGATCCGTCTCTAGTACAATAGAAGATCATGCAAAATTTTATAGAATTATCTTCAAAATTGCTGTAGTTTGATTACAAGGTTTACACGGACGGACGGACAGACGGACGGACATAGCTTAATCGACTCAGAAAATGATTCTGAGCCGATTGGTATACTTTAAGGTGGGTATAGGATTAATATTATTGTGCATAACAAAAATCAGCACAAACCCAATATACCCTCCCCACTAAAATGGTGTAGGGTATAAAAACGAAGTGAATAAATAAATTTATATGTGCTATGTGTATGGAATCATACCACTTTAAAAAATAAAAGGTTTAAATATGTATAAAATTAGCTCTGCGGAATTTAGTTTTGCATGAGTCGAAAATAAAATAAGATCGTAATTTTCAAGTTAATGAAAATTATGGCTCAAAAAAAGAAAATAAAAACAGTTTTTGAAACAAATCCCGGGATTTATTTTGAAAAATCCCGGGTTTCGGGATATTCTAATCCCGAAAAAATCCCGGGATTTATTTTCCAAATCCCGGGATTCGGGATTTGCCAATCCCGAAAAATCCCGGGATTTTCGGGATCGGGATTTCGGGATTGGCATCCCTAATCACGATATTGCTTCAAGAATTACAAATCAAATTCTCTTAGAACGCAATTCAGTTAAAAATTCATACAATAAATTTGTAATTTTTATAAAATTCTTATCATCTTAAACTAATTGCTACAGTCTGTCCCTGTATTTAATAGGTTTTGTTTTTTTTTTTATGAAGTTCTTATCATTTTTAGAACTTTAGACCGATTGTTAGTCGATGCTTTATTTTAAGAGTATATTTGAACCAAAAGTGCAATCATCATTTTTTTGTTTTGTTTTTAAAATATGCCAGGCAAAGTTTATTTGCGTTTTTTAAGATAAGTATAATATTTTTATATATAGTATTATTTCAAATATAACACAGGGCAACAAATTTTTAACCCAGAGACCAAAGTATACTATACTGAAGGATTAAGCAGCGCTGAAACCGATATATCGAAGAAACAAGTATATATAACAGTGATTAAACTTGTATAAACAAAGGTATCTTCGCGCTGTTATAGTTACACGATCATATGAGAAAGTAACAACTGATTTTCTTAAATAATATTACAATATAAAAAGTCCACCTATTATGAAAAGTTGAAAAGAAAATCCATTCAACCAGAAAGTAGTTGGGATTGCGTGTTTGTGTTTCTTGGTCAATATTAAAGAGGGGGTTGTAAAATTGTTTGATTGACACAATTTAACAACTCGTAAGGGATCAATAATTGTAATAGAATGTAAATTAGATATTAAAAAATGTAAAATTTAAATAGAACAAAACTATATATTTAAATGTAGTTTTACTCATCGACAATGAACACTTTGGAGCACATGTTAAAATTCTCAGCGGATATTTTTTATTGATCACATAAATGGAATGATATGTAACATTTCGTATACATGTGTAAGTAAACAAATAGTACATATGTATGTACGTGCTCTAGTATGTAGTAGATAACTTGGAATATTATAAATGCAATTTGCATTAAAAATCTTGAAAGTTTTCTTTTATATATAGAACAACGTTTAATAATTCGACTCGTATTAATAATAAATTTATTATTATTCAGTGGTTTTATTTAAATAACCACGTATGATATTTCCTTTATCATATGATATTTTCTTCAGATTCTTAGAACGTTGTCGGTTTGATTTTTATTATTTTATGCAAAAATAATAGATTTTGACAAAATTAATATAAATGGGAAATTTAACACTTGAATCAAACAAAAGGTGATAGGTGCTTTTTTAAGAAAATCGTTAAAAGTCTTTAATTCTTTTATTTTAATATGGTATTATTTATTTTCAGATTTGTTTTTGTTAAACAAAAAAAGATAATAACCAATTAAAAACAACAAAGAAACGTTTAAAACGTTCATTTTAATCATCACACATCACACTCAGGAGTAAAAACAAAAACCTAAAAATATCATAATTTTTATATTAAAACGTATCACGAAAATCAATATTGGAAATTGGCCTGGCAGTTGAAAATAATTTTCAAATTAATTAAAAAGGAAAACATCACAGACTTAAGTACCTTGGGCGTATTTGTTGTCAATTAAAAATCTCAACATCAACAATACACATGTCGCCAGAAAAGTCAATTTGGGCATACGTTAATCACTTCATAATGAGCAACATTTCATATTTATGTAAGTACACAAATACATACATACATACATACATATTGTATGCACTAATTAGTAAACAATAATTTGTATGTATAATTTTAAATATTTATTACATTTTAATTGTTTTGTTTTTCTATTTTAAATTCATCAATTATTTGTAATTCATTGGTTTATGATTCCGTTCTAGTTGATGAAATTGATGGATATCTTTACTATTTTGGAGGTACAGCTGGAGTTTTAACCCTTACGGGGATAGCGGCTGCTTCAGCATATTATTTTGCTTCACGTCCCATACCGGAAAAACCATTAGTGCCTCTAGAGAATCAATCACCAATATTAGAAGTAAGTACAAGATATAAATTGTCATGTTAACATATAATATATACATACATATGTATGTATGTGTGTATATTATATAATCATATACATAAATATTATCAAAATACTCATAAAAAATCAAAAGAGACAAAATATGCCAAAATATTTCCCATTCTTAAATTTTCGATGCAAAATCAATGGATTTATTCCGTACTTTGCGTTAAACCGCATTTTCACACTAATCCCTTTATTAATAAACAGCATTTTATTTATAATAAGGCCTTAAATCTATTAGATTTTGAATTTTTCTTTATGAAGAAAAAAATTAGCAATGAAATTGTTAAAGTAAACAAAAATTATTTTGTATAAATAAGACAAAAACAACAAAAATTCGTTACACTCTATATTGGTATTAGTGCATTTGTACTGAAAATTAAATTTATTGTCAATAAATTACATTAGAGAATCAAAAAATCTTAATCGATTAAAAGATAACACAAAATGCAACTTTTTATACATCAATTGTAATTAAAAATGTTGCTAACATTGTAGTTTAAAACATAAAAATATACATTTGTGTTCGTTTTAACCAAAAATTTTTGGCTTGATCTTAACAGGGTGCATGTATGTTTGTATGTATGTATATAGACAACTACCAGATCTCTGACCAAAACTGTCTATTATAATATAAATAGTAGATTCATGCAAGTCTGCATACAACAATTTAATGAGAATATATATATTTGCATCCATCATGGCACGCCTCAGATATTTTTAATTCTATTTATTAAATAATGCAATATAAGAAAGAGAAGAAATATAAACAAATATTATTCAATTGTGTTGCAAGCTAAAATAAACAACGTTGAATATTAAGGGGAGTCAATGCTACAAAATCTTCTTCTAATTAAATATCTATGAATGTATGTTTACTACTAGAGGTCAATTATAGATATAATCCGTACATTATTATTGTAATCAAAATTTATACATAATTGACTTTTTGTGGACGTTCAATAAAATATTTTTTTAGCAAAATTATGATGGGAAAATTTCGGTTTTACTTTGAGTTAGTTTAACATTATTTAAATTTAGTATTGAAAAACTATATGCAAATACCAACGCTGTGGTAATTGACAGGGAAATTGTAAATAAATTAAACAAATGTATGCCACCTACATTTGTATTTGCTAATGTTTATAGGTATGTATGTGTGTACTCACAGTGAATTGATTGAAAATGTTTTTTTTTGTTCCTTTTTTTCCTTCTAAAATTATAAACAAATAACTCTACAATTTTATGAACAAAATATATACAAAATAGTCACAATTCCTAAAAATGAAATATTTATTTTAAAATTATGAATGAAAAGCAATGCTTGGTTGGTTGTAAAATGTCCAATTGTGATGATTTCTATTGCTAAGAAGGCATATTTGAAATCTTTTCATAATGAAAATTTCTGTTTCACACACACACACACACAGACAGACAGTCCGAGAGCTAGACAGACAGACAGATAGATGGTTGAAGCAAACATACTGCGATGGTAGATTTCCCAGTCACTCAACTATTTAAGGTATTTATTTTTATACCCCACAACTACTCAATATTTTGGTTTGTTGTTCTTGAGACGCTACATATTTTACGCGACCTACCTACAGAATTCTTCACCATTCCTGACGTCTAATGCCAACATAAAACAAAATCTCTCTTTCTCTTTTCTAACAAAAAAGACAGTTTTTTTTTTCTTAATTAATTAATTAATCTTTTTTAAAAGCAATAGAAAGACATAAGGAAAGAATCATGTGCCCAAACCATCAACTATCTCGTGAAGCAATATATTAAAATAATACACAAATTACTTAACGAAATCAAAATAAACGAACTCTTTTTTTTTCTTGTACTTAAGGATTTCCCCCAGTGATTTCATTCGATATTCATGCATGTTTATCTTAAGGGTATACCGCTAATTATTTTTATAGATAATTTAAATCTTTATATTAATAAATTATAAAATCTTTGTATTGATTGCTGGAGTACAGATTTGAAATCCTTAAACCTGTATTTAAATGCAATATTTGTTAATTCCAGTTAATACACAGAGGGAAAAATAAGTATACACGCCTGGTACCAAATTGACACCAAATTATATACATACATATGTACGACAACACTATGCAACAATTCGTTGTCGCAATATAAATTTTATACACATCCGTTGTCTAAAAGTTAACACACGTGGTAAGCTCACTATTGACAATGGATTGTGAGCTTATCACAACGAATGTGTATAAAATTTAGATTGCGACAACGAATTGTTGCAATGTTGGCAACGTTGCGTTGTCAACATTACATAGTGTTGTCGTACGTATGTATATACTTGACAACGGATGTTATTAAAAAATTTGGTGTCGATTTCCCTCTGTAACAGTAAGTAAAAACATTAGATTAGAATTTCGATTAAAATGTATATTTTTCGGTTCACCCTTAACTTTTATGTTAGGAAAAAGTTGGTGTGATCTTTTAGACACATTGTACTCTCCCAAAATTTAAGAAAATTTTCTTTCTATAGTCTTTTCTATTCTCTATAATATAAGATATTGTGTTGTTCAGTAATCTTTTGGTTTTTTAAAGAATTTTTTTATCTCAGTACGATTTTGAACGTCTAGCGTGTTGCGAATTTGAATAATAAAAAAATATCAGAAACGGATAAAATAATTTTAGGTGCAAAAAAAAAAAAAAAGAAACAAGTTTTTAATTTAACACAAAAAAAGAAGAATAAAAAATCGTTGCGTTTAAAAATATATATAGATAAATAAATTCATATAATGTAAATAATATTAATATAAATATTGAAAATAACCATAAAAATATTATATTATCTAAACTATAAAAAAATAATACTTAAATAAAAAAAAAAATTCATACATCAATTGAATGTGACAGTTTTTTTATTACGTAAATCAGCTCTTTAACAGAAAAAAAGTGCATTTGTATTGTATACGTAATTAATTCTTAAATTTTCTTTTGATTTAAATTCAGAAAAATAAAAAATAGAGAAATCATATAGAAAAAATTTTAATAACATTTCAATTTCGAATTGAGTCTAGAACACTGAGTTGTTTTTTTTAAGGAAAATCTATTTTTTAACCAAAAATAAATGCAAAACAAAAAAGAAAAATATTTTTAATACTACTTGATATATGAATGAATAAATCTGAATTGTTTGCCATTAAATAAAAAAGTAAAATGAAATAAATAAAAATAAAATAAAAACGAACACAAAAAATACAAGACCAAGACTAAATAATAATTCAACATACAATATTTGTTCTCTTCTTCATTCTGTCGTTATATTTTTTGTCTCTACACATTTTATAATGAGTCAGTTACTTGAACATTTTCGAATCTATATATTTTTTTTGCTTGTTTTTAATATTTTATTAAAAAAAAAAAGAATTTGAAAATTTATTTTTATTTGTTTGCGGATTGTGTATAAAGTGGACCCCAAACGATCTTTAGAGAATATATGCTATTATTTCTTTTAATATTTGGGTTATTGTTTTTTAAACTATTAAAATTAAAATGTAATTTTCTTTCTTATCTATGAACATTTTAAATTTATATATAGTTTTTAAAATGAAACGACAATTAAAATAAAGTGTTGGATATATGGCCGTCTAATTATAATTTTTAAATTATGTTTCGGTTATTTTTATAACAATTTTAAAACTGTTGTAATTTCTGTTTAAATATAAATTCAATGAGCAAACAAAAAGCAATGTTAAAACCAAGAAAAAAAAAAATATTAAAATTAAGTTTAATGCATTTGTTGTTGCATTTTATTATTTTTAATTAGAATTTACAGGTCAATAAAGTATTTTGCATTTTTAGAATTCTAGTTAATTTCGTTGGGGTTTTCAAATTATTTTTTTAAATTAATTATTAATTAAGTCATCATTGTGTGAAAATGTGAATGAGAAGTAATGATGCAATTCTAACATAAAAAATTAGTTTAGATTTTTAAAACGAAAGTGTAAATCAATGAAATACAATTATGAGATGTTTAATCAATATTATTAAATAATATAAAATATAGTAATTGATGAAATGACACGCAGAATTATTAGAAAAAAAAAAACGCACTCAATGATCTTTCAAAATCTTTCACTGCCCAAGGGGAGCGACTTGTATTCAAGGAAAACTATTGAACCCCTCATTTATCTTCTCTAAAGTCCAAATACGAACTAGAAAGAACACTATGTTTAAATTTTAAACTTTTAAGGCCAATCTTTAGGTGAAAGATTAGCGATTAAATTAAAATTAATCCTCGAAAGATGTTTTTGAGTACTCAATTAGTTAATTTTGTTTGCAAGTTTAAGCGCCCAATGGAGGTGGTTTAAACTTAAGCACGAAATGCAAAAGTGCAAACAGCTGATGCAAAAAAATTAATACAATTTTTATAAATATAAACATTAAAATGTTGTATTTATTGATTAGTATAAATTATGGACACTTTAAAATACATTTTTTTGTTTTTAATTTAAGTTTTCATTAATTTTCATATTAAATTTACAGTTGTCTTCTTCCTTTTTATAAAATATGCGTTGTTTTGATAACAAACAGTGACGTTTTCTGTTGTTTTGTATGGCAACACTGCGAAGTTTAATCTTGTACTCAAAAACATCAAAGGGGATTAACATAAGATTAAATTTATTTTTAGATTAACTAATCTGATTACTAATTGGCATTTGATTGCCATCTCAAAAACCCGCTCTAAATAGATCTAAGGTTGCTTGGAACCAATATAAAGTGAACTGTTGTATGGTAAAGGAAAAATACTTAATTCAAATATTTACAAATAGAGATGGTTATCATCACCTAAGCAATATTTTTCAGCGACTATATACACTTATATATATGTATTTAGAAACCAAATGAGGAATAACTATCCTGATCCAAATAAGCCTACATAAAACAAAACATTCAAAATATGAGGTAGAAAATCAAGATTTTTGTGTGTAATAGTTCTATAGTGCTATACGGTGATGTCCCCATACTTGGAGGGGCTACGATGGTACTTAGTGTTAGCTTCATTGAATAAAGACCAATATTTTACAATTATAAATAAAATCCATACAGTACTCCCCAATTGGAAGGAGTTTCCGTAATGTAGTTATTGTTTTTAAATAAAAAATTAACAAAAACCCAGATTATTTTGTTATAATATAGAGTTTTATACGAATATCGTTTGTAAAACTGTGCGGAAAATTTCAAGATAAAATTTCAGACATTTTCAATAATTATCGATTTTAAATGAGCTCATGAGATAAAATTAAAAACAAATTTCAACTTTTTATCTAAAATATGTGACACATTCTTATGCTGTTAGGATATGAAAATACCTAAATCATATGACGAATGACTTCATATGTTAAAAAATTACTTTTCAGACATCATATTGTATATATATATATATTTAAAAATATTTTTATATTCGGTACAAAGATGTATTTAATTATGTTTTATTTTTACATAAATTTTTGAACTTTAGCAAGGTCTTTTCAAAACCACTAGTTCTATAAATAAAAATAACAATTTGTTGCTGTTGTTTTGCAACCAAATATAAAGGGGCCCGTCCCAGAATGTTATTAACTAATTTGTTTAGCCTTGAATATCTTAGAAACAACAAAAACAAAATATGGATTCGGACCAAATGTTTTTTTTATTATAAAAAGTGAAATTTAAAAGAAAATTCTGTGACGTCAACAGAATGAGAAGAGATAAAAATGTTATTTATATATTTAAAATTGCAAATTATTTTCAAGTCGTTAGATAAATTTAGTAAAATAGTATAATATAACTATTTTCTAACCCACCTAACCATTAATAAAAAATATCAATTCAAAATTTGATTTCTCCTTCAAATCAGAAGATTTTTTTTGTTGACCTCCCAATGAGTTCACACAACAGGTAGTATTTTTGCGGGCGGGATTATACAATAAAATCTAATAACTCGTATAAACAATGTGGGCTAGTGGTAAAATAAAATCAAGTATTTATTTATTAAATAATAAAAAATTTAAATTATTTTAAACTAACAAGAAAATAGCAACATGTGCAGATAATAACTAAAAAAGTGAAATATTTGAAAAACAAACACAAGTCAAATAATAAAGAATAACATAACAATAATCCAAATAATAGAAAGAAAAGCATCCATATAAAATAAGATTAAAGTAAAAAAACACAAGGTTTTTCATATAAATTAATATATTTTATTGAAACAACAACAAAGTCCATCATAATATAGAGATAGAACATGTCTTGCTGCGGTCAAGTAACCACAATACGTGTACCCATTGAAATGGGTGCTCAAAGTGATGTTTTAAAGGTAAATAACCATAAAATTGTAATTCTCATTGGGTTTGCAAAAAAAAAAAATACAAAATTTTGTAAAAAGTAGTTGTAGCAAAATGTTTGGCAAAAATTTAAGACAAGTTTTCTTTGCAACATTTTGTTTTTCTTCTTTTTTTTTATTTTAGATAAAATATGATCCTCGTCTAGATATAAATCGTCGGGTAGGATAAAACCTATAACTGTTTCTTAGCATTTTAAACCGATACTATTCATTTCTTGTTACGTATTTGTATATACATATTTGTACATTTTATTCACATAATCATAGTTATGGTGTAAATTATGAATTTGTTGAGTGTTGAAACACATCATTTAGATTTAATAAAAATAAACATATGTATCATACATATAATATAGGAAATATTGACAGGCTGTTGAATTCGCTTTCATTTCGATGTTTGTAGTTGAATTCCAAAAAATATATATTTCTTTTAGCGCTATTTTTTAGTGAATTTATTTTTAAATCACTTAGTATTTAAAGAAAAATTAAAAAAAAGTATTCTTTGATGATCACCCGTAATTTCTATCAGCACTTGTGAAATGTTAAAGTATTGAAATAAATGTTTCAATACCATACAATTTGTTCTCTACGTCATAGAAACATTCGAATTAATATTTTGTTTTTATGGATTTAAGTAGTATTTTTAAAAATTCTTAATAATATTAAGTAGTAAGTGTTGAACAGAGATACATCGCAAGCTATTACACATTTTTGTTCAATAATATAAATAAATCAAGAAAAAAACCCACTTAAGTAATTTCAATGCGAAATATTTAAATGCATTTTAGAATTAATAGTTTTAGTTTTTAAACAAATTTTTTCATTAAACTAGTAGTGGTATATTTAATTGGCAAACCACACATCTGCTAAATGTTAATCAATCGTTTTTTGATCTAAAATTTATGTTATTGGTCTGATCTGGTAACTAAACTAAGATTTATTGTCAATGAAAATGAATGAGAAATGTGTTCGAAATACTACCTTCCAACAAGAATTATAATCCTACAACGATATTTCTCCTTCACTGGCATTTTGTACTCTTTGTCCTCCTTTTCCTACACATATCATTTTATATTTTGCACTCATTATTTCCTTCGTTTTTTTCATTTTGTTTTTGCAAACTGTTCAATTGCAGGGTCCTGAACAAATTCATGTTTCAAAATTTTATAAAGAGTCTAAGAATGGAAAATTCGTGTCATATATCACAGAGAATGTACGTACATTATATCACACATTTCGTGAAGGTGCTTATGCCTCCAATAATGGACCCTGTCTAGGATGGCGTGAGACTTTATCATCACCATATCAGGTGAGTGTCTAATCACTATATAAGGGTTTTTGTAATTGTTGTAATTATGTATTTTTGTTTCATTTAGTGGATCAATTACGACGAAGCCTTATTACGTGCTAAAAATTTTGGTTCGGGGCTGCTTGCTTTAGGTGCACGGCCCAAACAGTTAATTGGCATCTATTCACAAAATCGTCCGGAATGGATTTTATATGAACAGGGCTGTTACTGTTTCTCACTAGTGGTGGTGCCACTCTACGACACACTAGGACCAGATGCATGTGCTTTTATTATACGACAGACTGAAATGTCGATCGTGGTTGTAGAAGACGATGCCAAAGCAATTATGTTGCTGGATAAGGCTCCTCGCTCCTTGAAAATAATTGTGGCTGTAAAGCCAATCAGGCAAACAACATTGGAAAAGGCACGCAGTCGTGGCATACAGATATTTTCATTTATAGACGTTGAAAAACTTGGTGCCAAAAACAACCATGTTGAAGTGCCGCCCACTACAGAAGATTTGTGCACGGTGTGCTACACATCCGGCACTACAGGCAATCCTAAAGGTGTAATGTTAACCCATGGCAATGTTGTGGCAGGTGTATGCGCAGTGATTTTACAGTTGGGTAAGTTCTAGATATTGGCAGCCAGATAACACTGCTACTTGGGGACTGTTACTTATTCTATTGTATTTAGGTGATCATCGTATTCGTGCGGGCGATGTTATGATTTCTTTCCTGCCTTTGGCTCATATGTTCGAGCGTTGTTGTGAAAATGGCATGTACTACGTTGGTGGCTGTGTAGGATTCTATTCGGGAGATGTTAAAGAATTGACAAATGATCTAAAAATGCTCAAGCCAACAGTAATGCCCGCCGTGCCTCGTCTATTAAACCGTGTCTACGATAAAATACAAAATGAAATAGCTGCCTCGTCCATTAAAAGAGCTTTGTTCAATATGGCTTTAAAAGCCAAAGAGAAAGAAATATCGAGGGGTATACTAAGACGCAATGGTTGTTGGGATAAAATGGTCTTCAAAAAAGTCCATCAAGGTAAGTTTTATACACACTTATTTATCGAAGTTTCAGAAAAAAAATTTACTTAAATTGTATTTTTTCAGCTTTCGGTGGAAATTTAAGATTAATGGTGGTCGGTTCTGCTCCCTTGGCTGGCAATGTTTTAACATTCATGCGCTGTGCTTTGGGCTGTTTAGTTGTGGAGGGCTATGGTCAAACTGAATGTACTGGAGCTATTACTTTAACAGTACAGGGTGACTATATACCTAATCATGTGGGTCCACCTGTGTCCTGTAACGCGGTCAAGGTATATTTTTTAAAATATTTTTAACAAATTCGGTTTTACTTATGAAAATGTTGTTATTAGTTAGTAGATGTGCCAGAAATGGAGTACTATGCAAATCAAAATACTGGTGAAGTTTGTGTTCGAGGTTCTAACGTATTCCATGGGTAAGTTAATAATTTGCTAGTGCAATAAATATGTTTTGGATTTCTTACGTGTATCAGTTTAATAATAAAAAATCGTTCAAATAAATTTCTTATGGACTTACCAGTACGAATTCAATTTAGAAGATTTTCGCTGAAATAAAAAAAAAACAAATTTGTTAATATTATATTGTAATTTACAAATATTTTATGATTTTTTTAATAATACTAGTAATAACGTAAATTAAATACAAATAGGTACTATAAAGATCCTGAAAGAACTGCCGAGGCCATCGATACTGAGGGTTGGCATCATACAGGTGACGTAGGCATGTGGTTGCCGAATGGAACCCTGCGTATTATTGATCGTCGTAAGCATATCTTCAAACTGAGTCAGGGCGAATACATTGTACCCGAAAAAATTGAAAACATTTACACTTTGAGTCAATATGTCAATCAAGTTTTTGTATACGGAGAAAGTCTTAAGGTATTTTCCCTAATTCGAATTTAGAAATATAACTCGTGGTAATTTTGTGTATCTTTTCTCATTGTAGAGTTGCATAGTGGCTGTTGTAGTGCCAGATGTCGATGTTTTAAAACAATGGGCCATGGAGAATAATGTGCGTGGTACCTTGTCGGTTTTGTGCAATAATCCTGAGGTTAAAAACCTTATACTGACAGACATGTTAAAATACGGTAAACAAAGCGGATTGAAATCATTTGAACAGGTTAGTTTCTGTTTATCAGAAGAATGGAAAATGTGAAATTTCATGTTTGTGTCTATTTCAGGTCAAAGACATTTATTTACATCCTGATCCATTTTCGGTACAGAATGGTTTATTGACTCCGACTTTCAAATCGAAACGGCCACAATTGAAAAGTTACTTTAAACCCCAACTGGAGGATATGTATAAACATTTAGATTAAGCCCTATTACATACCGAATACCAAATACCAAATGGAAACATGTAATTCTCAACAAAAACTCAACAATTGTTTATCAACCAATCAATAATGCGGCTGCAAATTTTTGAATTTTAAACTATTTATTTAATTTTTTTCAAACGACAAGACTATATTTAGCTAAAAGTTCTGATAAAACATTTAAGAAAAATTAGAAAACTTAATTTTTAGTACCTCTTTTTAACACTAAATATTACAAGATACAAAAATAGATGAAACAACATAAAAAAATAAACTACTCTTAAAAAATATCGTTTTGAAATCAAGAATTCAAATTTGAAAATATTTAATAACGAAAGCAATAACATTGAGAAACGAAAAACAATTTTAGCCAGTTTATATAATACAAATACAAATACAATACAAAACAACAACCAGTTCAATTCGATTAGTATTGAAAAAGTATAAATAAATAATATGAAATATATAAACCAAACCAAATAAAATAAAATGAACTCGTAGACATTTTAGTAATTTATAGATAAGAATGAAACAAAATTGTACGACAACAACTAAGTTTATGACTTTAGTAATTTTAATTTTTAATTTAAACTAAATTCTTATAACGAAGCATTTTTCCATAAAACAATTATAAATTGAATTTTTATTTACTTCTCTTTATCCTTTTACTTTTTTTTTGTTAAACAAATTAAAATGAAATTTATTTATGTATTCCTATTATTTGTTAAATTATGTACAATTTGTACGTTTAAATTTATTTGCTCATTGTTTTTTTTGTTGTTTTTTTCATTTAATGGAATTGGTTTAGGAACAATTAGATTTATTATATTATTTATTTTTCAGTGAGCATGTGTATGAAATCAAATTATTTAATATTTTCAGATATTTGTGTATGTACTTTTGTTATTGTTTCATTATTGTTTTGTGATTATTTATACTTACATATAAATAAATAAATATATTATTTTTTAATTTTAATTTAATAAAATTTTATGTAAATATATAATTTTCAAGTGTTTCTTTTTTTTAAACAGCAATTTAATAAACTTCAAATAATATTTGCAAACAATTATTTTCAGCAATTATCCAATTGACATGCATACATACCAACAAACATAAATTTCAATATTAAACCAAGCTTTACTAATTATAACATGTATGTAAATTTTTATTATAAAAAAATAAAAACATAAATAAAAACGCATCACCAAAAAAATATTTAAACAATTTACTACTAAAATAGAAAAAAAGGACATTTACTTTAGTTTTTCAGAAACTCAAAAAATCAAATCAATTAAAATTAATCATTAAAACATTGTCCTGAACGAAAATAATGATAAAATAATTACAATAAAAATATAATAATTATTTCATTAATAAAATAATATTTTTTTTTATTTGGTAAACTATACACGCTAAAATATTTAATGCACATAGGTGATTTATTAGGAAATTAATGGTATCTGATCTAGTGATTTGTAAGACCTGTCGCATTCCAATGAAAGGGTTAGAAAAGAATTGAAAAAGTCGGAGAAGTCAAAAGTCAATATTAAAAAGAGTTTGATTAGTCAAAAAGTCGACTTTTTATAAAACACAAACAGTCGATTTCTAATATAATGCAAACCGTCGACTTTTCATAAATAACAAAAGTCGAAAAATCGGCTTATCAAACATATTAAAAGTCGACTGTTTGTTTCAACTATAAAATTTTGATTACAGTTATTTTAGGTCCTTGATAAAAACCCTACTTTAATAGTTTTAAGAGGTAATTTAAAAATTCTAAAATGATTTTTCTCACTTTTTATGATTAAGCGCTTTTTCAGACAAACATCTTCTGGCAACACTGCAATTTGGTTTTGTAAAAACGACCCCATTAAAACTAATGAATTGGTCGATTTTACACAACAATAATTCTTAAGAGTAGTAGTAGAGACACAAACCTATATTTTAAATTTTTTCAAAAAACTATTTTTTATCGATAATTTTATAAAAATATGTATTTTTTATTTATTTATCTCGTTTTTATAAAATATTGCATTTATAGAAGGAAAACTTGCTACTTTCAATACCGAAAATGTCTGATCATAACAAAATATTTTTATCCCTCTTGGAACGCACTCCTAAGCTCTATCTTTAACAAGCAAATAGACGGACAGACGGACATGTGAAATAAAAAATTTAAAATATATAAAAATTTTAATTTTCAATAAACAACAAAAATAATATTAATCTTCATATATTGGCAACACTATATGTATACAGTTTTCTTATATTTTTATTAGACCAATTAATGGACCTGCGCTTTTTATAAAAATATAAAAACAGTTTCTTACTTGTCATTTTCTTATTAATGTCAATTTTTTTACGAAATAAATTCATTCATCATTTGTACGCAGGACTTGCATAATGAAAGTTTGATTTTAAAATACGGGAGTGTTAAAAGGAAAAAAGTTTTACAATACAAAAAAAAAAAAAACATAAATTGAAAAGCTAAAAAATTTAATCTTTTTTTATTAATTCACAACTATAACGATTTTTTTTTTAAAGTTTCTTCATATCAAATACGTTTGAGAATTTGTAAAAATGACCAAAATCTTAAATTTTTTGAGTCAATCAAAACTAACGTTACTACGCTATGAATTTTTGATAATTACAAGTATACTTTTCTCTTTACTGGGTAAGTGTGTAAGGAAGATGATAATAATGACGATGACGACAACTGCAATGATAATGAAGTAAAATGTGTTGCTTGCTATTGAATTCTATGCCACAGAAAGCAAATATAAATAAAATAATTTTCTAAAATATAATATCAACAATATCTCTATTGAAAATCTATAATATATTCATAAAATCCTCTATATTTTTCATTAAAACTTGTCCCTGTTTATTTATATGTATGTATGTGGACGAAACAGTTCGAATTCTAAGATAATTATTCTGCGAATACTTATTTAAGTAATTGATTTATTGCATAACGAAACACATTGGATTAAACGGTCAAAGTTCAATGATTACACGACTTTTCAGCGATTTTATATTAATGAAATGTTTAATAATCTCAGAATTGTTTAATTAATCTCACTATAAAGATTACCAGCTTTTTAGGAATGTACACTTTAAATGGACTGCGTGCACATTGAGAAAGTATCTCAAAGGAAAATACGATAAAAATAGAAAAAAAAAAAATGAAGGCAGCGTGGAGTGAGAGGGGTTAAATTGCGATATATCTTATTGTAAACGTGTAGAAAAATCGATTTTTCTTTACACACTTTTACTCCATCCAAAAATATGCGACTATTTTGAAACTACTATACATTATTAATTTAGTCGGAAATGCGTTTAGAATGACTGATTTTTTTTTTTGATTGTTACAATAATTTAGGGAATATTAATTTAGTGTTTTTTCTTTTTTTTATATATTTCTATTAAGTTACATGCTGTCAAGGTCTGCAGCTAAGCGCATTTACTACCAAAACTCCCAGGGTTACCAAGTACACAACTAAATCACCAGCGGTAAGTCAATCGATGCAAAATAAACTAGTGGTTTAATCAAATCTATGTAAAACACATTTATAACTTGTTTGTATTTTAGTCTTCTTCTATGAATCATGATGCCACAACTTCCCTTTACCGCTTTAACGCCACCAATGGTATTACTTGCATTCTCATTAGTGTCGATGGATTAATTAGTATTAAATATCGAAATAAATTGAATGAAGATGTTGAGGCTGATCTATATTTACCCGACGATCCTGTCTTAAATGGCGAATGTGTGGAATCAAATTTGGAGATATTGTCATTGGAATTTAAGGGATTTAAATTGCAAATGACATTTAGAAAGGTAAACGAGGGCAATAATTAATTATGTTTAAATTTGGCAATGAATGTGAAATCACAAATGTTAATATTTCCCCGTAGTCTTCTGGTGGTGAAGGATGGTATATCAATCTATTTGAACTGAGTTATTCATCTTCAAATTCATTATTTGAACATCCAGATCGCCCTGGTTTAGATGTTAAACTAACTTCACCCTCGCATACACCCATGTACTTCCCAACGCCAGTGGGTAAATCTTATGTCTGCGATAAAGAACAAACAGTTGTAATGTATGCACCATTGGACTCAGGAGACCAGTCAGGTCATATTGCACGCCTATATCTAAGGGATTTACACATGCAGAGTTTTATGTTTAAGGAGAGCGGCAATTGGGGACCATCATTTCATTGCAGCGCTACGGGTTCATACAGGGATGAAACTGCTCCATTGGCAGTGGGAACTGCTTTGGCGATAGCGGTATTATTAACAATTTCCGGTTATGGTGGATGGAGGTAAGATGGAATTTAAATTGCTAGATAGTTATTGAAGTGCTAACAAGAAGGAAATGTCTACATAGGACATGATTTAAGACCAATATAAAAAACACGAACATTTCTAGACAATTTTGAAAACGATTTTATAAAAAAAGAAACACTTTTATCGAAGGGTTGTCTTCATACGTTTGTATGTACATTAGGGATAGAAAGATAGATTTCGAAGAGGGACAAATCACACCCCTTTACCTCGCCTTTTTCAATAAATTTAAAAAGTGATCTACTTTTTGGACGTAAAAACCTTTCTTTTTAATTGGTGTAAAAACCTTTCTTTTTAATTGCATAAATAGTTCTTTTTGGTTCTTTTTGGTATTTATTATATTTAATAATATTTTAGAATTTTTAATTTATAAAAAGTTATTTCTCTTAAATTGTGTTTAATGATTTTCATTTGTCTTTTCAGATATTTTAAAATTAAAAAGGTGCAATACGGCACTATGGAGTAAATTACAAAAATTCTAAAAAACCAAATACTAAACAAACAAAAATAAATAAAAAAGGAGTGTGTGTAAAGATTATTTACTTTAATTATATAATATATAATTTTAATAATATTATTATTTATTATAAAATTATATAAAAACAACCAGATAAAAGTAACTAATTTTAGAAAAAAAAATGAATTGCAAATGTCTTCCATATTGTTAAAACTAAATAAATAATTAAAAAAAAAAACTTAAAAACACTTACAAATTATGACAAACAAATTTTTAATTGATTTTTAATAAATAATTTTAAAATTACTTATTTATTAACATGTTAAGCACTTTATTTAAATATTTTCCTGAACTCAAACTATCACATTTTCCCATAATCTTGATGTTGTTATTAAAAAATTAAGAAAAACTATTTTAAACTAATTATATTATATTATTAAAACAAAATAACTAAAATAATAAAAGAAAACTATAAAACGTTACAACAGATAAAAACACAAAATAATAATACATATCCTTAAAAAAAATATTTATCATATAAAAATATATAAACAAATTTATAAATCCCGAAACCAAAAATACATAAGAAATATTCTATGCATATCTTTATTGCCAAAAAAATAAAAGAAAATGAATTAACCAAACTGCAATTTATCATGTTTTCATAAATAAAAAGCCCAATGTGCATAAATACATACATATTTACATACCGACAACTAAATAACATGATTTTATAAAATCAAAAAAATTTTAATTAAATTTATTTGCTTTTTTAAACAAAATATAATAAAATTAATGATTTATTTATTAACTAATATTAATACAATATAAATTATCTATAATTATATAAATTGTATGTAAATTTTCATTGATTTTTTTTTTATTCATTTCATCTTTTTAATCATAACTAGTACCTTTCGAATATTGAAATGAATAATTAAGTGAAAGAGAAAACAAAAAATTTATGAAATTATTTCCAAAACGCAACTTTAAATAAATTAATTATGTTAAAAAAAAAAGAAATCTGATTAATAAAAATGTTGTTACTCCAAATATACAAATGTGGAGATTTCAAAATCATGTTTATGGAATTTATCTTGGAAGTAATATAATTATTCTCCTGGACTATATTTGTCATTCTTCAAAAGTGTTTAAATATATGTCATATATTTAAACAAAACAAAAAATAGCTTCAAATGAAAAACTATGATTTAAATGGAATCGCCTTAAATTAAAGCTGCATAAAGACTCTTGAAGAAAATACCCCATTAGTACTAAGAACTGTTAACTAAATTTAATTTACAATTTAAATTTACAAACTAAATTATTCTACAAATTTTCCACTTTACACAATTGCGTATATATACATACATACTCTACTCGTGTAAGTATTAATATTTTAAAATATGTATGTATGTATGTAAGTATTTTGTTTATAAAACAAGTACAAATTATTAATGTTTTCCATTTCCATATCTTTCGTTCATTATGGTGAAGTGAAAGACTTTGTTTACTTGGTCTATCTTTTAAACGGAGCATTTTGTATTGAACAACAAACAGCAAAGTACCCCGATGGCTTAAACAAAAATTGAAAAAAGGTTTTAGAGCAAATAATGGTTTAATACTAAACAAATTATTTAAACAAATACATGAAGAAAACACATACATACATAAGCAATACAATAACTAAACACAAGTACAGACCCATTTTATGAAAAGGGTACTGTCATATTGGACCATTGACCATCAGCTTAAACAACGACTAAGGCGGATATTTCTTAAGAATTGTTTCATTTTAAATTTGTTGTACACTTTTTAAGTATTACCAATATTGGAGAAAGAAAAATAATGTGTAAGTAATTATATCACCAAAAGTAGTTAAAAAGTAAACAAACAAATCAAAGAATTGTTGTAGCTAAACACCGATATCACAATTTCGAAAGCCGATAAGGAAGTAGTAGTACCACCACATGCTAATCAATATATTCCAGGACAATTGATACTCACACTTGTTTTGTTATGCAAATAATTTCCTTCTAAGAATGAATTTTTGAAGTTGAAAGTTTGTTTTCTTTTAATCAGAAATAATAATGGCAAATAATTTCAATATAATCAAAGAATATACAAGATAAATTTACAATAGCGGGTCGTGATACATAAAGAATACGTGTAAATCATAACAAACCCGCATGTCGAGATGTGTATTCTTGTAATAAATATTCTTTGATATAATGCATTTATCATTTATTACAGTCTATCGTCGTTAATCTATGTATTTCAAGGGAAAAATAATCTTTATTCAAAACACTTAAACAATAAGGGGACTATCAAAATATTTATAGGACTAGATAAACTCAGTCTAAGAATTCTGATAGGGATGCTAATGGGGCTTTGACCAGTTAGGGTATTTGTGAGTAAATGGGACAGTCATATTGCAGGTTAGGCGAAGATGAGACGATCTAGCATATAATTTGCCACTGTCCTAGGATACAAAATCTCAGGCTAAAATGACTATGGAATAGGTTCAATGACGAAATGGAGGAAATTGCCGGTCTTTAACCCCGCAGTCTCGATTTTTCTAGAGAATAAGTCACTTTTTTAACTTGGCTTAGATTTTGTCCCTCATCTCTTTATTCTTTAGGGTACTGACTTGTTACAATCTTGTGGATTATAATACCTTGGAATAGATCTGTTTCAATTCATCTAACCTCTTTACCCATCTTCTTCTTTCTTTCCCGAATCTTGACTCTTTAAAGAGAATTACATGGTCAATGGACTATAAGGTCCATTATGATGCTTAACCCTTCATAATATATAGATTTTATAAAGCGGGGAAAAGTGATAGTAAAAAAACTTTGAATATATTTAAGGAACATATAGGGTTATATAAATAAACAGTCATTATGAGGATTGGTGCTTTGCGGGTGGGGCCAGTGTCCGCTTAAATGGACCAAATTTTATTTTCAACGTTTATGCATTCTATTTTTAAATGTTTCAACTTTGAATGCGTCTAACTTTTTATAGGGACAATATAACAGCTGGAAAGTGTTTTGTTTTATTTTGAATTTTATCGGAAAACTACAAAATATTTAAACAAATTTTACGACCCTTAAAAATAAAAAACTTAACCTAAATATCTCTTGAATCGAAAGAGATATCCCAAACTCATTCGGATCAGAAATTTATTTTTTTGCGATTTAAAAATAATGTAATACCCGAGATAATCAATCTTGAGAGGCTACCCACTGGTGAATCAACCTTATCTCCAACTATGTGGAATATCGTTACGATATCTCAATAGTTTCAGAGATACCGAATTAAAATAAACGTTTCTACCCCTTAAAATGGATGACGCTTTAATTTAACAATGATTCATCCTTAATACTACAAAATGGTAAGTTGTGTCGTATAACAAGTTCGGAACCCATACAAATTATTATACATACATTTATTTATTTAGAAAATAAAGTCTACTACTAAAAAGACCTTCGCCTATAAAAACTAAAACTAAAGTAAATTCATTAAATAGCAAAACAAACTAATGGAACAAGATTTCAAATTCATCATGTGTTTTGATATTGTCGGGGTTTTTCCAAAAATTAGAACAAAAAACATTTTTACTTGCATTCGTAGTTAGATATTTAATCTAATTATATTTACTTTTCCTCTCCGCTTATGATCTATTGTTTTCGTACAAATATTTAGATGGATTTTGTGAAAAACAAAAACTTATCTAAAAATACAACAAATCTGTACAACTAAAGCACCGCATTTATGAGTTTACAACCTCAGACTAATTAGGGCGCGGATTTGCATTTGAGCCATCATAAACAATATTGAGTAGTTGTTGCTGTTTTTGTTTTGCTATTGAGAAAAACATTTAAAGATAGACACAAAAAGAAAGGGTTATTATAAGGAAAATTGAAGTGTGGTAAATATTTAGGGCAGTTAGAACAATGAAAACAAAAAATCTTAGAAATTTAACACACGTTGCACATAAACGATGCATATAAATGAAAGGGTTGAAAATTTAGCAATGGCTACTAGTCGTGCTGGTTGTGTTAAAAGGATTTGGGTTTGTAAACAAAAGCAAAACTTTCCCAAATTAGAGCAAATGTAAAAGAGAAACACAAAAACAATAAATTTAACGCAGGTAGAGCAAAAAGTGTAAGTTGTAACAAAACTCAAGGTTCAACACTAATCGGAGATACTAAAAAGGGATTTTACTTAGAACAATTAAAATCAAACTGACCTTGAAGAACAGATTTTTTTAATGAAATTTAATTAATACATTTCAATTAATTGAAATTAAGTAATAGATGAATTAGAAGAGCTTGCAATGTTTTGTATGAAATGAGTTCATTATCCTTTATGTTTGTTGATTTTTTAAATATTCCACTTACAAACATTGGATTTTTTTTATACATAAGTACATTTTTTTTTTCTTTTTTCAATTCAAATTTTATTTAGTTTCTTTTTAGTCATTTTGGTTTTTTGTTTGATTTTGTTGTGAATACAACCGTATCCAGGCATTCATATTTTACTTGTTATTTGTTCACTTACTGCTGGTTTATACAAATTGTATTTGATCTTCTTCTATATATTGTATATTTTTTTTTTAATTTTTCTCTTAAATAAAGAAGTGTACGAAGTCTCGTTGTTGAACTTTCAACGAAATACAACATAAATAATTTGTAGACTTGTATTTTTTTAACTCCAACTTCTGTTGACTTTTCTCATTGGCACATCATTTGATTTGTGGATACGTTGCCATTGAATAAACGCTTCATAGCATATTGAAAAACATTATAAAAAAAAAAAACTACAAGAGAAATAAAAACAAATACTAGTAATGTACCATTTCCAGTATACAAAATTGTTTAAATATTATTACGTTTGTGTGCTAAAGTGAATAAACTTAACCTTCTGAACTTAAAACACATAATACTGGTATACTGAAAGGCTTTTGCAAGATTATTTTTATCAATATTTCCACAAATATAGGAAAATTTGAAACAATTGCTGCACTGAATACTAAATAATTGTAGGAGAAAAGTATAGGAATCAAAAGACTTAGGAAACAAACTTTATATGAAAAAAAGCCTTATCAAGTTTGTTTTTTAAGTCTTTTTGTTTAAATAAAACATTTTCATTAAAAACTAAATTTTTCATCAAAATATTAATATATCTTATAGGAATATATAAAATAAAAATCATTTACATAAAATGAATGTTTCTAATTTCAATTGGACATGGTGTAAGAAAAACATGCTAAAGTAGAATGTGTAACTTAAAAATATCAAAAATAAAAACAGATTTTAAATCACAAGACACGTTTTGTAGAAAATTAAAAAAAATTAAGAAATTTTCAGAAAAAATACTTAAATTGACTGTTCCACGATGTCCAATGGAAAGTGAGTTAAAAATTGTATAAAATAAGTTTGAAAGAATTTTAAAGTTTTTCTTCAATTCTTATCGATTCACTCGATTTTTGTCTACGTGAAACAAGCGTATTGTATTTTTTCATACATTTTGTTTATTTCATTAACCACTTTAAAAAATAGCTCAACTATCATAAGATTTTTTACAATAATAACAATTTTGAATTTAGTCAATTTTAATGAATAGACTAAACATTTGATCGCCCCTGAAAATAAACTCTTTAAATTAAATTCGAAATCAAATAAGAGAATACAGTTGTGCAGATAAGTAGAGGTAAGTGTTTTTCAATGGAAATCGCCAGTGTTCATCACAGAGGAAAGCAGAATAAATAAATAAATATAAACACATTAGGGCGCATACTTTGTATCCCAAAATGTACTTATTCCGAAATAGTAATAAATTTTATATATTTTTTGGTTATTAGCCAGATTTATTGACTTTAATTAATTACTTAAATTTTATTATGAAAAATCTATAAACATTTATGGTTTTTAGTATAGAATGATCATTGTTACATTTTTGGTTGCACCCTAATACACAATATCGTATGTATGATCATCTAGTCACAAAAAACGTCAGAAGATGAATTGAATAAAAAGTCTATACTTAAGTTATTGTAGTTTATTTTGTTAAACATTATATATACTATATATATTTTGAAAATAAACAAAAACAAATCATAACCAATATTACAACAATAAAAAGTATTTTGTTTGTACCAGGTATTTATACATTTTTGTATGACGATAGCACAGAGTGGCGTAAGAACACTGCAAGAAATTGTTTCGATCTTTAAAAAAGTATTTTAAGTACATTAACAAAACAAAACATGTCGATGATCAAAGGTTAATATCACATTTTTAACAAAGTATTTAACTTATAATGTTACGAATGATAATGTACACGGTATTCAACATTTATAAATTTCGTAAAAAATATTTTTAAAATTTATTTCCATAACGCTTCCGTTACGATAATCAAATTAAAGAAAATTTAACATTTAATCTATATTATTAGAAAAAATTATGATTAATAAAAATTCTTAATCAGTTAGACGTCTAACATATATGTACATATACTTCGTTTATCAGTAAAATATATCTATTACAAATTTTAACCTCATAAGTCTATTCCTTTATAAGTCTGCCATTAACAACTATTGCACTTACTTAACCTGCTAACAATCAATACTCATTGAAAGTCATTTACAATATTTTTCTCAATGTACACGTTTCATACATGAAATTGAGACGGTTTCGTCTCAAAACAACTCTAACTACCTGTTGTTACCAAGTCCGTGCAACAAATAAATGTATAATGACTAAAATCAAAGAGAGTTAAAATGGTCGTGCATATACAGACGATTTCAAACTGAACTGAACTGAACATATTAACAATATGGATTCCTACCTGTTCAAAAGAAGATGAAAGAAGAACGCAAAAAGGCGGGGCTTTCAAGGTGTAGAAACGAGACAAAAAACACTGTAACAGTGAAAGAGTTAGAAAGGTGAGCAAAAGGCTAAACTATAGAAAAACAACAAATACAAAGACAACAACAAGAATATCTGAATTGGGTTTTGTGAATGATGTTTGTGATGAAAACAAAAAACGACAACTTTTGTGATGGCTGAACAAATTAACACCGATCATTAGCTTCGGAGTACGCAAACGGGTGTGAACACGCTATTTTAAAAAGTAAAAATATTTAAAATATTATTTAAAAATATAAATTAAATAAATGATAAACTATTTTATCTATATTTAAGAACGGTAAGTCACAAAAGATAAAATAATATTTGAAAGTTTTAAAAAAACAACATTTGAACTTGCAACTAAATAATAAATTGAAATATTATTTCTTCTTTTAGTGTCAAACAAATGGATGGTGTTTTATTTACGATTAAACAATAACTATTGCCGTAAAATTCAAATTAAAAAATAAATGACATAAATATAGTGTTTGATTGTCATATTTTAAGTCTAAAAATAAGTCCATAAATTCTAAAAATAACTGCAAATAAAGTGAGCAAAATATTAAAAAAAAATCTACAATCTAGTTACTCGCACGCCATTAACACACATACTTGTATTTGACAAATGGATACTAATTAATTACAGTTTGTACAAAATTTTAGTACGATTCAAAATCACCAGCACCGCCAACGGTACCAGTACCACTATCCCATCATCCTCCATATACACACACGTAGTCAACACCTTTAACGTCAACATAAAGTGCGTTACCAATCATTAACAAACCGTGAATTATCATTAACACACAAAATAAAATTACAAAAAAAAAGTTAAAAAAATAATATTTAATAAAACGTTAAAATTAACAGTAATTTAATAATTTAACGCAAAAAAGTGAAAAATACCTAATTAACATAATCACAGGAGATTCTACTAAACAATCAAAAATAAATGCAACAACAAGTTGCTAAAAAAAATAACTACCACCATTATTAATATCAAAGCAGAGCAGAAGAGTTGACAATAACAAGTTCCGTTTCCGTTAATTGTCGTTTTGATAATTTAAAGTGGCGCGTGACACATTTGACACGCAAGTGTTAAACGTTTATTATAAAAAAAGTTACCAAAATATAAAAAAGTAAAAAACAACAAAATTATAAAATGCAAAAGTCGCTTTAAAAAATTAAAAAAAAAAAAATAATATAAAATATTTTACAATATTTAAAGGTGTTTTCCCGACGCTCATAAAAAGTGTGAAATTTTTTGTTGTGCAAAAAAGGAAATATAAAAATATATATCAATAAAAGAAGTCTATGTTGTTGGGTGATAATTATATTTATTACTGGCAAATATTAAACAAAACTATAATTTTATATAGAACATAAAATAAACAACAAACCAATTGCTGTTAGCAACCTGATATTTGCTTCTGGTTTTTTGGAACAAATAAAAATCGCAGTCATCAATTTTAGTGAAACTCATCAAAAACTAAATTTATTGAAAATGCGTAAGTTGAAAATTTTATTAGTTTCTTAATTATAAACTAATTTAAATACCTAAATTACATAAGTTACCTTCGTTCTCTAAGTTCAATTGTATGGATAGGCTGATCTCAGGTGTATAATAAATTTTTGCATAGAATTTAACTTTTTATTTTTTTAAACTGGTTTTTATGATGATATTTGATATTTTTACCGACGGTATATTTTCTTTTCTCTTAAATTTCAAGATCAAGAAACTTATATATGTTCGTAATAAAATTGTATATAAAAATTCCAAACAGAATTCAATTTATAAACATTTTATAAATCTTTAGTAATATCTTAATTTTTTTGGAATTAAAAAATTTCTTTTCTTTTACTTTCAAAGGCCAAATTTTTTTATGCTCTTTTATAATATAAAATGTTGTTTTGACTGCCTCATTCATAAGCATTTATCAAAGGTTTATAAAACAAATATACAATGAAAATTTGATTTATAAACCTTTGATAAAAGTTTATGAATATGACCCATAGGTCCCATTTGTTCTATAAACTTTTGATCAAAGTTTATGACATATGTATATAGAGGTTATTTTATAAGCCTTTGATAAATGATTATTAATAAGCCTTTAAAATAAATCCTTTTAAAAATAATCATTTTAACAATTAGAGTTCATCAACAACCAAACAAAATCTTAAACAAAAGAAGCTTTTATTTTTTCCCAATACTAACAGGGTCATCCTAATGTACTTATGTATGTATGAGTTTAAGTATTCTTTAAGCTCGATTAACTTAAATAAATAATACAGTCACGATTATTTTTAAACACTACAAACTTTAATAAATAACAAATAAACAAATTGAGAACAAGAAAAAATGGCTCTATGAATAAAAGTAAAAAAATTATATTAAGGTGGATATTTCTAAAATTTTCCGCTTTGGCTATTTATGAACAATGCATCATATAGCAAAATAAATAATAGATTTAAATAAAATATACCTAGATCTAAAAAAGTACTTGTGTAATTATGCATATTTTGTTGTTTTTATTATTTTTTTGTTATACAAATTTAAGTAAAATGTTTACTCTCTTTTTATTAGCATCATAACAAAGGTGCATCTAAATTAATGTCGGCATAAGTCTAATAAATTTTATTTTCAAAATTTCTTTCAAAAACCTTTTCAAAGTTAAACAATTCAATTATTTTTTGTGTTTTCTTTGATTTTTCCTTAATAAATCTTATACGAAGAGTGTTATTTTTTATCAGAGTTCTAGTCGTTTGTTTCCATCTATAAGGAACAATTAAAACATTTTGTTTGTTTATGATTTGAACAGAAAGTATTATACCAAAACCAATTTACCAATTTCAACAGCAGTTTGTTTCAACACTTTCATAATAAACATTTTACTTAAAGCATCATAAAACAGAAGGGATCCCTCATATTTATGACATCCCAGAACATCAACAATCAACCCATACGCCGGCAGACGGACATACATTTAATAAAGATACAGCAAGAATCTTAATTTTTCTTCTTGTTTTTGTTTTTATCTCAGTTATTTTCAACAGTTATGACGCACATTTACACCCAGTCACTTGAGCGTGGCTAAAAAGTGCAATATAATTTTAAAATGCCGACATTCGAATGAGTGTTTCAGACAATACGATTTGAGACAGAAAACAACAACAGCAACACAAAACAACATGAAGAAGAAGTTGTTTTGGCAGTAGAAATTCTTAAGATTTTTTGTGATTGTGAAGATTTAAAGAATATAGAGTTTTTATTGTACCGACATCATATATCGCGGTCTTTTTTATTTATACACGTTTCTGAGTGTATGTATGTATGTATGAATATGAGTCTAATGTATTAAAAGACTATTTAAATTAAGAAAACAACAAAAACATTTTATTACATATTTGAATTGGCCCTGTAAACTAATAAAATTATGAATGTTTTTATAAGCGTTGAAAATATTTTGACATGAAATCCCAAACTTTAAATATTATGTAGTGCTTTGAAAATATATTAATATTTCTCTTATTTGCAACTAAAGGGTTATGTCTCAAAACACAAAATGCTCAAAAGTTGAATCTGTCTAAAAGTTTTTAACATGGCAAAAAGTATATTCTACCATTTATTTAAAAATCACAGGGTTTTGACAAAAATAATATTTTTGACAATTTTAAATAATTCCAGAAGACATGTCAACATCCCATATTTTATCTGCTGTGGATCCCCATCCAAATCAATCAACAAATGGCACTCATTCCCCTCAGCATTTACATTCGGAACATTTAAATACAAACAACCATGGCTCTATGCAGCAACGAGGCAGTCCTAGTGCTTTGGAACGAAATCTCCACGTTTCTTTGGATGATCGAGAATTATGGTTACGTTTTCAAAATCTTACCAATGAAATGATTGTTACAAAAAATGGACGGTATGTATTTCAATTTTGCAAAGTAATTGTTTTTTTTTTACTTTTTTGTTTTTGTTCATATTTACACATTTTTGAAGTGCTAAATGTTTACAAACTTTTTGTTTTGCAAATTACCTTTGAAGGTTTTGTTTTTTTACATTCACATCTGTGTATGTATTGTAAAAGTAGGAGTATAATGAGATTCTAACGTTTTCTAACATTTACAAAACAAAGAATAAAAATTTAAAAAAAAAACTATTAATTTTGGTTTGAATATTAATATTAAAGTGATAATTAAAACAGTCATGGTTCTAGTTTATTTTAAAGAAAATGAAAATTCAAAGAAATATGCATTTAATAGATTTTGTTTGACTTTGTTGCAAGAATTTAATAAACAAAATATTTATGTATTACAGTCGTATGTTTCCGGTAGTGAAAATAAGTGCATCAGGTTTAGACCCTGCAGCCATGTACACAGTTCTTTTGGAATTTGTTCAAGTAGATTCTCACCGGTGGAAATATGTAAATGGCGAATGGGTTCCAGGCGGTAAAGCTGAAGTGCCACCTTCGAATCCCATCTATGTACATCCAGAGTCTCCAAATTTTGGTGCTCATTGGATGAAGGAACCTATATCGTTTGCAAAAGTTAAACTGACCAACAAAACCAATGGTAATGGTCAAATTATGCTAAATTCCTTACACAAATATGAGCCACGAGTGCATTTGGTTCGAGTGGGCTCAGAACAACGCCATGTTGTTACATATCCATTTCCTGAAACGCAATTTATAGCAGTTACAGCATATCAAAACGAAGAAGTTACTTCATTGAAGATCAAATATAATCCGTTTGCTAAAGCTTTTCTAGATGCCAAGGTAAGATTCATTTCAAACTTTCATTTAAATTAAACTTAATAATATCGTATACAACAAAAACTAATAAAAACATTTAACATTGCACAAAGGAGCGTCCTGATACTTTATATTCGCATGATGCTCACTATGGTTGGTTAATACCCCCTCCTTCGCATTACACTACCGCCACAGTTAATACTAATCCCTCGTCTCTATCCCTGGCCGATTCTTCCTTGGCAGCTGGTAATTGCGATCGTTATGGAAGATCCTTGACAAGCCGAACGACAGCTTCAAATAGATCTACTCCTTATAGCAGACCTCGTATAGTTTCGGGTTCTGGATCTAATGGAAGTACAGGAAATTCTTCGCCACCCCAACCTCCATCAGCTCCGCAAACTCCCACTAGCATGCAATCGTCATCGCTTTGCTCAACAGCTGCAGTATCAGGTGGTTTTACAAGTTCCTATTCTCAATCAGGATTTATGCCTGTTGAACCCACAACTAGTGCTACGGTATTTTCCTATCCAGGATCTTGGCAAACAAATACAAACTATTGGAGCTCTTCCACTGTGCCAGGACCGATGCCCGTAAATACGGCCAGAGTTTTAAGTAAGTGAATTGGTGATGTTACTACCAAGTAAATTTGTTAACATAGTTTTTATTTTACAGCTTCTCATAATTCGCCTTCTCCTACAAATAACGGTTCGCCCACATATACGTCCCCTTCACCAGGATATACCATCCATCATCTAACACCTCATAGTCATGGTCACCAATATAATATGTCTCAATCGACCAATCACGCGACATCAGATATGTATCAAACTGTTGCTTCATCTTCACCTACTCAGACTTATGCTGCACCCGCCCACCAAGTTTACCACCCCACACCAACCTCACCTTCTTCCCACCAACTCTACACGAACGTTTTAAATCCTCCTAGTGCTCTAAGTTATCCAGCGAGTTCTTGGCATAACGGCTCCGCTGCCGAATATGGTCTCTATCAGAATCCTGCAGCTGCTGCGTACGCCTATCAAACAGAATATATTCCATTGGTTTCAGAAATAGGGTAAGTCTCAAAAATTGATCCCAGTTAATAATAAGACATGTGTTTTAATAATATGTAGTTTAGTTATCAATGATTTTTCTTTCCATTACCAACAATTCAGCACGTATGCTCCAACACCTCTAGAACCAGTAGAAATTACTAAAACAATGGACTCTACAACTAATGACTCATTATACCGAAATCCGGATGAATCTTCAACGGTATTGACCTTGGAGTGCAACAATCTAAAATCAGATGCTACAGCGCTTGTCCACGAAAACTCCGTTAAAATGGAATCTTTAGTAACAAGCAATGGCCCATCAATAAATAGGGTTCCATCAGGCGATGCCAACACATCTGTGGTGTCAGGTAATATCAGTGCTGCAGCATCTGGATCTGGCAATTGGACGCCTTTAACACCCCCACAAAGTGCTTTACAATAGGATTTAATGTATTATTTAGTTTTTCGTAAGCGGTCAAAGCCATTAGATGCAAACCCAATTAATTATCCTTTCAATTATTTGGTGTGGTGAATCTCAATAACTTTTGACTTTATGTGTACTTTCAAATCTTTAAGAATCAAATACACACCAATTCCTTTTTCTAAATGTATTACATTGTACTTAGTAGTTTTAATAGCTTTTAATTTTTAGTTACTTAAGTAAAAAACAAAATAAACTATTGTCGTGTATTATAAAATATGGCTAATTTATCCAAATACAAATGTATTTAATTATTGATAGTAAACACAAGTATTTTATGGTAAATATTCTAAAGAATCAATATAATGATTCGAAAATAAAATTAATATTACCTATGAAAAATGTATGTATGTATTAGCTTGCATATAAAAAGTTTAATCAAAAGATACGTAAATTAAATAAAATTCTATGGTCAATGATATAGGCCATTTGAATTTTATTGACTATTTCCAAGATATATTTATTTAGTTTTTATTAAACAAATTCGAATATTTATTTGATTTGAAAGAGAATTCTTCCTTTACAAATCTTATAAATTATTTATTTCCGTTTCCGTTTATATTAATGGAAAAGCTCATGCTTTTGAATTTACAAAGTTTTCAAAATATTAATTTAATCATACTGTACATTAATAGTACATTATTATATTATTGTGTTTATGTTATTTTACATTTAAATTTTTACATAATGTACAAACTTTAATGAAACACTGTCAACCGTAATGAATGCAACTGTCTTTACCAAATTCTTCATACTAAAACTTTTAAAAGAAATTATGGCTGCAGATTTTACCTTTTTAATATGAAGATTTTATTATACATACATAAAAATTTGTATTATCAAATGAGAATATTATATCGAATGTTAGCAACATAGATTTCTATATTAATTTATTTACATATAAAAAGCTTTTAAGTTAACAGAAATGCTAAACTTAAACTTTTCAATATACAACGAGCTTTCATTGGTTTCGTTTTACATTTCTATGTTAAGAATAATTTACTTAACACAATTACTAATATCGCTATTAACGCAATGAACGATGGCACAAGAGAAACACACCGGCCGGCACAATACCAAAACATTTTCCGTAGAAACTTTACACACCTTTTTCTAGTATTTATTATTAACTTTTCAATGAGATTTTTATGTAAACATATTAAGAAATACTAATATAACAATTTTATGCAAAAATATTTAAACATTATGCATTTTTTACGCAAAAATAAACAATTTTATACAACACTTGTAATGAACTACCGAACCGTGTGAAAAATGCGCGTAAACTAAAAGAAAAGTGTTGACATTGATACAGATGTCAAATTGTACTAAAAAGCTTTTATTAAGACAATAGGATAAGTATGCAATTTGATACATGCATACACATGTAGATACTAAACAAAAAGTTTTTATTGAAAAATAAAGATGAGTTTGCGTAAGTATATTACTTGCAGAAATATCTATGTATGTATGTATAAACACTAAAAGGGAAAACAAATTATTTCGTGTTCATAGAAATACACAATAATGGCCGTATTCATAAACATTTAGCAAATGTTTAAAGATAAGTTAAAAGAAATTTTTATAATATGTAAAATATTTTATCGCAATTATTCTTTGAGAAAAGCATACAGAATATTTGTTAAACAAATAATAAAATTACTTACATTGTATACATGTGTACATAAGTATGGCATCAATTACAAATTACATATTTAATTTCTTTTTGTAATAAATAGACATTTAATTTAATTTACATACTTTTTACATTAATAACTCTGCTTTTTACATGAAATGCAAACACTTATGATTTTTCTTTTTCGTTTGCATTTTAATTTCAAATATACTTTTACTTAATTTTTTATTTTTTCTTCTTCCTTTACATTGCACTACAACAAAACACCTTAATTTTTACTTTACTTCTTCACATTGCAATAATATAACAAACAACGACAACAACAACAACACAACACCTCGTAATAACGAACGCAACGAACGACACCAAAAAATAAATAAAGCGACCGGCACAACAAAAAAAAAATTTGTTTGCTACTACTTTACACACTTTTTTCTCTTATTAATTTTTAACTTTTCAGCAAGATTTTTATATACAGACATTTAGAAACACTTAAATTATAATTAAATGCAAAAATATTTAAACATTATCAATTTTTTTATTCAAAACTAAACAATTTTATACGACAATTTCAATAAACGACCGAACCGTGTGAAAAATGCGAGTCAACTAAAAGTGTCAACATTAGAAAGTGCTAAAACAGATGATGATATGAAATTGTACTAAAAAACTGTCATTTAGAATTGAGATGAGTATGCGTCGGAAGCTTAAAGCATAAATATTTAGTAGTATTTATTTTACTTCTTAAACAGACATTGTTAAGTTCTAAAAAGTTGTAATTAAAAAAAGCTGTTGCGAGGATGTGCTTAATTACGTACTATGTGTATATGTACATATCTATGTATGTGTGTATGTAGAAAATGTTTAGTAAATGTTATTCGGTTAATCGAAAAAGTATTTTATAATATAAATTTGCATTTTTCACTTTTTTGAGTAGATGAGTAGTAATAAATGGACTTATTCCTTACAATATATAAAAAGTTTAATAATATAAGAAATATGCATTTAATATTGCAAAAAATATTTCACTGTTTAATTTTAACAAATTGATCAGTTTATTTGTTCAACGAATTTTAGCAATTTTCAACCGAATGACGGTTAATCGATTGAATACCGTATTAAAATACATATGGCTAATTTGTTCAAATGTACAAACATATTTAATTACACTGGCCTGACCATTTTCCTTTGTATCTTCTTCATTCTTATAAAATCTCTTGGTGGAACCACTCGAAATTTTTGTCTGATACTACAGCAAGATTTTCAGGAAAAACTGTGAGTCCAAAAAACTAAATTATAGTGACATATTTCATTTAAAATGTCGATAATATCTCTTGGTGGAACCCATCGAAATTGTTATCTGATACTGCAGCAAGATTTTTTAAGAAAAAGTGTGAGTCCAAAAGATGAAGTAAAATTAGCTATATATATAACATTTTTTGATCATGGACTAAATATGAAAATATACATATCTTCGCCAAAAGTGTATTCAACCCTCATTAAGAGTATTGAAAAAATATTTTATTAGCTTCACATAGGGGTTAAGCAAATTAGTTAATTACTCGAAATAGTGATATGATAGGAAGAAATCGAAAACAGGCAATAACTTAAGTTCTATAACATATTTTTTAAAGGAGGATTTCAGTGCAGACCAGTGTTATTGATAGTAAGCACAAATATTTTATAGTACATACTCTAAAGAATCAATATAATTATTTGAAAATAAAATCCTGACCTTATTATAATATTTGAAAAATAAAATACATACATACAGATATAGGTACTAAACAAAAAGTTTATATTAAAAAACATGTAAGAGTGCTATATTCGGCTGTGCCGAATCTATCCTTCACCATAATGTATTTAAAAAATATCAATTTTATAAAATTTAAATTTATTTTATTTTTCCGGACTACCTATATCATTATTATAGCAATAGCAAAATAAAATGAACAACAACAACAACGTTAAACGAAATAAACACACAAAAAACAAAATACACAACGCAATGAAACCAACAGACATCCAAACATACGAAACTGAATACACCAAGAAAACAAAAACAATATATAGAAGGCAATGAAACACACAGCCAACCAAACATACGAAACGAAATACTCAGAAAAAAAAAAACAAAATACACAACGCAATGAATAAGCAGTGTTGTTGTTGTTGCTTATTTATCAAAGCATGAAAAAAAAATGTATTTTTATGAAATTTTCAGAGGTTGTCTCGGGTTTTTTAAAATATTTGTTAAATAAATAATAAAATTACTTACATTGTATACATATTTATGTATGTACCTAAGTAAGCATGGCATCAATCACATACATATTTAATTAATTTAATTAATTTAATTTCTTTTTATAACAAATAGATATTTAATTTAATTTACATACTTTTTATCAATTAACATTAATAACTTTATTTTTACATGAAATGCAAACACTTATGATTTTCCTTTTTCGTTTGCATTTTAATTTTAAATTTACTTTATTTTTTTCTTCTTTCTTTACATTTCATAACAACAACAACACAACAAATATTAATTTTTACTTTATTTTTTCTTCTTTCTTCACATTGCTCTAATATAACTAACAACAACAACACAACACCTCTTAATAACGAACGCAACGAACGACAGCAAAAAAGAAAAAGCGACCGGCACAACAAAAAAAAATTAGTTTGCAACTACTTTACACACTTTTTTCTCTTATTAATTTTTAACTTTTCAGCAAGATTTTTATATACAGACATTTAGAAACACTTAAATTATAATTAAATGCAAAAATATTTAAATATTATCAATTTTTTTATGCAAAACTAAACAAATTTATACAACACTTCCAATAAACGACCGAACCGTGTGAAAAATGCGAATCAACTAAAAGTGTCAACATTAGAAAAAGTGCTAAAACAGATGATTAAATGAAATTGTACTAAAACCCTGTCATTTAGAATTGAGATGCGTATGCGTCGGAAGCTTAAAGCATAAAGTTCTAAAAAGTTGTAATTAAGAAAAGCTGTTGTGAGGATGTGCTTAATTATACGTATATGTACTTGTAGTGTGTAAATATTTGTGTATGTAGAACATTTCTAGTATAAACAGGAAATATATTGCATACGTTTGAGCTCGTTTTAATATTTTGTTATATATTTCGGTTAATTGAAAAAAATATTGAAAAATATTTTAAAAATACAAACATTTTATGGAATATGCATTTAATAATTTTATTGCAAAATTATTTTACCGTTTAATTTAAACAAATTGATCAGTTTATTTGTTCATCGAATTCTAGCTATTTTTAACCGAATGACGGTTAATCGATTGAATACCATACAATATATTTTTTTGATTTACGATATTTTTTTTGAATTTATTTAATATATTTTTTGCATTTCCTTTAAACTGTACAGATATTATTTAACATCTTTTTTAACAAAGAACATAAACTTTAATTTTAACATACAAAGAGCTTTCGTTGTTTTCTTTAACATGTTATGTTATTTAACATTTTTTAATAATGCACTAACATTACTGCAGCACAATAACAAAAAATGTTTGCCTACAACTTTATACACTTCTTTCTGATATTTATTTTTTACTTTTTACAATTTTATGTAAACAAATTTAACTTTTTTATTTATTTAAGGCAAATATATTCTAATAAACGACCAAAAAATGTGAAAATTCTCTACAACTAAAAATGTCAATGCTAGTAAGAGCTAAAACAGATATGTATACGAAATTGTACTAAAAAGCTATAATTTAGGAAATGAACAGAGTATGCGTAAACATCTCATTTACAGTGACAATATTTTGTATTTGTTAAGAAGTTTGGAACAGGAAACCAAAGAATAAATAAGAAATGAAACTGTTGTCAAAAGTACCTAAGTCTACTGTCATCCGGTACCTAACTCTAAGAATGTATTAGTAGAATTCTCAAGTCAACATAGTTGCAAAAAATAGTATTGAAAAATATTGAAAAAAAAATTATTACATTTCAATTTATACTTTGAAAGGTTTCTTAAGATATTTTGCACATATTTTATCTATAAACATTTTATAAACACGTCTATTTGTTTTTTAATCTATAATATTGAAAAAATAAATTATTTATTTGAAATATCTTTTTCGTTTACGATACGAAAATTTACAACATTGTTTTTTTTTTTAGTTTTAATTTCAAACAACAAAAATTCAATGTCAAAAAACAAAAAATATTTTTTTTTCGTTTGTAAAAAATATATTATTTTCGGGCTATTAAATGAGTTTAAATTGTGCAAAAAAATTATAAAATATAATGTTAAGTGATAAAAAATATTTCAAAGTGCTATTATCCTCAAATTTTCGCGAAAAAGTTTTGAAGTTTGGAGAGAGAATAAAATTTTTACATATGTGTTGGATTTACACAGCACTCGTCTGTGAGAAGAGCGTAATGTTATTGTTGTAAAAAAATGACAGCGTTTCACTTCTTGTTTATTCTTTGCAGGAAACATTTAATTAAAAGCTTGAACGAAAATGTTAAATAAACTGACTTATTAAACCTTTTAGCTGGAAAATTCTTATTATTGTTAAAGTTCATTTGCCAAATATTTATTTAAGGAAATGCTTCAACAAAAATGCTTGTATTTATTTAAGGCTCTTGGATAAAAATATCACTCAAAAGTTCAGCGGAAATGTATACAATTTTAAGTGGTATAAGTGAAAAGAAAAATTTTAATGAAAAACAAAAACCGAATGAATTTTGTGTTGGTGTTATATAAATTCACACTCAAATCTAATTATGCTCAAACCAGGGTTTGAGATATACATTAATAAGGTTATCAACAATAATACTCAAATCATGCAACACACATACATAAATAAATATATACAAACAAATGTATATATAAGGTTTTTACGTACAATTTCATTAAAGTAGCAGTTTTTTTTAAGGTTGACAAATTTCGAAACCTGCAAGTTTACACTGCGCATATACAAATTGAATAGATACAGAGAGAAAGAATGAGTTTAAAAGTTGTAATGGAAAAAAATCAGTTTCTCTTAATGTTATTCCATCATCCCACCCAATATATTATATATTTATGTGATTTTCTTTCAACATGGTATAAATGCTAAATTATCTTAGCCATTAATCTTTTATTTTTATTTGTATAAACAATATACATACATCCACACATATTCATGTACTCATAGTGTAAGTGCATACTTTACGATTGCCACATACATACACTGATACAATGTATGTATGTATCAAATGTAGTCGAAGTATTTGACATGTATGTATCAAAGTATATGTACATATGTATGTATGTGTGTATATCCTAAAAAGCATTTAAATAAATATGTATGTCTTTAAATATTTATTCATATCAAACTGTTGTGATTTAAGTTCTTTCAATGAAAATGTTTTGTATGAAAAGTAAATGATTCATGGGTTTGTTTTACCACAAGGGGGTGTCCTTGTCATTGCACCAACAACACAATTTGAACTAACAAAATATGTATTTACGTTGAGTTGGATGAACGGCTGACGTTTTCGTTTGTTTAATACATATATTAAGTGTACAATTAAATGTATAGAGTTAAGTTTTACTCTCAAGACATTAGTTGTTCGTTTCTTACTCTCGAATTCTATGGCTAAATTTTATGGAGGCAACTTGTCACGTTTTATTATTTTAATGTAATTGTACAAAAGTTATTGCCCTTCTTAAGGCTTGGGACATTTTTAATATTATTGAAAACAAATGAGCTTATGTACTTAATTATCGTAATAATAATTTTCTTTGTGAAATAAGATTTTGCCAATTTGAATTGTTTTGCAAATTTTTGATAATGACATTTCCATTTGTAAAGTATGTATAAATGTTTTAAAAGAATCTTTAAATTAATTACAAACTTTTAAAATGTGCACCACGTTTGCATTCCTTGCTTGGAAGGAGTAAATATATTTAAACTTTATTGTATATGTATGTGTTTTGTATATGTGTATGTATAATAATGTATGTACATATACATATATATATATGTATATATGTTTGTAAACATACATATATATGTTTGAGTAAATAAATTTAGCTAAAAATAGTAATTCATTCATGATTTCTGAATTACAACAATTTATTTGTTTCAAAACAAAACTTTACCGAATTATTTAAACCTAAGATATCGTAACGTTACGTAAGGTAATACAATTCATATTATAAATACTTGTTACGTCATAACATAGTCTTGAGAAAAACGTCTATGATTGTTTTATATCGTTTGAATATTTCCAAATTTTGAATTATGACACTCTTAATGCTAACGAGAAATTTCTTGGTAAATAATTCTATGTGATTACTTTTTTCATGTTAATTGTACCCACTGGCCAGTACGTTACGTTTACGTTAGCTTAAGTCTGCTCTTCATAGTTATTCTCTGCAAAATACTCAACTCAAAAATGGAGTGAATACTCATCCATGTTATTTTAGAGTGAAAGTCTCTTAAAAGAGATAGAACTATGGGAATATTATTTAGTCCTTAATGACTCGGCTCGCTGTAAAAATGTGATAATATTTTTTTTCTTGTCGTGCAAATAAAATTTGTTGTAATTCAAGTTGTAGCGGTTTCTAAATAAATATTTTTTATTTATTTATTAAAATTCATATGGCAAAAAATAATTTTTACTAATATGCACGTTAGTAGATTTCTCAATAATGTGGATTTAAAGAAAATTAAGTGCAAATAAGATACATAGATATCTACATACATACGTATGGATATATGTATGTATATTTAGGAACATATTATTGTATCGTGTATGCTTATTTTATGAAAACTGTGATATAACAATTTTAAGTGTGTGTAAACGTGTGTACATCAAATCAAAAAAGTGCGTTTTCTTCACAAAACAAAATTTTAAAGTCTTCATTGTTTTTGGAAATAAATTAAAGTCAAATAAGTTTTGTAAATCTCGAAATAAGGTTCAACTAAGTATGTATACGCTTTTTATATACATTATAAACAAATCAAATTTTCTATATTCTTTCAAATGCATGCACATTTCATTAGTTTTGAATGCATTTTTTATCATTATAATCGTGAATATGTATATATGCATGAGGTTATTGGAAAATATTGGTAACCAAGGTGAAATAATTGTTGTAGTATAATCAACTAGAAATGAATGCAGCAGTTAATAGCGGAAAATAAATAAATAATTTAAATATTAATAATATTTTACACTTTAATTAACAAATAATTATATATTATTTTAAACTATCATATACTCGTGCATCTATATAAGAGACCTATACATACATTTGTGTCTATGTGTGTTCTTACATACATATGTACATATATACTATGTATGTACAATATATAGCATGTTTTTATGATTATGTATTTCATTCTATACATAAACGAGTTGTACAAGTTTGAATTTGGATTGCCTTATGTTTTAATTTCGTTTTAGTATAGTTTAACAACAAAAACAACCACCTCACGTGTCGTGTCTACAGGAAACTCCGCTCCAAATATTTTATCTACAGTAAAATCTCTGTAAATACCTTATTTTCATAAAAAAGGCATTTATTACATTTTTCGAATTTGACTAGAGATTATTCAAAACCAGTATATTATAATGTGTATTTACATTAAACCAGCTGATATGAGCGTAAAGTGCTCACAGCTATAGCTGCCAACTTTTGACAGTTTTTACTACTAAATACGTTAATTTAATACTAGCTTAATGAATCACCAAATGATTGTTAAAACTAGCTAGATACTATTGGCTCTGTTGTATCTTTAATATCCTACAAGAGGAAGGAAGTTATGCATTATGATGGCCTAAACTGGAAGGATCACTAAAAGGGATAGATCCTATATTGTTCCCTTTCTGACGTTAATTTAATACTAGCTTAATGAATCACCAAATGATTGTTAAAACTAGTTAGATACTATCGGCTCTGTTGTATCTTTAATATCCTATAAAAGGAAGGAAGTTATGCATTACGATGGCCTAAACCGGAAGGACCACTAAAAGGAATAGATCTCATATTATTCCCTTTCTGACAGTGTTTAATATAGTAATTGTTATGAAATGAGATTTATTTACGTCAAAGTGATATCGATGGAAGATCTTCTAGTCGGCCCAAAGGCAGTTGTACAAAGTTTGATAAATGGACTTTTTCTTTAGCGATAGAGTCAATAATCCTTACGAATTTGGTATAACTATTTAGGACCACATAACATTTATTTGTATATATACTGAATTTTAGGTAACAGACGGATAAATAAAAAGAGCTTAAACGGGTTATAAAATTATTCCAAGGCTATTAGTATATTTTAAGGATGTAGAACCAATATTTTTGTGTTACAAACACCTATAAAGGTGAAAACCGGTGTGGCCTCCCGTAGGTTAGTTTTCTAGTCTGTTAGACTAAGGCAGTGCATAACGGGACCTTTCGAGGCCTAGTTGTATTTTTTCGGATTTGATGTAACATACATCCTTCTTTCAAACTAACAAGCTAAGGTGAAGACCATAATTATTTTATAAAATGATCTTTCCGATCTTTTAAAATAACTTCTAAGTTAATAGATTTGAATATGTTTTTTTAAATAATCAAAAATTTAAATCTTAATAAAAAAAACATCTGCGTAGAAGCTAAATGTGATTATAATAGGTCAAGAATTAAATATTTATTTAGTATTTTGCAGAGAAAATAATAATAATAATAATTATGACTTAATAACAATAATTGCAAAAATGTGTATGTTAATGACCCAAAAAAATCGTTCACTTCAAATCATTTGTTTTTACTATTTGGCACTATTACAGCTAAACATTAATTTAGAACAAATTTGTTGCATGCAACATTCTTATTGTAAGTATACTTCCATACATACATATGTATAGTATAATATTAAAAAAGAAAATAATTTGGTGAACATATACATTTGCACCTAATTAACTATATTAAATATTTCTTTGAAATTATTATTTATTTTTTTCTTTGAAATTAATATTTAAAATATAACTGAGAAAACACTTGAGTTCAATTTTTAACAATAATTTTACCTTTAAATTTAATTAAACAAATTTATTTTGTCATACAAGTGGCTACATACTCAAATATGTACAAAGTCACTATAGTATGAATGAGATTGTTTTAATTTCATAAATATTAATAAATCTACAAGTTTTATAATTTCCCCAAAGAGTTATAAAACAGTGAATACAAAAGAACACTTTTCACTTATCCTTTACATGCATAAAAAGGGGGAAAACCTAAAAATTAATATGCAGCTGTTTTGTTTAAACTATATTAAGTATATACATACATGTGTATGTATGTATGTATGTAGTGTCTTGTGAATATTTGGGCTTTTTGCCATTTGGCTGCCTTGATTATTGCCGCAAGTGAAAATTTACACCGCTACAGTTGCTACGACCTTTGTCCACTTTTGAATAACTCGATTAAAAGATGAATGGATAGTTGAATGTGTGAAAAGATTTAAGTGTTAAATGAAATTGAATGGGTAAAACAAACATAGCATGTTATCCTGTTTAATACTGACATATTAAATATTTACATTGGGTAAATATTTATTTACATATTATACATACAGACTACGTACACATACATTATATGTACGCGCTTCTAAATAAATTAATTTAAAGAATAAAATCCTACACCCTTTTTCATAAAGTCAGAAAGTTCATTTTAATTATTCATAAGCATAGTGACTGACGCTCCTTTTAATTATGGTTACACTTTAGAAAATGTAAAACATACAAAAACTTATTTACATTGTTGAATTTTGTACTTTGTATTCCATATTTTAAGGAATTAAAATTAAAAAAAAAAACAAACATAACGAGTGTTTTTGCGAATTTATAATTCATTAGAATTTTCGCAACAAAGAAACATTTTTAATAAGCTCAAAAATTACTATAAAGAATAATTTCGATTGAACTACGAAAAAAAAAAAACAAATATTTTCAGAAATTAACAAAAACATAAAAAGTTGATATGTTTTTTACAAGTATGTCTGTATATCATGTGATTACTTTTTCTTCGGTCATAATTCAATGTAAGGGTACTGTTAATTGTAAACAATAATTTAAGAATGTCTGCCAATATGTCTGTGTGCCACAAAAGCAAAAGTAAAAAAGTCAATAATTTTAAGAGTCTCATAATGTTCAGCTGAAACAAAACTCTTATAAGTTCTATAAATAAGTTGTTTTTATACTTTAGTTATATCGACTATAAAACGGATTCATGATATTTTCAAAAGTATATTTTATAAATTTTTGTATAACAGTCTAGCTTTGATAAAAAAGTGAACAAATGTTAAATGATTTTGAAAACAAAGTTTTGAAATGTTTTTCAAATATTTAGCAATATACTAGTGGATTCACTCATTGTTTAGTCTAATTACACACACATACATATGTATATCAGCATCATAATTTGGAGAGGAAGTTTCTTTCACATTCTAATACAATGTCGTGAAATATACCATTTCTGCTATGTAATATAAGAAGTGTTTAATAAACAATTCAAACTCAAACTTTATCTAAATACATTTTGAATTTATAAAAAAGTTTTTCTATTGTAGTAATTATTTAAAATGTTTGATAAGTCTTTTATAAATTAAGGTGACAAATACACATACATACCAACATACATGTATAAATGTACATTGAAAATCTCTTCTCTGTCTAATCACTAGCTTTTACCCTATAGTCCTAAATAAATACATAGTTTCAAGTTTATTTTATATTCACATGATATCAAAACTGCTTTTATTTATAACCATTAATTTTCCAACAACACTAGTGTTGTAAGTGTCTGCGTGTGTGTGTTAATGGGTCGGTCCATTATTTTACACACCCGTATTATTATATGAACACACATATCTACATACTGATGGTCAAACGTACATACATACATACATATGTACATGTTGTATATATAAACTAAGAAACATTTGTTTGTTTAGAAACCACGGATACTCATACACACATTAGGGTGCAATATATTTTCTAAAATATAATTTTTCTTTCATTGAGTCTGGAAAATGATTTATTGCTATTAAACTAAATAATAATTTTCGATATTTTTAGCTGATTTTTATCATATCAGATCCAAAATAAGATTTCTTCAGAAAATAATAAACAATTTTTTTGATTTGGTATCATCCTACTACTGTTTATCGCATCCGAACTCATGTGTGTAGTTGTGTTTTATGTGAACAAATTCTCTGTAAGTAAGTAGAAGGACAAGTGCTGATGCAGTAGTTAAAGATTCTATACAATTTTTATATGTAGGTATTAACTTGTCTGTAATGGGAATCGACACTGATTGCATTAGAGTTTAAATTGACAACGAGGTAACATTTATTATATATACATACATACATAAAAGCATTAAAATTGATTTAGAAAAATAAACAATTATAGAATCAAAAATAATGCCTCTCTCTCTCTTTTGTTGATTTTAAAAATATGTTTGGTATACTGTTATTATACTTTTCATTCTTTTGTATTAATTATTCTATGGTCTAAAACACTTTTAGTCAGATAAATCAATGATAGAACAAGGAATGTGATGATGGATTGTATGTATGTATGTATGTGTTCATAAGTGTGTAACTGGCATTTTTGATGTGCTCATTGTCTAGTCATTGTAACAGATCTAAAAGTGGTCACATACGTACCATGTATGTGTAAGTTTATTTGATTTCTTTCACACATTGACTTAAAGATATTTATAGGACACTTCAGTAATAAACAATTTTAAAAGCTTATCAATACACCTGTCGTGTAAAATGAGACATAACTATGTATAATCGAATTTGTGTAGCCCGCAACTGTACGTATGAGTATTGAATATTTATGAATAATAAGTATACGTCACTGCACCAATGAACTGCATGAAACATTTAAAAATGTTTTAAGTTTAGGAATTTATTTATGTCCCTGTATTAAACAAATCTAAAAGTATTGAGTAACTTTTGATATCGCGTTCCCCAAAAAATAGCAAGTATTTAATACTGGATACCCGCTAATATTTTGCCTGCACTAATGTATATCTTAAGTATGTACATAGAAATGCAACATTTCGTTGAACTCGTAGATGAGCATGAATAGAAATAAAATTCCTCTGGGGAACCTTTTTTTATCTAATTGTGTGAATTTATTGCTAAGTTTAGGTTAATGGTAAAACAAAACGAACTTTTACTAACTAGAATTCATTACTCTTGCAAATGTAGATTTATGCATTTCACTTGTATATGTATGTAAATATGTGTTGTTCATACATATAACCAAAAGTAGATATCTAAATGCATGTTAAAAACAAAGGAACTAAAACATCTGTGCAAACATTGTTTTATTCAATGTCATCATATAAGCCTAAAACTAGGCAATAATAAAAGCTAACAAGCCATAAGCATTTAAGTCAACAACAATCTGTTGAGTCAGCTGGCTCACATACAGCACTAGGCTAGAATAAAATTTCAAATACAACAGAAGAATGTGCATAAATATTATAAATAGTTATACATACATTGTACATCTCATCATAAAATGGTTTTGAACAAGAAAATTCCGAAATTTTTCTATTAAAAAGAAAACTAAGTAGCATTTCAACTTAGACCCCAACAATATTTGAATGTTCAAAAAGAAACTGTATTATTGTTTGTAGCATTTTTTGGTCAAAATATCACATGACCTATGACTTTCACTTTAAACATTTATATTGATTTCTTAGAAATTCAACGAAAAGGTAAAACAACTAATCAAATGTTTGCCAAAATTGTTTTTTATTCGAAAATAAAATAATATTTTAAGAAACAAAAACACTACATTAATATATTCACATTTACAGTGGATACACTAAAACTAATATAAAATAGTGTAAAAAGCTTTCAATAATAAAACTAATTTCTTTTTAAAGAACTTAGAATTTTGAAGTCATTATTAGTATGTTCTCAGAATATGGACTTTTACTTTTAAATTCGTTTCGTTTCAAAGCGTTAAGATCAACTTTATATGACAATAGGCGATTACATAATTTCTAATCTCATCTAATGATTAACATTTTTATTATGTTTTGTAAATAACGTTTAATAATTGTATAAGTAAAAATGCAACACTGTAGGAGTTGCCAACAAATCTGAAGAAAAACTGCAGCTAATAATAACAAACGTTTCTGATTTAAAAATGCAACACTGTCGGATGAGTTGCTCCAGTGATATGGCAATACAATACAACTGTCATCAATCTTGTTTTGGATGATCGCGAAAATATATGTACATACATATGCACATAAAAAGCGTAATATTATCAATCAGCAAGTAGTCAGTCAGTAAATCACAAAATATTCAGAAGTGCAAAAAATTAAGTTATAAATAATTTTTAAGAGCAATTCTCTTTGAATGAGATTTAATAATTTGTGCTAAAAACAAATTGCGTGTTAAAGTAAATCGATATATATACATGTATGTAAGTATGTACATGGATACGTATGTAATATGTATGTGCAGAGAAATTATAAACAAAAGGCAGTTCCGAACAATAACAAAAGTTTAGTTTAATTTGTTGTTTATTTTTGTACAAGCAATTGAAGCGACAGTAATTCACAATTTGTGAGCAGATAAGGTCTTATCATTTAATAATAATTTTCAATATTAATTCAAGCGAATTACAAAAGCATTCTCATCCACACAGCTGATTGTTTTTATATATTACAATCAGACTTATATGTATGTTTTGCATATCGATTTTTGTTGAGATAGAACTTCTCTCACTATTGCACGAAACTGAAATTCCCTTGATCAAACAAACACTTATGAATCCTCTGTCTCTTTCAGGTGTTGCTTATTTTAATATGTTTTAGCGAATGAAAATTAAAATTCCTTGACTACAGGTCAAGGAATGTACTTTAGTTATGTATTATTTTAACTAGCGGCTCTAGTTTAGCCAGTAAATGGACTTTTAAGTTTTCACAAAAAAACCGAGTTTTTTTTATAGTGATCACAGATTTTCTTTCTTTTTACCCTAGCGCCTCTGGTTTAGCCAGAAAATGGACTTTTAAGTTTTCACCCAAAAAATCGATATTTGTTGGGAAATTAAAGTGATCACAGATTTTCTTTCTTTTTGCCCTAGCGCGTCTGGTTTAGCCAGAAAATGGACTTTTAAGTTTTCACCCAAAAAATCGATTTTTGTTGAGAAATTAAAGTGATCACAGATTTTCTTTCTTTTTGCCCTAGCGCGTCTGGTTTAGCCAGAAAATGAACTTTTAAGTTTTCACCCAAAAAATCAATTTTTGGGAAATTAAAGTGATCACAGATTATCTTTCTTTTTTTAGCCCTAAAGCCTCTGGTTTAGCCAGAAAATGGACTTTTAAGTTTTCACCCAAAAAGTCGATATTTGTTGGGAAATTAAAGTGATCACAGATTTTCTTTCAATTTTTGGGAAATTAAAGTGATCACAGATTTTCTTTCTTTTTGCCCTAGCGCCTATGGTTTAGCCAGAAAATGGACTTTTAAGTTTTCACCCATAAAATCGATTTTTGTTGAGAAATTAAAGTGATCACAGATTTTCTTTCTTTTTGCCCTAGCGCGTCTGGTTTAGCCAGAAAATGGACTTTTAAGTTTTCACCCAAAAAATCGATTTTTGTTGGGAAATTAAAGTGATCACAGATTATCTTTCTTTTTGCCCTAGCGCCTCTGGTTTAGCCAGAAAATGGACTTTTAAGTTTTCACCCAAAAAATCAATTTTTGTTGGCAAATTAAAGTGATCACAGATTTTCTTTCTTTTGCCCTAGCGCGTCTGGTTTAGCCAGAAAATAGACTTTTAAGTTTTCACCCAAAAAATCAATTTTTGTTGGGAAATTAAAGTGATCACAGATTTTCTTTCTTTTTGCCCTAGCGCCTCTGGTTTAGCCAGAAAATGGACTTTTAAGTTTTCACCCCAAAAATCAATTTTTGTTGGAAAATTAAAGTGATCACAGATTTTCTTAATTTTTGCCCTAGCGCGTCTGGTTTAGCCAGAAAATGGACTTTTAAGTTTTCACCCAAAAAATCAATTTTTGTTGGGAAATTAAAGTGATCACAGATTTTCTTTCTTTTGCCCTAGCGCGTCTGGTTTAGCCAGAAAATGGACTTTTAAGTTTTCACCCAAAAAATCAATTTTTGTTGGGAAATTAAAGTGATCACAGATTTTTTTCTTTTAGCCTAGCGCGTCTGGTTTAGCCAGAAAATGGACTTTTAAGTTTTCTCCCAAAAAATCAATTTTTGTTGGGAAATTAAAGTGATCACAGATTTTCTTTCTTTTTGCCCTAGCGCCTCTGGTTTAGCCAGAAAATGAACTTTTAAGTTTTCACCCAAAAAATCAATTTTTGTTGAGAAATTAAAGTGATCACAGATTTTCTTTCTTTCCGGAAAATGGACTTTTAAGTTTTCACCCAAAAAATCGATATTTGTTGGGAAATTAAAGTGATCACAGATTTTCTTTCTTTTTGCCCTAGCGCGTCTGGTTTAGCCAGAAAATGGACTTTTAAGTTTTCCCCCAAAAAATCAATTTTTGTTGAGAAATTAAAGTGATCACAGATTTTCATTCTTTTTGCCCTAGCGCGTCTGGTTTAGTCAGAAAATGGACTTTTAAGTTTTCACCCAAAAAATCTATTTTTGGGAAATTAAAGTGATCACAGATTATCTTTCTTTTTGCCCTAAAGCCTCTGGTTTAGCCAGAAAATGGACTTTTAAGTTTTCACCCAAAAAATCATTTTTTGTTGGGAAATTAAAGTGATCATTATTATCTTTTCTTTTTGCCCTAGCGCCTCTGGTTTAGCCAGAAAATGGACTTTTATGTTTTCACCCAAAAAATCGATATTTGTTGGGAAATTAAAGTGATCACAGATTTTCTTTCTTTTTGTCCTAGCGCGTCTGGTTTAGACAGAAAATGGACTTTTAAGTTTTCACCCAAAAAATCAATTTTTGTTGGGACTTTAAAGTGATCACAGATTTTCTTTCTTTTTGCCCTAGCGCGTCTGGTTTAGCCAGAAAATGGACTTTTAAGTTTTCACCCAAAAAATCGATTTTTGTTGGGAAATTAAAGTGATCACAGATTTTCTTTCTTTTTGTCCTAGCGCGTCTGGTTTAGCCAGAAAATGGACTTTTAAGTTTTCACCCAAAAAATCGATTTTTGTTATGAAATTAAAGTGATCACAGATTATCTTTCTTTTTGCCCTAGCGCCTCTGGTTTAGCCAGAAAATGAACTTTTAAGTTTTCACCCAAAAAATCAATTTTTGTTGGGAAATTAAAGTGATCACAGATTTTCTTTCTTTTTGCCCTAGCGCGTCTGGTTTAGCCAGAAAATGGACTTTTAAGTTTTCACCCAAAAAATCAATTTTTGTTGGGAAGTTAAAGTGATCACAGATTATCTTTCTTTTTGCCCTAGCGCCTCTGGTTTAGCCAGAAAATGGACTTTTAAGTTTTCACCCAAAAAACCAATTTTTGTTGGGAAATTAAAGTGATCACAGATTTTCTTTCTTTTTGCCCTAGGGCGTCTGGTTTAGCCAGAAAATGGACTTTTAAGTTTTCCCCCAAAAAATCGATATTTGTTGGGAAATTAAAGTGATCACAGATTTTCTTTCTTTTTGCCCTAGCGCGTCTGGTTTAGCCAGAAAATGGACTTTTAAGTTTTCACCCAAAAAATCGATTTTTGTTGGGAAATTAAAGTGATCACAGATTGTCTTTCTTTTTGTCCTAGCGCCTCTGGTTTAGCCAGAAAATGGACTTTTAAGTTTTCACCCAAAAAATCGATATTTGTTGGGAAATTAAAATGATCACAGATTTTCTTTCTTTTTGCCCTAGCGCCTCTGGTTTAGTCAGAAAATGGACTTTTAAGTTTTCACCCAAAAAATCGATATATGTTGGGAAATTAAAGTGATCACAGATTTTCTTTCTTTTTGCCCTAGCGCGTCTGGTTTAGCCAGAAAATGGACTTTTAAGTTTTCACCCAAAAAATCGATTTTTGTTGGGAAATTAAAGTGATCACAGATTTTCTTTCTTTTTGCCCTAGCGCGTCTGGTTTAACCAGAAAATAAACTTTTAAGTTTTCACCCAAAAAATGAATTTTTGTTGGGAAATTGAAGTGATCACAGATTTTCATTCTTTTTGCCCTAGCGCATCTGGTTTAACCAGAAAATAAACTTTTAAGTTTTCACCCAAAAAATGAATTTTTGTTGGGAAATTGAAGTGATCACAGATTTTCATTCTTTTTGCCCTAGCGCGTCTGGTTTAGTCAGAAAATGGACTTTTATGTTTTCACCCGAAAAATCAATTTTTGTTGAGAAATTAAAGTGATCACAGATTTTCTTTCTTTTTGCCCTAGCGCGTCTGGTTTAGCCAGAAAATGGACTTTTAAATTTTCCCCCAAAAAATCAATTTTTGTTGAGAAATTAAAGTGATCACAGATTTTAATTCTTTTTGCCCTAGCGCGTCTGGTTTAGTCAGAAAATGGACTTTTAAGTTTTCACCCAAAAAATCTATTTTTGGGAAATTAAAGTGATCACAGATTATCTTTCTTTTTGCCCTAAAGCCTCTGGTTTAGCCAGAAAATGGACTTTTAAGTTTTCACCCAAAAAATCATTTTTTGTTGGGAAATTAAAGTGATCATTATTATCTTTTCTTTTTGCCCTAGCGCCTCTGGTTTAGCCAGAAAATGGACTTTTATGTTTTCACCCGAAAAATCGATATTTGTTGGGAAATTAAAGTGATCACAGATTTTCTTTCTTTTTGTCCTAGCGCGTCTGGTTTAGCCAGAAAATGGACTTTTAAGTTTTCACCCAAAAAATCATTTTTTGTTGGGAAATTAAAGTGATCATTATTATCTTTTCTTTTTGCCCTAGCGCCTCTGGTTTAGCCAGAAAATGGACTTTTATGTTTTCACCCGAAAAATCGATATTTGTTGGGAAATTAAAGTGATCACAGATTTTCTTTCTTTTTGTCCTAGCGCGTCTGGTTTAGCCAGAAAATGGACTTTTAAGTTTTCACCCAAAAAATCAATTTTTGTTATGAAATTAAAGTGATCACAGATTATCTTTCCTTTGGCCCTAGCGCCTCTGGCTTAGCCAGAAAATGGACTTTTAAGTTTTCACCCAAAAAATCAATTTTTGTTATGAAATTAAAGTGATCACAGATTATCTTTCTTTTTGCCCTAGCGCCTCTGGTTTAGCCAGAAAATGGACTTTTAAGTTTTCACCCCAAAAATTAATTTTTGTTGGGAAATTAAAGTGATCACAGATTTTCTTTCTTTTGCCCTAGCGCGTCTGGTTTAGCCAGAAAATGGACTTTTAAGTTTTCACCCAAAAAATCAATTTTTGTTATGAAATTAAAGTGATCACAGATTATCTTTCTTTTGGCCCTAGCGCCTCTGGCTTAGCCAGAAAATGGACTTTTAAGTTTTCACCAAAAAAATCAATTTTTGTTGGGAAATTAAAGTGATCATTCTTTTTGCCCTAGCGCCTCTGGTTTAGCCAGAAAATTAACTTTTAAGTTTTCACCCAAAAAATCGATTTTTGTTGGGAAATTAAAGTGATCACAGATTATATTTCTTTTTGCCCTAGCGCCTCTGGTTTAGCCAGAAAATGGACTTTTAAGTTTTCACCCGAAAAATCATTTTTTGTTGGGAAATTAAAGTGATCACAGATTATCTTTCTTTTTGCCCTAGCGCCTCTGGTTTAGCCAGAAAATGGACTTTTAAGTTTTTACCCAAAAAATCGATTTTTGTTGGGAAATTAAAGTGATCACAGATTTTCTCTCTTTTTGCCCTAGCGCGTCTGGTTTAGCCAGAAAATGAACTTTTAAGTTTTCACCCAAAAAATCGATTTTTGTTGGGAAATTAAAGTGATCACAGATTTTCTTTCTTTTTGTCCTAGCGCGTCTGGTTTAGCCAGAAAATGGACTTTTAAGTTTTCACCCAAAAAATCGATTTTTGTTATGAAATTAAAGTGATCACAGATTATCTTTCTTTTTGCCCTAGCGCGTCTGGTTTAGCCAGAAAATGAACTTTTAAGTTTTCACCCAAAAAATCATTTTTTGTTGGGAAATTAAAGTGATCACAGATTATCTTTCTTTTTGCCCTAGCGCCTCTGGTTTAGCCAGAAAATGAACTTTTAAGTTTTCACACAAAAAATCAATTTTTGTTGGGAAATTAAAGTGATCACAGATTTTCTGGTTTAGCCAGAAAATGGACTTTTAAGTTTTCACCCAAAAAATCGATATTTGTTGGGAAATTAAAGTGATCACAGATTTTCTTTCTTTTTGCCCTAGCGCGTCTGGTTTAGCCAGAAAATGGACTTTTAAGTTTTCACCCAAAAAATCGATTTTTGTTGGGAAATTAAAGTGATCACAGATTGTCTTCTTTTTGCCCTAGCGCCTCTGGTTTAGCCAGAAAATGGACTTTTAAGTTTTCACCCAAAAAATCAATTTTTGTTGGGAAATTAAAGTGATCACAGATTTTCTTTCTTTTTGCCCTAGCGCGTCTGGTTTAGCCAGAAAATGGACTTTTAAGTTTTCACCCAAAAAAATCAATTTTTGTTGGGAAATTAAAGTGATCACAGATTATCTTTCTTTTTGCCCTAGCGCCTCTGGTTTAGCCAGAAAATGAACTTTTAAGTTTTCACCCAAAAAATTAATTTTTGTTGGGAAATTGAAGTGATCACAGATTATCTTTCTTTTTGACCTAGCGCATCTGGTTTAGCCAGAAAATGGACTTTTAAGTTTTCACCCAAAAAATCGATTTTTGTTATGAAATTAAAGTGATCACAGATTATCTTTCTTTTTGCCCTAGCGCCTCTGGTTTAGCCAGAAAATGGACTTTTAAGTTTTCACCCAAAAAATCAATTTTTGTTGGGAAATTAAAGTGATCATTCTTTTTGCCCTAGCGCCTCTGGTTTAGCCAGAAAATGGACTTTTAAGTTTTCACCCAAAAAATCGATTTTTGTTGGGAAATTAAAGTGATCACAGATTATCTTTCTTTTTGCCCTAGCGCCTCTGGTTTAGCCAGAAAATGGACTTTTAAGTTTTCACCCAAAAAATCATTTTTTGTTGGGAAATTAAAGTGATCACAGATTATCTTTCTTTTTGCCCTAGCGCCTCCGGTTTAGCCAGAAAATGGACTTTTAAGTTTTCACCCGAAAAATCGATATTTGTTGGGAAATTAAAGTGATCACAGATTATCTTTCTTTTTGCCCTAGCGCCTCTGGTTTAGCCAGAAAATTAACTTTTAAGTTTTCACCCGAAAAATCGATTTTTGTTGGGAAATTAAAGTGATCACAGATTTTCTTTCTTTTTGCCCTAGCGCGTCTGGTTTAGCCAGAAAATGGACTTTTAAGTTTTCACCCAAAAAATCGATTTTTGTTGGGAAATTAAAGTGATCACAGATTTTCTTTCTTTTTGCCCTAGCGCCCCTGGTTTAGCCAGAAAATGGACTTTTAAGTTTTCACCCAAAAAATCTATTTTTGTTGGAAAATTAAAGTGATCACAGATTGTCTTTCTTTTTGCCCTAGCGCCTCTGGTTTAGCCAGAAAATGGACTTTTAAGTTTTTACCCAAAAAATCGAATTTGTTGGGAAATTAAAGTGATCACAGATTTTCTTCCTTTTTGCCCTAGCGCGTCTGGTTTAGCCAGAAAATGGACTTTTAAGTTTTCACCCAAAAAATCGATTTTTGTTGGGAAATTAAAGTGATCACAGATTATCTTTCTTTTTGACCTAGCGCCTCTGGGAAATTAAAGTGATCACAGATTTTCTTTCCTTTTGCCCTAGCGCCTCTGGTTTAGCCAGAAAATGAACTTTTAAGTTTTCACCCAAAAAATCAATTTTTGTTGGGAAATTAAAGTGATCACAGATTTTCTTTCTTTTTGCCCTAGCGCCCCTGGTTTAGCCAGAAAATGGACTTTTAAGTTTTCACCCAAAAAATCTATTTTTGTTGGAAAATTAAAGTGATCACAGATTGTCTTTCTTTTTGCCCTAGCGCCTCTGGTTTAGCCAGAAAATGGACTTTTAAGTTTTTACCCAAAAAATCGAATTTGTTGGGAAATTAAAGTGATCACAGATTTTCTTCCTTTTTGCCCTAGCGCGTCTGGTTTAGCCAGAAAATGGACTTTTAAGTTTTCACCCAAAAAATCGATTTTTGTTGGGAAATTAAAGTGATCACAGATTATCTTTCTTTTTGACCTAGCGCCTCTGGGAAATTAAAGTGATCACAGATTTTCTTTCCTTTTGCCCTAGCGCCTCTGGTTTAGCCAGAAAATGAACTTTTAAGTTTTCACCCAAAAAATCAATTTTTGTTGGGAAATTAAAGTGATCACAGATTTTCTTTCTTTTTGCCCTAGCGCGTCTGGTTTAGCCAGAAAATGGACTTTTAAGTTTTTACCCACAAAATCGATTTTTGTTGAGAAATTAAAGTGATCACAGATTTTCTTTCTTTTTGCCCTAGCGCGTCTGGTTTAGCCAGAAAATGAACTTTTAAGTTTTCACACAAAAAATCAATTTTTGGGAAATTAAAGTGATCACAGATTATCTTTCTTTTTGCCCTAGCGCCTCTGGTTTAGCCAGAAAATGGACTTTTAAGTTTTCACCCAAAAAGTCGATATTTGTTGGGAAATTAAAGTGATCACAGATTTTCTTTCTTTTTGCCCTAGCGCGTCTGGTTTAGCCAGAAAATGGACTGTTAAGTTTTTACCCAAAAAATCGATTTTTGTTGGGAAATTAAAGTGATCACAGATTTTCTTTCATTTTGCCCTAGCGCCTCTGGTTTAGCCAGAAAATGGACTTTTAAGTTTTCACCCAAAAAATCATTTTTTGTTGGGAAATTAAAGTGATCACAGATTATTTTTCTTTTTGCCCTAGCGCCTCTGGTTTAGCCAGAAAATGGACTTTTATGTTTTCACCCGAAAAATCGATATTTGTTGGGAAATTAAAGTGATCACAAATTTTCTTAATTTTTGCCCTAGCGCCTCTGGTTTAGCCAGAAAATGGACTTTTAAGTTTTCACCCGAAAAATCAATTTTTGTTGGGAAATTGAAGTGATCACAGATTATCTTTCTTTTTGACCTAGCGCCTCTGGTTTAGCCAGAAAATGAACTTTTAAGTTTTCACCCAAAAAATCGATTTTTGTTATGAAATTAAAGTGATCACAGATTTTCTTTCTTTTTGCCCTAGCGCCTCTGGTTTAGCCAGAAAATGGACTTTTAAGTTTTCACCCAAAAAATCAATTTTTGTTGGGAAATTGAAGTGATCACAGATTTTCTTTCTTTTTGCCCTAGCGCGTCTGGTTTAGCCAGAAAATGGACTTTTAAGTTTTCACCCAAAAAATTGATTTTTGTTATGAAATTAAAGTGATCACAGATTATCTTTCTTTTTGCCCTAGCGCCTCTGGTTTAGCCAGAAAATGGACTTTTAAGTTTTCACCCAAAAAATCAATTTTTGTTGGGAAATTAAAGTGATCATTCTTTTTGCCCTAGCGCCTCTGGTTTAGCCAGAAAATGGACTTTTAAGTTTTCACCCAAAAAATCGATTTTTGTTGGGAAATTAAAGTGATCACAGATTATCTTTCTTTTTGCCCTAGCGCCTCTGGTTTAGCCAGAAAATGGACTTTTAAGTTTTCACCCAAAAAATCATTTTTTGTTGGGAAATTAAAGTGATCACAGATTATCTTTCTTTTTGCCCTAGCGCCTCCGGTTTAGCCAGAAAATGGACTTTTAAGTTTTCACCCGAAAAATCGATATTTGTTGGGAAATTAAAGTGATCACAGATTATCTTTCTTTTTGTTGGGAAATTAAAGTGATCACAGATTTTCTTTCTTTTTGCCCTAGCGCGTCTGGTTTAGCCAGAAAATGGACTTTTAAGTTTTCACCCAAAAAATCGATTTTTGTTGGGAAATTAAAGTGATCACAGATTTTCTTTCTTTTTGCCCTAGCGCCCCTGGTTTAGCCAGAAAATGGACTTTTAAGTTTTCACCCAAAAAATCTATTTTTGTTGGAAAATTAAAGTGATCACAGATTGTCTTTCTTTTTGCCCTAGCGCCTCTGGTTTAGCCAGAAAATGGACTTTTAAGTTTTTACCCAAAAAATCGAATTTGTTGGGAAATTAAAGTGATCACAGATTTTCTTCCTTTTTGCCCTAGCGCGTCTGGTTTAGCCAGAAAATGGACTTTTAAGTTTTCACCCAAAAAATCGATTTTTGTTGGGAAATTAAAGTGATCACAGATTATCTTTCTTTTTGACCTAGCGCCTCTGGGAAATTAAAGTGATCACAGATTTTCTTTCTTTTTGCCCTAGCGCCTCTGGTTTAGCCAGAAAATGAACTTTTAAGTTTTCACCCAAAAAATCAATTTTTGTTGGGAAATTAAAGTGATCACAGATTTTCTTTCTTTTTGCCCTAGCGCGTCTGGTTTAGCCAGAAAATGGACTTTTAAGTTTTTACCCAAAAAATCGATTTTTGTTGGGAAATTAAAGTGATCACAGATTTTCTTTCTTTTTGCCCTAGCGAAGAAAATGCCAGAAAATGTACTTTTAAGTTTTCACCCAAAAAATCAATTTTTGTTGGGGAAAACAGATTTTCTTTCTTTTTGCCCTAGCGCCTCTGGTTTAGCCAGAAAATGTACTTTTAAGTTTTCACCCAAAAAATCGATTTTTGTCGGGGAATTAAAGTGATCACAGATTTTCTTTCTTTTTGACCTAGCGCGTCTGGTTTAGCCAGAAAATGGACTTTTACGTTTTCACTAAAAAAATCGATTTTTTTTGGGATATTAAAGTGATCACAGATTTTCTTTCTTTTTGCTCTCCGCCTCTGGTTTAGCCAGAGAATGGACTTTTAAGTTTTCATCCAAAAAATCGATTTGGGAAATTGAAAAGATTTTTTTGACTCAAAGATTCGGTTTTTTTGTTAGAAAATTAAAGAGATCACAGATTTGCTTTCTTTTTGACCTCTAGTTTAGCTAGAAAATGGACTTTTATGTTGCTTTTGATTTGCACTATATAAATATATATTATTATTAAGGAGCTTGTAATATAAACCTTAAATAATTACAAATTGTATTTCTTCCAGATTTGCCTTATAGAAACTTGTTACATTGATTTGTCATAACTTAAATGATAAAACATGGGAAATGGAATGAACAAGGTAAAATATGATATTATTATAGGATTACGAAATGTTTAAAATTCTATTACAATTTAAGGTATTGCCGGGCTTATATGTTGGCAACTATCGAGATTCAAAGGACACCCAACAATTGGACAAATTTCAAATAACTCATATTGTGGCCATACATGATAGTCCTAGAAGATTACTGCCGGTATGTATTTTTTTTAATTTTCGCTAGGCGAAAGTTTAATTTTATAAAATCGTTTTAGGATAAACACTATTTATGCGTAATGGCGGCAGATACGCCGGATCAAAACCTTTCGCAATATTTTAGCGTTTGCAATGATTTTATTCATGCTGCGCGTTTGAGAGAAGGCAACGTCCTGATACATTGTTTGGCGGGTATGTCTCGATCCGTTACTGTTGCTGTGGCATACATAATGACAGCTACCAATTTGAATTGGAAAGATGCTTTGAAAGTAGTGCGTGCTGGTCGCGCTGTAGCCAATCCGAATGTTGGCTTCCAAACACAATTACAGGAGTTTGAAATGTATCGTTTGAGTGAAGAACGCAGACGTTTGAGAGAAAGATTTCCCTCGACCGCTTTAGAACAGCTAGACCGGGCGAAATGTTTATCAGCCTTAGATAACTATGAAGAGTTACTGCAAAACAAGGATATATGCGAAGGAAATTGTGTGCGAGGCGAAAAATGTCCTACAGGTGGGCTGATTGTAGATTTTAAGGAGAAATCAAAGAATCAAGAATCAAGTTTAGGTAATGGTTCCACAGATAAAAGTATAAATCAAAGCTATACATTAACCTTTGCGCATGAGCAATGGAAGAATCCAAAAGCAAGAGGCTCAAGAACTAAAAAACCAGAAAATATTTGTTTGGAAAATGATGGAAGTGGTGTAGTGCTAATGGACAACGTAACATTTTATGAAGCTTTAATAAATCGAGTTACCAAGAGTCAATCCTTAGAATATTCCGAAAACTGATTAAAATTAATTGTACTTGTTTCACTAAAATTTAATAAATATTAATTTTTTGCCATTATTTCAATTAAAAAATTATACATCCATTCATTCATTTAATAACCGTTCATTCAAACCTTTACGAGTTATTACATTCCTATAAATATGTTTATTACATTGTTAAAATCTAGGTGTTTGCAATATGGACCCCACCAAAGGTCTCTTCCGCCGACGACCTTCATCTGCCTCAACACGATCACGCCTCCGACCTCAAAGTTCTACCGGAGGGGTAACCACCGCACAGTCGTGTCCGAATTCACCGAAACACAACACCCAAGGTGGCGTGGGGTCACGTCGTTCATTGGGTGGACAAAAAATTCCAGAAGACGAAGAGGCCCACCTTTCACCCACCACTTCTACTGAAGCGGCCGAATATGCAGCCGCTATTGAAGCAAGTCGCTTAGAGGCTCAGCAGCAACTATTACAGCAACAGCAACAACAAAAACAACAACAACAACTTCAAAAATCACCTACAAGAAATTCTATAAGATCACCTCGTGTCAGCAGTGCTGGGAGTCGTTTGACTGGAAATTCAAAATCAGTTAAAACCAATAATAGTTCGGCGTCTACTACAACAGGTGGTAAAAACGGATCCCCACATCTTCAACGTAGTGCCAGTACGGTTAGTGGTTTGGCCGTTCGACCTCGCAGCAGTCCAGCCGGCTTACATTCCTACACAGGTGGTTCAGCCAATCAGTAAGATAAAATTGGATTTTCATAGTATTTCCTAAATTTTTTAGGTTCCGTGCCATCCTCCGTCCATGGATCGCGTGTCGATTTGCGAGATGCTGACAAGGGATCGGCCATATATTTAGGTTGTTCGGCACCACGAAATTCTTCGCTGTCACTAGCCTCCTCACGTGCTTCGTCGGGATCATCGGCACCACCCTCACCGGCAAGAACACCACCTGTTAGTCCTCGTCAGGGCGTTAGAAGGTAAAACAATACTCAAATGATCATCAAATATTGGATTATTTAACACTATTTATTTCCTTCAACAGATCCACCAGTTTAATAAAGAAACAGAGATGAAACTTCATGATGATTTTTTATAAAAATCATAACCGACAATTACGTTGTTTTCTTAAACAATTCAAATTTAAGTGATTCTTACGCGAAAGCAATGATAAACGTTCTAAGCTTAAACAATTATTAGTATATACTGCAAAGGGATCATATGGAAGAGACGCATTTTTAAAGAATTAAGACAATTTTTTAAGAAGCATTTTGTTTTAAAAGTACTCTTACTTACTGCTTAAAACAAATATTAAACATTAAAGCTAATCTAAATCTCAATTCCAAATATAAACTTAAAATCTATATTAAAAACTATAAGCATTTAACGCTTAATCTGATAAAATTAAAAATATATAAAAATAATAATATAAAACTGAATCTATATACAACATAAGTTCAAATATGTAATTAAAGGCATAAACTTTAAAAGCAATTAAACTAGATTTCATACGTTTTGTTAAGTAAGGCTTAAATATGAACTAAATATTTACATAACAAAAAACTTTAATTATAAACTGAAGAAAATCTATCTATATTAACTGAAAATATATTTAACAATCTGGAGCTATTGTCAAAAACAAAGACATTTATTTTTTCTACACTTTTCTGACTATTAAGCTTACATTCATATATCATATTGACATAATTAAAATGAAGCTATCGAAATATAAGTAAATTAATTAAATACCGGATCATTTCATAAACTATACTCAGATAGGCAATTACACACAAATCTATATTTACAAATTCAACGCTGGTACCTTTAAAAGTAATACATGAAATATAAGATTACAGATAATAGTACATGTTTGTTACCTGTTAAAATTTAAGAAAAGCAAATAATTATTTAAAATGATTAGCTCAACTCAGTAATTTTTTAAATTTACTTATTTAAATAAGAACAGATTTATTTAAGAAAGTTGTTAACTTATTAAGGTTTGAGAATTACAATTTAGAAACAAATCCGAATGTAAAATGTATTACTACAGAAGTTGCACTAACTTCATTTTAGAGGACCTGTATGGCCTTAAGATTTTTATGATAATAATCATAACTGAAAGAAATCTAAAACAATTTTGAACTTTCAATATTAATATTATTTAATTATAATTATTCTATGAAAAACAACCACACAGGAAAACATAAAATATTGTTAGATCAAACTTGTTTAAAATCTCCTCATGTGTAGCAAATGATTCCTATTCTCGTAGAGCTTTAAGGTACTACGAATGATATCGCATTTTACATAATGATAAACACACAAACATTCATACATAGAAATGTACGTACATATTTATGTACAGTTTGAAATTGATTATAATTGATATAAATATAGAGAAATTTCTTTGAAAATATATTAAATTTTGTTTTATATAAATTTATATTTTTAACTTGATAAGTCAAGTTCATTTAGATAAACATAAAAGTTGTTTGTTAGAAATATCTTAGATTTTTTATACAAAAAAGCATAAAATACCATTGTTTTTATACCAAAAAGTTGTTACATGTTATTGTTAAATAAATTAGCTTTAAACTTTAGAGAAAAGCCTTTTTGTTTTTTTTTTTTAATAGCGAAAGCTTGTCTATTAGCATTAAAAATATAATACGGAAAAATATTCAAATCCACATTTTTAACTTTTCGAAAAATAACTAAATTTAAAATATTTAGCTTAATTTTCATTAAAAATGCCACAATCATTTAAAATATAAAAAAAAGAAAACAAAATATAATTTTTTAACAACACCCAAAATCAACTATATGCACCAATAAAATAAAATGCTATATAAAAAGTAAATAAATTTAAAATGACCTCGACAAAAATACAATGCAAACAGTTAAATTTCCGTTTGAATTATTTTTAATAAAATGATTCTTGTGCGACTTACTCAATTATTTTGAAGTCGATATTTTTTGATCTACCATTAAATATATCGCATTGTCTCTAAATATTTTTTAAAAAATTCAGAAATATACAAATTGTTAATAACCTGTTAGGTCATTTTAAGAGTTTAAAACACTGTGTAATATTACAAACAAATTAATTAAACTTAATTGAATAAAAAAATTAATGTTATTAAAATAAAATATTTATGTTAATGATTTTTATAAAAAAATAAAGAAGTTATTATTATTATTATTATTTATGTTTTAATTATTTTCTTAAATAAAGGCATACAAATTTTGAGGTCTGATTGAGGTCAAATGGGAAAATTTCATTCAATATTCCAAGCGAATAAGAATGAAAATAATAATCAAATTAAAATATAAATCGGTGTGCAAATTAATCAATGAAAATTGAGGATCTACCTACTCACCATTTAACTCTTCTCCTTTATATTGTTTTTTATTTTATTAGATTATAATTTAATTTTTTTCTATAAATTAATTTATTAATTAATTTTAATAATATATTTTTATAACAACATTTAATAAACTTATTTCATTACAACAATATTGGCAATATATTTTTTTATAAGAAAAATATTTCTTTTACATATTTATTTTAATTTTATTATACTTTTGAAACATGCTTATTCCACTGCACTACTTTCATATTAATTTTCTCCTTAGGCACTTTCAAGCCTAATATAAACAATAACAAATACGCGAGTAAACATTTAAATTTATTTTCCACGAACTTTCACTTTTTCTACAATTTCGCTTTTTTCATTCTTTAGAAAATTATAATAAAACAAATTAATGCATGATATTTTCTCAGCATAATAACATTTATTCAATAAGAAAATGGACGACCGCCAATAATTTATATTTTTTCACGAATATGCAGCACGTTTTCATTCTATTTTAGTTTTTTTATATTCATAATCATTTATTGAATGTTTTGTACAATGTTTTTTCACAATATTTAATAATATCATTTAGTTTTTCAACGAAAATTAAATATACGCGACAATAAACTCCGAAAACATCTTATCACTTATCAAATTTAGAGAAAACTAAAGAGGAATTGCAATTAAACATTTTATTGTTGTTGTCAGTACCGTTATAAGCAATGCAATAACAAATAACAAAAAAAAGTGGTGTAGATGAGAGTGTGTGGCTGCACTAGCAAGTTAAGCGTTGCCAGATTAGTGATTTAATTAAAGTGTTGCGGTTTATGAACAAAATTAGTAATTTTAACGATTGAAAATGAAATAAGCAAAGACACACTATGTTGGATAAAACTGTTTTGAGTGGACACTTTTTATGCACACATACATGCATATGTATTTTGTATTCCTATTGGAAGATTTTTATTGACATAAATAATTAAATTATATTCGTCCATTTTGGTGGCAAAATTAAATAAATAAATATATACACATTCTACATAAAATTAATCTACTTAAATTAAAAAGACTAGATCGATTTCACTATTAAGTACAACTAAAATTGAACATTCTTACACTTTTTGTGTATTCAATATTTCTGGATATCGATGGTTAAATGTTGACACTACGTTTTATTTTTAACCATTATTAACTTTCAGGTATCTTTATGATTCAGCAAGAGGGGCGTATTGGCAGAAGGAAAAGAGGACGGACGTCTTTGGCGTTGGTAAGTACTTAAATCTTCACAACTTTGGCAAGATAATGTTGACTCTTCATAACGAGATTGACAAGAACCGCCAGACGATCGCCTTACACCGCTATAGGAATCGGTAATGACTTCTAGCAAAGCCTCATCACTAAAAGCGCAGAAATAAGAAAATAAAAACAATATTTGTCCGATATGTTGGATGCAATGCACATTAAATATGTATATACCTGTGATAACGATGGTGCTCTAATAGAGTGCCAGTGGCAAATCGTAACTTTTTTGGTGACTCCAAACTAGAGGAGCGAGCCAGTGAATTCCGGGCCATATTTTTATTTTTTAAAGACGATCGTATACCCAAATCATTTGCTGCCGACAACTGATCCTGTTGTTGTTTTATTGTTCCCTGTATGAATTTGTTTAAGGCTCGAGAGCCTCTTCTCTGTGATCGTTCATAGGTTCGCTTCGCTTTAGCCTCTTCGTCCTCTCCAAGCAACCAATACGTCCGTTGTTCACCTTTGCCTTTCATATTAATAATACCTCGTTCTTGATAATGGTAACCGCCAAGTTTTTCAAGCAAGTCTTTGCATTGCGAACTGCAATGTATTTTTAATGGTACCCCCGATGACTCCATGCGAGAAGCGGTATTAACGGTGTCTCCAAAAAGACAATATCGAGGCATTTTAAGTCCTACAACACCAGCACATACAGGTCCTGAGTGGATACCTATTCGTAAAAGCAATTTGTTGTGAGGACGATGGCGAATTTTAAATTCGGAAACCGCACTAAGCAGATGTAAAGACATTGAAGCTATTTCGGCTGCATGTAAATCACCATTTCGTATCGGCAAACCAGAGACCTTGCAAATGTGAGCGATTGAACATTTTAAAATTTAAATGCATTATGTTTCATTTGTATTTATTATTTACTTACTACCATATACGCGTCTCCTATAGTCTCGACTTTATACACGTCATAATGACCGATAATTGAATCAAAGCACGTATACAAATCATTTAAAAAATCAACCACCTGCAACGGAGTGCTCTCTGCAGACATGGCTGTAAACCCCACTATATCGCTAAAGTATATAGAAACTTGTTCATAACTTTCGGGATCTACTTTGTGTCCTTTCTTTAATTGTTCTGCCACGGGTCGTGGAAGCATCTCCAAAAGCAAAGCATCAGTTTTCTTTTTTTCTTCCTGCAACTGGTCAGTTCTCTCGTCCACTAAAGCTTCCAAGTTATTGGCATATTTCTCCATCATTGCCATCATATTATCAAATATATTTGGCTTCATGCCCTTCCGCAATGGTCTTAATTTTGCACGTATGGTCTTAAAGTCCGGCCTTTCTTCGGGCTTTTCACACCAACATTCTTTTAAAATTTCTCGTACGCAATCGAAAGATGTTTCTAAGGGTTGCAAAGAAGGACGATAAGGATATAACGTATCCTGAACTTGCAAAACTTTCTGTAAACATTGCATGGCCGAAAGTCCAGTTTCACCAAATGGCCCATGTCTTGTATGAATTTCATATAACACAATACCAAAAGAGTAAGAATCTCCTTTCTGAGAACCCATGACTAAAGAAGCCGGGCCTTGACGTAGCAACTCAGGCGCACGATAAAGAAGTTCTGGAATATTATCAACAAATCACGTTACGTATTTTGAAATTGACAGATTTATTTTTTTATTTATTGATAATTTTACAACATTAAGTTAATGCGTTCAATAAATTAATTTTTAAATTATTATCCTCGTTTCGAAAAACACTTTTAATGAAAACCTATACTCAAGATGTATTAATTTAATTATACCATGCCTATACTAATTTTTTAAAACCAAAAATTAATTTAAAAAATTAAAAAAAAAAAAAATAAAAAAACTTCCATTCGCAGTCGGTAGGATTCGAACCTACGCTCCCAGAGGGAATCTGATTTCTAGTCAGACGCCTTAACCGCTCGGCCACGACTGCTTACACAAGCAAACTGTTCAAAGACTTACAAATGTTAGCAACTTTTTTAACAACAGTAAATCGTACGCCATTCACAAACATGCTTAAGATACATTTGAGAATTAGTATACTATATGTAGACAGTAGTATTTTGATGTTTAAAAATAAATATAAAATTATTTATACGAAAAGTTTTGAGTTGTTGCAACATGAGCGCAGCAAAAGTAGCTAACTCTATCTATTATCATTTTATAAGTTTTGAAAATTTTCAATGTATGTATGCCGGTTGTTTTTATATGTAGCAATAGTAATAGGTACATCAAGTAATAGTAATAGGTACAGGAAGATTTTTTATTGAAATATTAATTTTCAAGAGAAATACCGCTGTTGGAGTTAATATGATAGGAATCTGTATTCTTTATTTTTTTATACGAAAGCAAATAACTAATGTAGATAAATTCTAGTTTTTAACATTATTTCAGAAAATTACTTTCTACGAATGTTTTTTATTTATAATACTTACTTGAACATTTGGCTGACATCGATTGAATGTCTGTGGAATTGTCCTCTATACCTTTTTTAAAGGCAAAAAGTCCAAAATCTGTTAGCTTAACAACCCAGCGTGAGTCAATCAAGCAATTTGATGTACACAAAGAACCATGGAAACGTATGGGCGATTCATGTAAATAAATGACACCCTAATGTAAAGGACAAATGAAACAATGAAAGGAAAGAAATCAAAGATGGAAAGTAACAATGAAATCTATTTTGATTGTTTTTCTCATAACAAGGATTATGACTTACTCGTATTATGTCGGCCACCATTGAAGCAATAAACATGTTGTCCAGCTTGACGTCTTCATTTTCCAAAATGTCCTGTTGGCATTATTGCAGCCAATGAAATATGAAGAAAATTCAATAAAGTTACATTTTCACAATCCAACTATTTATAAAGATTAAGTACGTTTTTATACTAAGGGTGTACATTGCTCACCTTTAAACTACCCCTTGTGCAATATTCAGTAATAATACAAATATTCGGTGGATCTGTACAAGCTCCAATAAAAGCGCATATATTATCATGACGAGTATCTCTTAACTGTAAATACGATAAATGTTAAAGAAATAAACGATTTTCTTATTTTTTTATTTACCAATTTAAGTTCTTTCTTCATTTCTCTCGTTATGTCAACACATTTTTTGCGCACTTTTTTAATAGCATACAATTGTCCTTTGTATAGACCGATTGGTGTAAATATGGTAGTGTAACGAAAGTCTGCATCAGGATTTGAACTTAAACTAACTTGGCTTGTTCGAATTAAAGGATGGGTTGACTAAGTAATGAATAATATAAGACACATAGAAAAAGATGTTATTTATTAAAAGCTTTGGAAATAAATTAATAATTTCTATAAAACATTGACTATAAAAAAGCACCAGGTTTTTCGACATGTTTAATATAATTTTAGTGCAAAGTTATAAAAATATGATATAAATTATGAATTAGAAGAATGATTGTTCTATTTGCATTTACTAACTTACCCTTGTTTGTTTTTGAGCATTTGATTCTTTTTCATTTTCATGCATTTGAACTTCCCGAAAATCAATTTTCCATAACAAACTATCCAATTCTTGTTCATAACGCCAGTTGCGATATAATACCAACGAAACAATGCCCAGTAATAGTAAAGCACCCCCTGCAATGCCAGCAGAAATTTCACCGGTATAACCTTTTCAAAACATAGAAAAAAAGGACTATTTATTATAAAACTTTTATTAGTTTAAATAATTAAAACATACTGATACATTTTTCTCCAGCAAACCCACAATTGGGTTCTGCGGCTGGACGTCCAGCGCCCACCCATTCTATGTTGCCATATAAATTGAGATCCTTAAAACAAAAAAAGGAATTAATTAAATTATGTATTCGAAGTTATATGTATGGTTGTGTGGAATCTGCTTACCTGCTTATAGCTCTTAAGTTAGTTTTTTAGTTAAAACAAATGGCAGTGATTGTTAACAAATGAAAAGTGAACAAAATGTGATAGAATGAAGAAACAGATGGCAGTGCAAAAACAATTTAAAATATTTACAGCATATTTATTATTTATTGAACATGTGTTTGTATTTATAAATACTTTAGTACTTACAGGTAGTTTATCACTTTGTGTCTGAATGAATGTTCCTACTGGAATCAGACCAGGAACTGTTTTATTTCTCTGATTGCGTGCTAAACCACGCGCTAATACTGTGTAATTTCCAGCCGCATCACCATTTTCATCTATGTAGACATAATATCTGAAAGGTAATACAATTTTTGGAATTACTAAATTCAAAGAGTTTCTAATCTTAGGCTTACCCCATAGCGCTGCGGTATTTGGATCCTTTTATAGCCTCAATTATGGCTGTGCCATTTCTTGGATTTCCTTTATGTTGTAAAACATGTATTAAAGCGTTTGCATATAAGTGCACCGCATCATATAAATAAGCTGCTTCCGCACTAATCTATAAGAAAAGACTAGTCAGAATGCAAAATTTTTAAATTTATAAAGAAAATAATTAGAATAACTTCTCACCTGCTTGGAGCCTCCAAAATGGCCCAAGGGATTAGGAAAATTAAAAGGTGGTTGTTCCATATACTTGTTAACCTAAAAACATAATATATATACATAATATGTAGTTTATATGTATGTGATATGCAATCCATGATTTACATATTTTAACATTGTTATGAGCAGTTTATATGACAAATAATAATAAATCCCTTAGAACATGGTGAATTTAAATTAGTTTTCAATAACTGATTTAGTAAGTTTTTTATTAAAATACTAAGAAAATCAAACAAATATGAACATCACACATCGATTTGTTTTTGTGTGAGTGATAAATAACAAAACAAACTTACCTCCTTTGCGAATTCTCGAAATCTTAGGGGTGCTGTTGGAAATATACCCAAATATGATTGAAATGCTTTTTCCGCTCGTTCATCGCTTTTTTCCATTAGCAGGCCACGCATATACTTCTCCGGTTTAGATGCATCATACTGTTCAATATCGATGCCCACCACAAAATAATCACCCTTGTTTAGGAGACCCTTGTTATACAGTGATACCATTAAACCAACATGCTCATAGTAATGACCCAGTATAACATAAACTAAAGCCAAAGGAATAACATAAAAACAAAGTAATCAACGAACTTACAAGACGTTCATATGTACATACATATATAAGATAGAAAGGAAAAAGGATATACATACTATGTACATACATACTTCCCATAAAATATACATTACAATATGAAAGTAAAAAGGTTCATACGAAATACAGACAGACAGATGAAGTAATTAACAGTAGATATCGTAAAAATCCAATAAAATAACATGATAAAGGGATAACATAAGAGTAGACAGACATACACATAAGTATAGAATTTTGCACGGATGTAAAATAAAATAAACATTTATATGTATTTGAATACATGGGTGAATAAAGAAGAGATTTAATTTCATTAAGAAAAAAACCCCTCATATTCTTAAGATTCGATTCTGAATTAAAGTTGGGTGTAGAAAATCACATAAAAGTAAAATGCTTTAAGAATGTGTGTAAAATAAAACTTTAAATTATATATTATTATTTCTGATAGCCATTAGTATGTAATAACAACATCACTTTGTTGAGGTCATTATGGAACAAAAACTTTCCGTGACGAATGGGTTTCTAAAATCCTGCCGAAACAAATTGTAAAAGTTGTAGCCGTAGAGTTTTATTCTTAAGCATTTATCAAAGGTTTGTAAAACAACAAAAATCTGTTGTTTATTGCTCTTCATTCTCTGTTACATACATTAAAAATTCAATATTTACAGCAAAACTATACAAAAAGAAATACCTCATATGCTATTTAAACATTTCATTTTATCTATAAGGGAACAAAAAGAAAATTTGTTAAAAAAACATCCGCTAAAATATAAAATTGTCTTTTAAAACTTCTTGCAAATAAATTTCTTATCTTTTAACCTTACTTATACAAATAAGAATTAATGGTGTTTAGACTTTCTGGTTAAATTTGCAAACAAAAAAGGATTTATTCGAAATTCGCATTTGGAAGTTACGATTGTAATCTCCCAATTTAGTTGTGCTATCCTTGCAAACATTAAAGCAAGGGAAACATCATATAATAAGTCAACTGTAGGTAAGATTTTGTTTAAACAGTTTATCTGTTTATCAATTTTATCACCCTTATTAAAGTGTCCTTTCAATGGATGATAAACTTCATACATAAGTATACATACATATATACGTATTTTCACATTATCAAGATGAAAAAATGAATAAATAAACTTTAATAAGTGGCTTAAATTAATTGGAAATACAAATGATTGTCTGCATAAAACTTTCGTATTTACCTAACATATATTAATTGTCACTTTAGTAGTTGCACTTACTTCTTGTATTTGCAAACGTTTTTTCCACCAATCTATCGAATGGATTCGCCATGAAACCATAATGATAAATTGCATTCCATGTCTTAGTATCACGAACCGAAATCCCAGCACTTTTTAAAATGTTTATTATTGTATCGGCCACAGGCTGATATAAACTATCTGGATGATCGAGATATAAAAATGTTACCTACGCAAAACATTAACGCATTAAAAATTTTGAAATAAATTTACGAAAAATTAATTTTAACATTATTTACCTGAGTCCAATTAAATGCCAATAGTAACGAAACTACAGATTTCGATATCTGAGTATCTGGCGGTCGAGTTCGGGCAAATGTGGGAAAATCCTGTTTATTAGATGTGTCATGATGTGTGCAATACTACGAATTTGTATTAATATCGGTTTCACTAGATAATTATGAATGTTAATGCCAACACTTACATACGATATCATTGGTAAATTGAAAGCTGCTGCCATGCGACCTTCGTGTATACATGTTTCTTGCGGACCTATGTATGCCACTATTTGTTTGGTCCATAATGATGCTGTCTGTTTTATACTATTGACTTCGTCCCCATATGTTTCAGCTACAATAAAATCCAATGAATGACCTAAAGTTTTTAATTTCTCCTCATTAACCTCCTTCACAGCTAAGGTTATCGCACCTGAGATTGTTATACCTTTTTAAAAAAAAATAAAATAATGTTATATTACGAACTGGGTATTATTTTCGATTCTTCTTACCTGGCTTTTGATAATCCAAATTTCCTGGAGATCTTTGTGATCCAGTCAGATAGCCCAATGTAAATTTTTCGCCTCTAACCGAAATTTTAAAATCAATCAAGTTTAAAATGAAAATCGCAAGAATAGCAAGGAATTTATAATCTGATAAAAACGCGAAAGAGCGTAAAAATGTCCTCATTACGTGCGACAACACTTGATTAATAGTGTTTGATTGATGGATAGAGGGTTAAAAAGGAAGTGTATAATTTAAGTTGAAACTTTTGTATTTTAACTTTGCTGGTTGCCACAGGAATAATGTATACTGACGATGTCTTTACAGTTTTCGTCTTTTTTTATCTGTTTTATAATTAAATTTATGCAGAACAAAGTTTAATTTAAATATGTTCTCTGGCAACTGCTACTAAGTTAAAGATAAATTTAAAAGTATGAACATTTAAACATTGCTTATAGTATGTATGATTTTGTTAAAACAGAAATATGTACGTGGTAGTAAAAATCTATTTTGTCAGTTCCTAGAAAATATACCATCTTCATTCACTCGACACAAGTTACAAACTTTTTCCGCTTCATAGTTTATTTCTTAGTGCCTTTTAATTATCCCCACTAAATGCATTTCTTTAAATGTTTCGACTTATAGTTGATATGTAGTTTGTGATTCACAATCACTTCTTAAATGCAGTTATTATAAGTATTGTATTCAGTTCTTTTAGAAAGCGTGAAAACGGGTTCAACTGTAAGTAACAAAAAAAAATAAATATCACTCTACTTTTATTAACAGTATTTTTTAAAAATAATATTTTATTTAAATTTTGATATCATTGAATCATACAAAAATAATATTAAAATTCGCATATAAGTAAAATAAAATGTTAGTAAAATATAATATTAGACAATTCATTTGTTCATCTTCTGTTTCCTTTGCAAATATTTGAATAACTTTGTCTTGCAAATAGATTTTATAGGTTAAACTTTTCTTGTTTGTTATCTCTAACCATTTATTTTAGCGTTAGGGGTTTAATTTTAAATTCTGTAAATGGCAGTAAAACATTTTACTTTATTTATAACTGGCTCACTCTATCTCTAGCATACTTTTCCACATCATTCATCCATTCGTGCATACATGCGTATGTTTGCTTTAAATCCTTATACAAAAATATACTATATTTTACATACTTACGTACATTTACCCAGCAAAAAAAAATTTTGGAAGGGTATTCGAAATGCAGTCCTGAGGACCTTATCCATAGACAAGCTAGTGGTAAAATCTTACATGGTTCAAAAAAATACTCTGTCGTTAATTGAACCTCTTCACGAACTACTTTTTCGTCATGAATTGTTCGCTGGGTGCACCTACATTTAGAATGTCGTTTGCACATATCCACATTTATTTTCCTGACATTATTTTAAAATACGAGTAAAGTACACAAATAGAAAAATGACAGACAGACACAATAAATATCAACCAAACCGTAATGCCATAACATACAATATCGGTCAAAATATTTTAAATAAATATACTAACTTTTTATTCATGGAATATGGAATCAGACTTAAGATGGTTGTCATTTAAACTGTTTATAATGAATGTTATTACATACATAAATATTTTTAGTAAAACATATCTGAGTCTTGTGGCATGTTTTTAAATTTAAACATCGTTTTATACAAGACGATTTTTCTTCGATTTATTAAAGTGTATATTAATTCCTATCATAAACCATCAATAACATTTTTAATCGTTTAATAATTTTTTATTATTTACTTAGTTACTGTAGGTATTGTTTATATAGGATATAACATTATGAGCATTTTCATCATATTTTTAGAATAATTTATCTGATTTGAATTTATCACAAATACCTAGGATGATTTAAAGATTATAGAGTTTCTCTATATCAATTTTTGATGTGGAATTAGTACGTTATTTAAGAATCTACAACCGATTCCAGATATTTACTTTTGATGAAGTGATCAAAGAAATGTTTAACATCAGAGATTTCTCTATGTATGTATATCTCAATCAAAAATATTCAAAATTAAGAGCAAGACTTTTTTAAGCGTGTGAAAGAAGAAAAATCAGAGAGCTCTTTGTGTATGGCCACATAGACGAATGATTAATATTATGTTAAATATTAATAATACGTATTATAATACAAACTCACTAAATGCTTATGTATTTAGTAAAACAGGTCATAAAATTGTTTTATTCTTTTATTTAAAGATAAATATCAGATGCAATATTATAATATTTAAGATTGCATTCAGTGTTTAATAAACAAGTTAAACTTTTTGTGCACAAACAATAATGAAGAGTTTATTCCTTTTAAGTACGTTTTTTTTTTACTAACTTTAACATACACACATCTATGCTATTGTATTCTATTAATTGACACACATTAAGATTTTCTATTGTTCAACCTTTCTATTCTATAACCCTGCAAGTGTTATTGGAGAACATGATCCATTTAGGTTATCCTAAAACTTGAAATATTTTTTAAACCTTTAAACAACTTAGATTAAAATTTATTTAATTTAAAAAATATACATAGTGTCCTTAAACACTTTAATGCATGATAAAAGAATATTTCTGTATAAATTGCTTAGCAAACAGGAACTTAAATTTCAGGATATGAAAATTTAACTTAATGGCAAGCAACACTAGCAGGAAATTAGTAAAGAATATGTTATTAAGTAGTATCATATTTATAGCACAATTTCCTTTTCATAAGTAAACAAATATAAACACAAACATAAACATATGTATCTTTATTAAATACCCTGTGGTAAAATTTTGAATGTCTTTAATGTTATGAAAATCTTGTGAAAACTTCTTAAAGACAGTATCTGTTTTCCTTTCTAATTCCATCTTTTACTTATAGCAAAACATGAGGATTTGTTAAAAATTCAAATCGACATATTGAAAGCGATTTATTTAGAAGCTATTTGTTACATTTACTTAGATAAATGCAACTTCTATCAAAGCAACTCATTGTGAAAATTTTTAAAGAATAATCGATGTTTCTATTATAAATACTAATTTACACAAAACTGGTTTTCTGTATTTTAATTTTAAGTAAAATAAAACTAAAGAGAAAACTAGCAAGAGTGCTAATATATTAAGCAGTGACGAATCTAATACACTCACCCCAAAAAATTCAAATTTAAGCTTTTTATATAATTTAAATAGAAACAAAAGGAGGAAAGAGCTTAATAATCTTAAATATTTTACTATTTGATTATTTTTAAATAACAAAAATATATTTGTGAAAAACAGATTTTTTCTCTTGTTAGGACTATATGTTAGTCACACATTTTTTAAGATTTAAGAAAATAAAAACCGCTCTTTCCATGTTTTCTAAATCTAATGAAAAAATTAATATACCACCCATTTTTTTTATAAAATTTTAATTAAATTTATAGTCACTTAACACGTGAGACAAATTTGTTTTGAAACTTTATTTGATTGTAGAATATTTAGCATTGTTCTCGGTAATTATATTTAACCTTTAAAAGTGTAAATATAATAATTAATCATATATTTTTTCTTAACAAATATTAAGCATGAATTCATTTGAATTTTTAATAGTTCGACTAAAAAATAATTTATTAATTTTTTCTAATTGGACAACATTTCCTCTAGAATTTCCTAACAATTTTTTGTATTTTTTACATACATTCAAAACTGAAAATTTCGAGACTATTTAGACAATTACAATTAAACTGGAATATGAAAATTAAAACTATTTTTTTTTTCAATGTATTTTTAATTTTTGAAATACTATTGCAAGTGGCTTCACAAGATTTGAATGATTTATAGACTTTTATTTAATAAATAATGTTGTAAATAAATTGAAAAAAGAGTATTATTGAATTGTCCCTCAACTCGCTTTTAATCTTATCTCTATATATATTTTTTGCAGAAAATTTAGTAAATAATTCAGTCTTACTACAGTCTAATGCAACGAAAAAAATGTCAGTATTTTAGTGACTTTTGAAACATGTGGATATCGTGGGAGAAAACAGTTGCAATATATTTTTTAGCCTGCATTTGTGCACTAAATGTAAAAGGCGAAACTTTAGATGACGTGGAAAGTGTTGATGACCCCATAAAATTTTATGTATATACTAGACAAAATAATGTTACGCCACAGATATTGCAAGCTGATGTAGAGTCCATAGTGCGTAGTGTTCTAAATCCAAGTAAACAAACTACGTAAGTTAAACATATACTTTATATTTCGGAAAATTATCACATACATTTTTCCTTCTCCAAACTCTATTATAAATATATCACTGTTTATATATATATTTTCTTCCCTTTATACAAAAGTCTAGCTATTCACGGTATACTGGGAAACAAAAGTTCCGAAGAATGTTTGATAATTAAAGAGGAAAAATTAAAAGTTGAAGATGCCAACATTATTATAGTGGACTATAGTTCCCTAATGGACGGCAAAGATTTTGGAGTTGATTTCATTTCTGCAGATTTAGTAGCCAAATCTATTACAGATTTAGTTATATTGCTAAAGGAAAGTTTTAACATGAATATCCAAAATATACATATAGTGGGTTTTAGTCTGGGTGGCCAAATTGCTGGACTTGCGGGTCAAAACATTTATGAACGCTGTGGTGAAAAAATTAATCGCATTACAGCACTAGATCCTGCTGGAATACTTTTTACTGAGAATACTCCTGCTAACGAAAAATTAACTGCAGACGATGCTGATTATGTGGAAGTCGTACACACGAATGCAGGTGAATATGGTTATGAAACACCTTGTGGTCATGTGGATTACTATCCCAATGGTGGTAAAATTCAACCTGGTTGCATTTCTGCAGATAATGCATGTTCTCATAATCGTGCTTACAAATTTATACCCGAAATGTGGTCACCAGTTAAACATCAGGAATTTTTACTACTTAAATGTGAAAATTTAGAATTTATGAGTTTGGACTCTTGTCGTTGGCAAAATGAAATAATGGGTGAATTGGGTCAACAGCAAAAGGGTTTGTATTATGTAGAAACCAATGACAATATTCCCTTTGGTAAGGGAGCTTTTAAGAAACAATTTTTATAACTGTTCGTTCATATTCATATATAATGATTAGAAATAACATACTTTAAACAATGTTGTCTTATAATATTATTATTAACATGTATTTGCATTAAGAAAATCTAATAAATTGAAAAGTTTCATTTGTAATAAACATTATATTTTCTTTTATTTATACCTACTACTTTTAAATAATACCCTTCATCATGTCATGGCATACTTGAGTGTGTTTGTCATAACTTCTAAAATATCGAAACTGATTCGATCTATAGCTGTACATAAACTAACATGTTTCTATAACGATTTATTTAATCAAATACTTTGATGAATGGTGTATAATATTCATCTGTGCCGACTGTTACATATTTCTTACCACAATAGCACAGTATTTTATTTGGAATCTAAATGCGTAAATTCAATATAAAAGTTCGATCAACTTTTATTTATGGCTAATTTGGTATGTTAGACACGTACATATAAAGGATGTGTAAAAATTTGTAAAGTTTGAAAACTTTTGCTAAATAATTTTAAAAGTTTTTTTTTATGGTTTTATAAAAAGAAAACAAAGAAATTTACATACATATGTATGCATTCACATTAATATGTATCATTATAAAAATAAACCTAATCAATTAGATGTGGGTTTATATCAGTTTATAAAATTTGAAAAAAAAGTTTTGAGTTTCTTCTTTAACTTAAAATTTAAACAAAAAACAATCTTGTTAATCAGAAAATCTATTCATTCGACAGTGAGTTAATGAGTAGCATTAAAAGTAAATCTTTACTTATACACAGAGGGAAAAAATACGTTTTTAAATTGTACACGCCTGGTACCAATTTGACACCAAAGTGTTTGTAAGTTTTCAATAACATCTGTTGGTAAAGTATGTACGGATAGTTGTCAAAATAAGAACAAAAATATAAAAAGTACATGATGTTTTCAAATCAACAAAAAAAAAATAATAATGTGTTACCAAAGTGACAACGCTATGTTGTTAAACAGAACGTTGTATTGTCGAAATTATTGCCGATTGTCCATGTATTGACGAAATGATTGCACGTTGTTGCAATGATATCGATATGTTGTCAAAATTACAATGGTTGTTGTCAAAATGATAACTAGATGTTATTTAAATGTTATATACATCCGTTGTCCAAATGTTAACAAACGTGGTAAGCTCTTTTCCACCTGTTTTTTCCTGTGTAGCTTCTTTTTTAACGTTTTAAAACATAAAAGTCTGTTATCGCAAACTCAACGTTAAACCATCTTCATGTTTCCATCATAAAATATATGTATGTATATGTATTTTAAACTATAGTTATTTATGTCTTTCTAGACGCATGTAATACATAAAAATATTTTATTTCACTTAAGATTCGTTTATGCGAAAAACCACTAAACCGAGCAAATAAACTTTGTCAATTTCTTTTACTCACAACATTAGCATGGTACCGTTTACAAACAAATATTAATATACATATATTTTGTTCGGCATACTATATAGTATCTAGCAATATATAAATAATTAAATTGCAAATGTTATCAACAACATTTTTGATGTCCTTATGGTACATATATATACATACATAATATGTATTAAAAAAAGATCTATGTATATATTAATACCAATAGTGGTTTGAGGAAAAATTGATTTTTAAAGAGTAACTTTATAACTATAATAAACATATCAAAATACATAGTAGATACGGGATAGTATAAAAACAAATTAAATAAATATGTTGGCTTAAATGGTTTTATACACTAAATTTACATATTTGTATACATATTCCTTTGCCTGCATAATTTTTATTTTTTTTACATATGTAAATAATTTATCAGGTATTTTAAAAATTGTTTGTCTCATAAAAACCGTTATGATAAATTATTTTAATTTTTATTTAAATGTCTGTATGTACGTACCTTGATACTATGTATTTTTTTTCCTATTTTTTTAGTTTTCATATTCTTCTGTTTAAATTCCATTGAAACTTTGAAAATAAAAACAAAAAAAAAAGTGTCATTTTCATACATCCACATTTTGAACTCACAGCTTAAGCCAAAATATTTCGGATATGCAAAACACACGTAGAATGAATGTTTGTTCATATGAAGCAAATTGTACATGTTTTTAATGCCAACACTCACTCTAGGAACTGATAAGAGCATTTAACCTACATATATTGTATGTGTGTGTATATGTACATATGTATGTTTAGCCACTGGCAGACATACGAGTACTAAATACTGCAAAATTTCCAATTTACCTTTATAGCAGTGAATTTTATGACTAATATTTTAGAGTTAAATTTTTTGGCGATATTTTGTAATAAGTTTATCTCAACTCAAATACTAAATTGAGTTAAGTTTAACATTGTCTTTAGGTATTTTAAATTCTGAAGGATTTCTCTAAGTTTAGGCGTCTGATTTCAAATTAACATCAAATTCATTTTATCTCTTTGACAAAGCTATTACAACAGATAAAAACTCTATTGATTGTATTTACATTTAACTTTGATATGTGTATTAGTTTAATATTTATTAGTAATAATTAATGAATTTGTGTAATTACATTTTGGTTTCTTTTATTGCGTTCAACTAAATATTATGGCCTTTTTAGTTTTTTTTTAGCAAAAAGCCAATCGATAAGATAATAGCAAATACAGTAGTTAATAAAATTTTTTGTTGATTACAACGCATCATGAATAATTCTTATGGCTGTGTCACGAGATAAAATTTGTTACATACACATGTTGTATCTCTCTAAAGAAATTCTCATTCAAAAATTTAAAATTATATGTATACAGATAAAAGAATTTATATGAATCAATTTAACGTAGTTTTATTGAACCAATTAAATTACAATATTTACTGTCAGCTCAATAACAAATTCATATAACAACAAAGACAATTATAATTAAAATAAAATTATTGAAATCAAATGAACTTGCATTTATAAGAGAAATGTAAATATATTTAAAAAATATATAAAACAATTTAAGAAGTATGCAAGTTTAATATTCTTCATGACTTTATTTATGACAAAAAAATGAAAAATTTATTAACATGTTCGACATAAGTAAAAGTATATTCAATAATTACGTGCCAAATAATTCCAGCCAAAAGACCACTTTTTAAATATGGTAAAGCGTGCCAACCAATTCAGAAAATAACAAAAAAAATTGATTTACACCCAAGACACCTCTGACAAGAAAAACCATACATACATACATAACAACAATGCAGAGTGAGTGTCGTTAATGTTTTATTAAAAATTAACCAGCAAAAAACCCAAGAGTTTCAGACAAAAAGCTGTCAACAAATAATTTTCAATTTGTTTAACTGTAAATTACGATAATTTATAATAACATGACTTAATTGCAATGAACTTGGGATTATGAAACAAATGAAGGAATAATGATTCCATAGAATATCCACTGGGAATGTATTTCTTGAAAACATACAAACATAAATTATATGACATGACAGGCAAAATACAGATCTCCCGCCCTTTCTTATTCTTTATGTTCTAATTAGTAAAAAGTAAAATTTTTATATTATAGGGTACATGGTAAAATGGATTTGCATGTGCAGTCATTAATTATTACTGGTACATATAGATAAGTATGTATATGTAGTATGTATTTATATATAGCTTATAAATTAAACAAACTTATTTAAAAATTTATTTGGTTTTATTCTTTAAATTTAAAATAAACAGTTCATTATGTGTAAATATTTTATGAATTTTTCTTTATCTATATGAGTATGCTAAATACTGAAACTTATTGCGTAAGTTTTTACGAATTGTTTTTGTTGTTACTTTTAAAACTTAATTAATATTTAAACTGTGTGACTCTGCCGATGACTAAATTACTTCAACAATAATGGGCGCATTGTTATTTTAATAAGGTAAAACTTGAAACAAAAATAATAAAATAATACTTGAGAAAATTTAACAGTAGTATTCAAAAATCATATTAATACATACAATGTTTTCGGATAGAAGGTAAAATATCTGATAAATATCCTGATTATGATTGAAAATTTCATTAATAATAAATTAAAAAAAAATTAATTGATTTTCCATCAAATATGGTTGAGACAATGGTGCATAATATGAAAACATATACTTTTATTCAAACCATGTCACGGAAAAAACTGTAGTTTGCCCAAAATATTCATTAATAAAAAATATTTTTTATGAAATTATATTTAACACTTTTCTTTAAAACAATATAAAAAATGCCGACAATCAGATATAAAATTAAAATACTTTAAAAGTATTAATTCATTTTCATTGTTCTTTTTATACACAAAAATTTTCTCAATAACATTTACTATTTTATTTTAATTTGTATAATTTTTACATATTTTTATTATTTTTAATGCCAAATACATGCACACACGTACACAAATAGAGACATACACACGCATTCTGTTAACACAATTTAAATTTTCTCTGATTTTTATAGCACATTTTTAATAGATAAAAAAATAAAAACAAATAAATTGTGTTTGTTTTTCAACGAAGGAATTTTTTTAATAAAAAGACATTTCAAATTGAAAAAGATTTAAAGTTGATATGTATTAATAAACGTACATATATTTATTTGTTATAAATAAAAACATTAAAAGACATTAAATATTTCAATCACGATTTAATGCAAAAATCTTTCTCTATATCTTTGACACGTTTTTAAGTTTAGCAAAGAAAAATTAACAAATTTTTTCAATTGTTTTACTTTTTTCTACTACAACTATACATGATTGTTTTTGCGTAAAACAATGAACTGTTAAAATGAATAAAATATTTAAGTTAAAAAATTATGTTTTTGGAATACTAATAGATTTGTAGACAAAAAAAAACTGGCAAATTTATAATTATATAAAAAATTTACTTTAATTACAATTAACACAATGAATTAAAATATTTAACAATCACATATACATACATACCTATCTACATATGTATATTTAATTATAAATAATTTAAACTTTAATTTGTAAAATGTGGTTTTGTAGAACATTTATCTAAGTACTTGTTCCCAAGTGTATTAAGTTGCTAAATTATCTCAGGTACCATCATTTAAATAATGATTTAGATATAACCAAAAATCTATTTATTTTCCGTTACAATTTAAAAACAGAAGATGACAAAATTTAATACATATGTACGTACGTTAAACAATATTTAATTATTTTTATAAAAAAAACAGTAATTTTCCATTTCTCGCACAAATTTAAGTTTAAAACAACACCTGTTGCCTATTTATTTACAAAAATTAGATAGATGTATATATTTTATACATATATGCATAAGTTTATATATACGTACATATAAACACGCACTACTAAATTGTTTCTTGATCACTTGACTCAATGCACTTTAATTTGCCACACAACGAAGAACAAAATTTTCAAACAATTTTACATACAATGTGCATTGTACATATTTATATTGATTACAAAAACAATCTTCGCAATTTTTTGCTTTGTAAAAACGCAAACTATCTGCAAGTTGTTTAACAATATTTATTTTTATTTTGTTTTATTAGCATTCTTTAAAAATTCTTTTAACGATTCAACAATAACAAATTTTTACTCGTTTTTTTCTTGTTTCAACTTGTTGCATTTAACGTTTTTCTATTTCCGCTTCCCGTTTGTATATTATTCCAACTTTTATCCGAAACACAACCGTTTTGTTTGAACGCCAAAGCGCAACTAAACTTGAAGGCGCACGTCATGAATTATTCGGAGACACGACATATTTTGTTTTATTCGTTGTATTCGTTAGCTAACGAACTTTTTTGAATTGTTTATGTTTAGGGGAAGTACTGCACGACTATGTATGACGAAGTATTGATTCTTTGTGGGTGGTGAAAAATTCGGTTACAATAGCTAATATTTATATTACTTTTTACTGAAGAAAAAATTACAACTTAATTAAAAGAAAAATGTGTCAACTTGAGAAAAATGTAATAATGCGAAAAATCGTATTATCAAATTTTGGATTGGAGTTTCTTCTATGTTTTGAATAATCTTAAAACTCTTCTATTTCTAGCAATTAATATGTTTTTCCGTTAAAAATATTATAAATGGTGGTACGAATCCAAATAAAATGTAAAAGGTCTTTATATTTTAACAATTTGAATAACCTGTGCACTACAGAGAAAGGTAATTGCATGACTTTGTCCTTAAATATAATCATAATTTTCATATTTTATAAGAATTTAAATAGATATTTGAAAAATTTGTGACATTTTCAACTTAATCAACACAAACGATTTAAAAAAAAATATTATAGAAATATAACATTTTACAATTTCCACAAATTTTGACAAAGATTCTTTAATTTATTATTTTTTGTATCAAAATTAATTATATTTTATCATCCTTAACTTTGTGGACTTATACTATTTCCTAACAATGTCGAAAAACGATTTGTAAATAAAAGTCGATATTAAATAATTGAAAAATTGTAAACGTATATAATAAAAACAAAATCTATCTAACATCAAAGTCTAAAAAAAATTTAAAAAAGGCGTATTTTGATTTGTAAAAAAGTAAACCGGAAAAAGTCGAAAAGTCGACTTTTTACAACTATATAACCCAAAATATATCATGGCAATATATATTTAAAAAATGTCGAAAATAAATACTTAATGATTTAATTTACATATACATACTTGTAGGCGCAGTCCAATATTTGAAAAAAATATAAAAATAACTTTAAAAACATTAACATTAAAAATATATGTATACACATTAATTTTACTATGATAATTATTTTTTTCAATGTAAGTCATCTCTGTTGAGATGGTTTCTTATAACGTATACAAAAGCTGGCTGTTATGAAATTGTATTACGTCAAATGTAATTTTTTCAATAGTGACAGTTTGCTTATACACTCTTATTAATGTTGATCTAATTTTTTTGTCCATTCTTTGCAAATTATTAATTTTTCCCATCATAAGAATGATTTTATTAGAAAAATTACAAGAGCAAGGATGGTAAGTAAATCTTGACGAATAATAGAGACTTCAAAATTATATATGAAAACAAATACCTATGTTTTAGGTACTTGACTGAGGAAGGTCTTAGAAAATTAACCACCAGCCATAATTTACAAACGGAAGATGTCAATAAAATCATATCTTTAGCCCTAGATGTAAGTACCTATTAATTGATATACACACATATGTATATGGAAACCCAATGAAATAATATTCGCTTACAGTGGGATTTGAAGGATATAGCGGCGGGCGCTTTACCATCTAAACCCGATAGCAGTGGTACCATATCTGGTCGCATTGTATTACAAATACAAAAAATGCGAAATATTTCGGCACCGAAAGCCAACGAAGAATCCACGGCTGCGCCTAGATTTCTACAATTGGAACTAAGTGACGGAGTTAATACTATAGCTGCTTTAGAGTTTGAACGAATTCCTAGTCTAAATCTTAATGTGCCACCGGGCACCAAATTGTTAATAAAAGCTGAAAAAGTAAAGCTATTGAACGGATTTTTAGTATTAAAGCCCTCAGATATTCAGATTCTCGGAGGAAAAGTAGAAGCTTTGGTGGAAAAGTGGGAAGTGGCTAGACAAATGCTTAAATATGCTAGAAGTAACAGAAGGCTATCAGGATCAGGTGGACCTCCACCATGGATAGCTTTCGGTAAACGATTAGATGCTCACAAAGATGCACTGCCTACAGATAGAAACTTTAAAAGTTTGCAAGCAGCTAATGAAAAGGATAAAAACTCAAAAGAAAATGATGAGTTCAATGTGAGTCGTAGTCAAGCTATCGCCGAAGCCGCAAAGGCTGGTCAAAAGAAAGTATTTGGCGGCGGTCAACAAAATATTTTAGATCATAATGTTAAAAAGATCTTAGAAAAGGGTTATTCTGAAGAAGAGGCGAAACAAGCTCTCAAAACTACCAACAACAATCTTGAAAGAGCTTTATACAATCTCAAGCGTAGAAATAATGTTAGAAGCGGTTCAGTAGATAATAGTGCAAAAACCGTAACCGCTACAACAGGAGGACGTGTAAGGGACAGAGTAGCCTCGGCCAAGGAAGAAGCCGCAGCGGCAAAACCACAGACAAATGTTTCACTGTTTGATTTCTTGACCGATAAACTGCCAGTGGTAAGATATTATTGTCTATAATTATATTTTCGACTTATAATGTAAATATTTTTTTCTACAGACTGTTTCCTCTGCAAGTACTGTTCAATCCCAAGCAGTTAGTAATAATGCTAACAATGATCGCAACTTTAAAGATACTTCATCAAAAACTTATAATAATACCAAAGCTATATCTGTTGGAGGTAATAGATTTGAAAATAACATGTCATCTAGTTTTGCCGCAAATAGAGCAACTGTTACCTCAAGATCTGAAGAAAAGCAACCTTTGCAATCACGTTCAAATACTTTCAATCAAAGACAAGAAGAACGTAAACAACAATCTATCAACAAACCTGGAAGAGGTGGAGAACGAAATAATACAAACAGAACTCAAACCTCAAATTACGATAAGCCTTTAAATCAATCAACTGTGGCTCAAGAAGAAAATATAAAATCCGCAGGAGGCAACAACACTAAGAGAAATGAAAGAAAAAAAGAAAGGGAGCAAACCCCTAGGCAGCCAATGAATGACTATCTGCCTAACAAACGGAATAATGAATTTAATAAGCCGTCAGAAAAGAAATCGTATCAACCGAGGGAAAATAATAGAAATAATAATCAGGATTCAACGAAAAGTTTTCCGCAAAAACAAACACAAAAACCTAATAATAATTTTGAAAAGGCTTTGGACAATTTGGTAGAAAGTACCTCGAAAATGTCCATCCAACATAGAGATGAATCAACAGCTAACAACCAGCAGAATAGGGGCAGAAATAACCAACAAACTTCAAAAAGTAACAGCCATCAGCAAATGCCAACTTTGAGCCAACATAAGCAAAAGTCTTCATCCGAAAACTATCCAAACAATTCCCAGCAACAACAACCTAATCGATTTATAGATTCCCAAAATTTCTCTTCGAAATCTCAGCAAAACCCGAAAAATCCCGCTTATGTGCCTCAAGTCGGTAACGGCTTTGCATATGATCCCAGCAAAATAATGGGATTTCAAAGTAAAGAAGCTAATGAATACGCTATGAACTTGTTAAAAAGTCAAGGCTTGACCATGCAACAGCTGCAGCAGCAACAAGCGGTATCACCACAAGCCCAACAGGCAACATTACCTCCGCCTCCACCACAGCAACAACATTCTCAGAATCAAATACTCAATAATCAAGCCACTGCTGCTGTTGCGTATATGGCACAGAATCCCAACTTATTTGTAGCACCACCGCAACAAGCTCCACCGCAATTCGGCATGATGTCTAGCGGTAATTGGCCTTGGAATATAGGCGATTTGTGTTTAGCCAAATATTGGGATGATGGCAATGTAAGTAACACAGTTAGTTATTAAAATTTCATTGTAATAAATATTTATTTTTTAGTATTACGATGCAAAAATCACTGCTATTTCGGATAAGACGTGTGTTGTTTTATTTTTGGGTTATGGCAATCACGAAGAGGTATTAAAATCCGACTGCCTACCCATCACTGATGCTCAGCACATACCACTGAATGCTTACCAAACAAACATCACTGCTCCTCCCATGGCACAGCCACATCCTTCAGCATTTCAACCAAGGTCTAATATACATTCTGGAGTTGGAGGAAGTGGTGGCAATCAACGTTATCGAGGCGAAAGACAAATGTATGTACCACCACCTAAACGAAATAATAACTGATACTGAATGGGGCCAACGCAACAACAAAATTTAAAATCTAAAACTCAATATCATAGTATTTCACAACAACTTTTGCACCGTCACCATACATTTGTGCATTCGAAAGAAATTAATTAAATATCTACAAACGCGATTACTTCGCAAGGAGATACAATTTGCATTTTAGAATTTCCCCTTAATATTTATAAAATTTTTACATGAAATAAGGAAAATAAAAGGCAACAAAAAAATCTTTATTGAAAATTATAAACTTTATAAAAAAACTCACCATATATAAGTATCCAAAACAATGATATTGCAATTTGTAAATGTTTAATAAACAATAAATCCATGTTTAAATGTGAAATATACAAAATATTTTTTAATTTTTCACTTTTTTATATCCACTGGAACCATTAAATTACTTTATATTTAATAATAAAAATTGTTGGCAAATCTCATAGTACATGTAGGTATGTACATATTTTTGAACAACACATATAACGAGCTCAGATAATTTTAAGTAGAATTAATATACACGAATAATATATTGATTTTCATTTGCAATATTATTTTTTACAGAATTCACAAAACTAAAAACATTTAAAACTTCTTAAGAAAACTATGAATTTAAATAAAGTATTGTAAACGGAGTTATTAATGTTCCGTTATTCCGCGGATGTCATGTTCGGTAGTGTAGCCAGATTGTGTGTTTCTTTTAAGTTTGTCCTAATCTCTGTCTCATTATTACCAAGGTATTTTATGTCTTTTGAATAAAATGGGATTTTGCTACTATGTACATGAGTTAAAATACAATGTAGTGGCTATGGTTGTTTTTATATACAACTTTTCCGGTTTTTCTAAAGCGTAACAATTTTTTTATAAAGTAACGAAAGAATTGCAATTGTTTCTGTTATTTTCTACCTGTTTGCCAAAAATTTCCTGCTGTTTTTGAAACTTTTACGTTTTAAAACATAATTAGATGTATTTTTTCATTTTACTTTTTAGACTTTGTGTGCAAAGTGGGATTTACACACTGTGCGAAGTAGTCTAAATTTTTGCAGGGAACACACAAAAAATAAATATATCTGGTAACACTTATTCCTAGTTAATTCGAGAGACCGAAAAAATAAAGAAAATTAATTCAAAGAGAAACGAATAAAGTAAGAGAATACGAAGCAATAACAAATCAGATTTGGAAACCCGAGATTTTAAAAAGGGTACTTTTTCAAATATAAAGTACCAAATTACTTTAATTTCTTTTCAACATAAGAAGCCGAAATGTGTAATTATCTAAAACTATGCCTATTAAAAAGACATATTGATGAAAAGAACCGATGGATGGATTTACCGAAAATTGAGAGTACATGTTAAAATATAAAATGTAATATTTTTAGTACTGAAGAAAATATAATAGCACTAACTTTTCCATACCTGATAAAATTTCTATAAATACCACTTCTTTTCAAGCAGCAACAACATAACGATTTTGGAAAGCAGCTGAACCACACAGAAAAATTCAAAGTGAAATTTATTAAAACTAATTACCATAAAAAAATAAACAACAGCTCGTTAGTGATTTCATTTGTATTTTTATAATATCCAAAACAATTTCTAAGTTTCTTACAATAAATTATTTTTGACGCAACTACAACAGTTGAGAGAATAATTAAAAAATACCGTGTACAAAGTATTAAATCAAAAATAGTTAAAAAATAAAAGTGAAAATTTGTGAAAAATACATTAAATTATTTTTTTGTAAAAACAAACACTAATCAAAATTAAAATTTGCAAAAATTTTAGCAGCGAACGAAATATACAAACACACTACATAAATATATTTTCATTGTAAACGTCATTATCTAGTTACAAAACAATTGCTTCGAACGAATGCCAACGAGAAAAAAGCAACAAAAATAAACTGCTGGCAACAAAAGTCAATAAAACGAAGAAAAGAAAGAAAACACAATAACAAACAACTACGTGCATAGAGAGAAAAATATATTTGATTTTTCCGTTTTATTAGCATTTAAAAAAGCAACATTTTACAGTTTAAAAAGGCAGATTGTATCTAAATTGAATTCCTCGCCTTTCCTCCAAAGTTTAGTCACTTTATATTGTTGCATTTACGGATTTTCATATTATGAATCTATCATTTGCTGGTTGCGGATTTTTAGGCATTTATCATGTTGGTGTGGCCGTTTGTTTTAAAAAGTATGCCCCACATCTGCTCTTAGAAAAGATAGCTGGTGCATCGGCTGGAGCTCTGGCAGCATGTTGCCTTTTGTGCGATTTGCCTTTGGGTAAGTTACAGATGTTATAACACCATATTTTAACACAAATTAGAATATCAAAAATATGTTTTTTTTTATATAAAATACCTATACTAGTACCAAGGTACTTAGTATACTTTCGCAATTGTACCATAAGATGGACTGAAGTAGCTTAGCTCAGTACCACTAAATTGCGTAGAAAAAATAAAGCATATGCCCAAATAAATACGGGGGCTCGTCATTTGTAGTACATATACTTACACACTAAAATATATACATATGTATGTATACATATTTATATTTACAGACAATGAATCTTGTAGTATTGTATCCATAACCAAACAATTAAGACGCAATAATATCTTTTATGTTTGATATACATACCCACTTCCATATACATATAATATACATATATATGTATGTATGTACGAACAACTATATTTTGTATGAAAAACAAACATTTAAATTACATATACATACATATATATATGTATGTTTATATGTATATCGCTCGATTCTTAAATTCGTTGTTTTTGAATTAAATACAATATAATTTCTGCGCTACAATATTTAAAATAATTTTTTCCCTTTACAAAAATTCCAATCATTTTCGATCAAGAGTATTTTTTTTTTGTTTTAAATATCTATGTATAAAACTAATTTCATGATTGGAAAGAATGTGAAATCAGTTTAGAAATAAAGATTACTTTCACAGCCTATTAATTCGGATCGAGTATTTTGAGTTATGGCCCTTTAGCAGCAAATAAGCGATATGTGTAAATATCATCTTATTCTAATAAACAACGAAATCGAAAATATGTAGTGTTCATATGGGAAATCTTCATAGAATATACAAATGAACATACATACTATACATATGTATTTATGTAACACATTAAAACATACTCGTAGAAAGAAAAATATCATGTGATTGTAGGTCATATCGCAGCTATTTAGCTTAAGAATAATTCTCTGTTTTTGTTTGCGAAAAATAAATGTGCGTTATATTAAATAAATTGTTTTTTAGATATTTCTTCCCATTATTTGTATGTACTAACACAAATATTATGTATTTTTCTTTTTAAGCATTTACTTATTCAAAATTACTCATAAAAAGTTGTATGAAGAGTTCCGTATTATAAAATAACAATTTTAATATAATATACATATATTGTTAAGAATATTTCTGTTAGGAATTTGTAGGCGATACCTTTTTAAAATAAAACAATAAGTTGATCAGTTATTGTCAGTTAGTCGCATATATTAAAATTATGGTTTCTTTATGCGAAATACAATTTCTAAGGAAGCATTGTTAATATGGTATTAAAAATATTTCGATTCTATACCTAACTCCTATTTATATAATACAATTTGCTAATAGTTCCTTACTATAAGGACAAATTGTATTTTCATTGATTTTATTTAATCTTTATCGTTTTCAATAATATACAATAATAAACCACATGCCGAGTTTTAAATAAATACAAAGTAATAAAATTATAATATAAATGCATTGATTTATAATAATCTCTTAATAAATGCGTATGTAAATGTAATTACGTATGTGTGTGTGATTATATAGTATATCTTCAATGTAAAAATTAATCATGTATTAGGGTCCTTAAAAATGTTTCAAATAAGTCATATACTATATATGAACTGTTATTCAAAATTATAGTAGATTTTTACATTATATTTCGAGATAGAACAACGAAGGACCTGACAAAAGAAGAATCATTGATGATCAATATTTTACATTTTAAAATTATTTTTTTCATGAATCATTTTCTATCAGAAAGTAACTTCTATTAGACCTATTAGGTTTCTCATAAAACTTATCTATATGATTTTCTTATAAATAGAAACCATTTCAATTATTAACGAAATTTGTATTATAACTAAACAATTTTTGTATTATTTATATATTGTTAAAATTCGTCATCATATAATTTTTTCAAGCGCAAAAAGTTCAAAGTTTACTTTAATAAAACAACTTATTTGCTATCTATAATTACATTGTGAATGTAAAATTAACAAATAATAAAGAAAAATATTTGTTTATGTGTATGAGTTTTTTGTAAATTGTCTTTGTGCGTTCGATTACAATTAAATTTATTTAGATATCGTAAAAAGTAAAAATTCTGCCATTATTATTGCAGTTGTTTATATTTACATACATATACACATTTATATTTAAAAAATGCTTATCTACAAATTGCAAAAATTTTAGGGCATTGACGGTTTTTTTTATTAAAAATAAATCAGCTCAAAATTTTTAATAAGTTTAAATATAAAACAAAAATTAAATCATCACTTGAAAACCTATTTCGCTACACAAAGAAGTTTTGATAAGCTAACACTTTTTGTTTAGATTTTCATTATTTGATTATTGAATGTGATAAAGCTATAATATAAACCAAGTATGTACATATGTGTCTATTCTTATATACCCTTCTCAAATAGTGTACTAAGGAACATATTGAATTAATAATGCTTCTTTCTTTTATTACTTTAGTTGTTTTAATTCCAAGTGATAATTGCAAATATGGCTAATTTTAAAATTTGTTGGTGCATATAGGTGAAATACATACATACTTGTGTTTTTTTTTGTACTAAATAATGCAATTTTAATCATTTAGTTCATAACAATAGTTGGTCGTTCATAAACGTACATATTATTCATGCATATAGTTTAACATCTGTTGTTAGTTTCATTAGACTTTGCTAGTGGTATTAGTAGGTTATTAATGATAACAAAATCAGCGACCTCTCATTTACAAGTCTGTGTGTATGTTAATTTGTCCTTTTAAATTAAAGCAAAAATATTTTAATTGAGATTTTTAAATGCTTGAATAATGTAATCCACAATGCGTTATTCTGATGTATTAGGAGAATCAAAAAAATAGTTTCTAAAAATTCCATTGTCTGGTTGGTAGTTGTCAAAATCCTAAATATATTCGGAATGTTTTTGTCAAGTTCTGTTTCATAATATCAGATTATATAAAAATTCAAATTATTGTAATTGGAAAGAAAGGTTATTGCCATAAATATACAATAACTTTTTGTCTTGAATTGATCGTTTATTTTTTAATAAATGTGTATTTCACTTGTATATATACATGTATATTAATTATTGTGTCAAGCTCATGTAAATAATTTTAAAGTAAACAACCTCGTTTCAAATCATATGTGTAAAATATACGCATATTTTCTTAATAATTTAGAATTTACTTTAAAATTAATTTTATAAAGAAAGGGTAATGGGATTTGCTTAGAAATATTTAGCTTTTGATAATTTAAATAGATTGACGTCAATGCACATTTTGATTTGAAATCAACTGATACCTACATATTACCTATATATTTATAGAAGAATGTATGCATTTATTTTGTTAAATTTCCTTATATTGATAATATTAATTTCATTACAATAATAAACAATAGAATCATAATACAAACACATTATTGAATATGTGTTGTCTTCGCTGTTATCAGCTTGTTTTTAAATTATAGTATACGTATTTGATTCATTGTAATTTATAAAAAATATTCTATAATATGGATCATAATATAAAACCATTATACGTTTTATTCGAACAACGACTCGAAGCCGTCCACAGTAATGGTTTATGTTAATTATATGTTTAAAGCACTTAGGTGTATATTTTGCATTCTAAGTTTTGTTTCTAAGGGCTGTAGTAGTATTTGACAATTAATATGTACTGTTTAACTATTAATAAATGACATTTTTTATAATACTATAAATATTGCTAACGGAAATTTTCTTTATTATCCGTTGCAAAGGTAGTAAAGTCATTGCATTTATATAGTTTTTTAACATTTTTAAAATACCCAATATATTATTAAAAAAAATAAAATACAATACAAAATATTCACGAAAGTACTATTTCTAGTGACCATTGAAACCCAAAAATAAGAAAGTATTAACAGAGATAAGTAATTAGTTTTTTTTTTAAGAAAGTATGTATCAATGTTCACTGGAAATAGTTCCGAAAAAAAAAATAATATTTCATAAACCTATTTCTAATTTTATTTATTGACATTGAAAATTAGCCAGCGGAAGGTATCCGTTTTGAATGAGAAACCTTTCCTGTAATCCACTTTACTAAGTAGGTATATACACCAAATCATACGATTTATCAATACAAAACAGATGGAATGAGAAACTGAGAGTATTGACTTGCTTTTATGTCTGCTGATGACGGAACGCATTTATTTATAACATAATAAACCTTGGAAACGATAAAACATTCACCATACTCATACAATCATATTTTTAGGGCTCTTGCAAGAATAAGTGAAAACCGGTATATGGCATTACATACATACGTATTTATATAAGGGGGTGTGTCTCTCTGACTCAAATATAAATTGTATTTATATAGCTGTGTGTACCTAAATACATGCGTATATGTGTACGTGTTTGTGGATGGTACCTTTGCATTCAATATTGTGCTCATCCTTAAGGTTGATGACCGTATTTTGTTTAATGGGTGACGACCTACTTAAATTTGTTTTCATTTTTTACTTCATATGTTCAATGGAATTTTACCGGAATTTTCCTATGCAGAATAACACACATGCATTTAGATTGCATATAGTAGATGTTCTAGAGTTTTCTCAAGGAATCTATGAATAAATATTTACATAAACATATGTTACATATCTTGGAATGTTTGGAGTAGGGTTTGTAACAATAATAAAAATAATACTTATACACAAATAGAAACATAATAAATTAATAAATATGAAATTATTATTGTACTAAAATAGTTACTTATTATGTATGTATACTCCTTTAATGTATAGTTTGTTTATTTGAAATTATAAACCAAAACCGCAAAAAGGTGGTAGAGTTAAAAAACCCAAGGTCATATCGTACATATTTTTAAAAATAGGAATTTATTAGTTTACTTATCACGTGACGGTGTATAAATTATATGACAATAAGGTGTTTCGAAATTAAAAAAAAATAGATTAAATTCACAATTCTAAGTTCTGGTTGCAAATATATTACTACATACTTCCTTATCATAGGTTGTTTTGTTGGAAAACCACTTTTAATATGTTCCGATAGAGTTAAACAATTTTATAACTTTAAATTTGTGAAGGGAATCACATTGGACCTTATGGTCTCCGAGTGGATATGCTTCTTTTTATGGTGCATAACCCTTCCAAACCTAAACCTAAACTTGTGAGGATATTCTTAAATATATTCCAAATTAAATAAAATGTATATTTAGCAAATGTACTTTTTTCCCATTGGGACACTCTAAACATAAGGGAAATGTTATTGTGCGTTATCTTAAAGCCACATGTTGAAAATTATGTTGTTGACACACATACATATATACACATATACATGTAGATATTTCAGTATAGTTTACAAAATGTAAAAATATTCCACTGATAATGAGTTTGGCCTCTATTTTTATGGAGGCTCGTCATCTCTTGTTTTTGTAAATGTTGTAACATTGTTAGTGCTCATCTAAAATGGTTTCGTTTTAGTTTTCCACATTTTGCGCCCGTGCCTCTTTATTTTTATGAAAAATTAATGTTATGTACATACTTATGTATGTGTTAGTTATAAGAAACTTACGAAAATTGTTTTTTTCTTAATACAAAATGGGAAATTTGTAACAAGTTGAAGGTCGGTCGTGTTTTTAGATCATGGTGTTTACATTTAAAATATTTAAGATTTTTTTTATATATGTACATATGAAAATAAATATATATACATATATTGAATATTTAGGTACTCCCGCTGCCCCTACTTTTATTATACAAATGTATGTATGTGTCTACAGTATGCACTATATCGTTATATTTTATAAATTTTGTTTTGATACATTTTAAATAATAAAAACAACTATGTTATTTGTTTATTATTGACATTTGTTTACGTAGTAGCTTTATTTTTGTGGTCAACAATTTATAAATAAATTGATTGTAGCAAATGTAATGCATGACAAATATTGTTTACTTCAAAATATTTTTACACTAAAACATCTATTCATACGTACATATGTATGTATTTGGTTTTCTGAGTATTTTTGAGTACTCGCAAATCTGACAAGCATTGTAACTGACCAATTAAGTAATACTGTTGCCCTATAAAGTATACATTTCGAGAAATTAAAAAAGTCATATATTCATTAAAAAATAGGCATAACATACATTTTTTATATAGGATTATCGAAAAACAAATAGTTTTTTTTATCAACCTACAAACTACACACAATAAACTTCATACGCACTTTAATGCTTATCAGTAAATGTGCTAATAATTTCGGCACAAAAGACCCCCTAAAATGTGAATGATAAGAATTCTCAATTAAATACATACGCAGTTTTAATTGAACTGCTGTTTTCAGTTTTATTATTTAGTACAATAAAATAATGCGGCTATTATGTAAAGATATTTCGATAAAAATCAAAAGAATCAAATGTAAAATTCTTTGAAATATGAATATTTAAAATTATAAAGTTGTAATTATTATTTTCGAAATCAAATTTCAATCTATAGAAGTCAGCTAAGCAAGTTTCCGTGAAGATTAACAAATATTTATGTGTGCATATTGACTTATCAAACTACTTGCGCTATAAACCTTTTAAATCACATTTCAGTGACAAGATTAATAACTTTTATGCCTGGGAAATGTAATTGACGTCAATATACATATGTATATATATGAATATTTTCACAAAGAATTAAAAATTCCTTATTTTTCAAATTATATATTATTCGTATTCATTAATTATCCCTGAAATTTCACTAATATTATTGTTATTATAAATATTTTAAGAAATTAAGTGTTTAGTTATTATTTTTTAAATTAATAAAGTTTCTTTAAAAAAATAAAACTTTATCAGTAAAAGTATCTAAAAGTACAATAATATAACTTCTGTTCTATATATCTTCATTGATTATAAAAATGAGAGCACGCCACTATTTATACCCTACACCACTTTAGTGGGGAGGGTATATTGGATTTGTGCTGATGTTTGTAACATATAAAAATATTCGTCCTAGACCCACCTTAAAGTATACCAATCGGCTTAGAATCGTTTTCTGAGTCGATTAAGCTATGTCCGTCCGTCTGGCTGGCTGGCTGGCTGTCCATGTAAACCTTGTGCGCAAGCTACAGGTCGCAATTTTCAAGATAATTGGATGAAATTTGGCACGCACGTTTTATTTGACCCACGGACGAAGCCTATTGAAAATGGTTAAAATCGGTCAATTATTTCACCTAGCCCCCATAGAACAGAACCTCCCGAAAAGGGCTTCTGAGCTCATAATTATGTTAAATATACAGATATATCGATAAAATACGGCATAACTAAGTTTTATAGAAGTCTTGATAACCCTGCCAAATTTCATAAAGATCGGGCCCCATTTGACCCTAGCTCCCATACAAAATCCCCTTCAGAAAATTACTTGAATGTCCCAAATTAACTTATAAACACAAATATCGCGATGAAATTCAGCACAATAAAATATTATGTAAATATAAATATATTCACAAAATTTTATCAGGCTTGGTCCATATTTGCCCCTAGCCCCCATATAAAGCCTCTTTTAGAAAATTAGTTTTTCATCCATAGATTGCTTAAATGTATCGGAACAAGGGAATATTGAAGATAAATGCGATATTATGAAAAATAAATCACATTTAGTATTCATAACTGGTGTAGGGTATCATATGGTCGGCCACGCCCGACTATACTTTCTTACTTGTTTTCTGATAATTCTGTGTTTTAATTGAAATGCTAAACAAAATCTATAATTTGTATTTTTAGGCAGCATGACTTCTGATTTTTTCCGTGTTGTTAATGAAGCTCGCCGTCATTCCTTGGGTCCATTTAGCCCATCTTTCAATATTCAAACTTGTCTTTTTGAAGGTCTACAAAAGCATTTGCCTGATGATGCCCATAAACGAGTCAGTGGTCGCTTGCACATATCTATGACCCGTGTATATGATGGCAAGAATGTTATTATATCAGAGTTCAATTCGCGAGATGAGGTTTTGCAAGCATTGCTATGTGCTTGTTTCATTCCTGGCTTTTCTGGAATACTACCACCCCGCTTTCGGGGCGTCCGTTATATGGATGGTGCATTCTCGGACAATTTACCAATTTTAGATGAAAATACCATAACTGTATCGCCTTTTTGCGGAGAAAGTGATATATGTCCACGCGATCAAAGTTCCCAGTTGTTCCATCTTAATTGGGCCAATACCAGCATTGAGATTTCCAGACAAAATATTAATCGATTCGTTCGTATTCTCTTTCCGCCAAGACCAGAATTTTTATCGAAATTCTGTCAGCAAGGTTTCGATGATGCCCTACAATTTTTGACTCGTAACAATTTAATAAATTGTCGCCGCTGTGTGGCAGTCCAGTCAACATTTGTAGTTTCGGAAACTGTAGCTCAACCTCAAGATTTCGATCCGGAATGTAGAGAATGTAAAAAGCATAGAAAGGTGCGATATATGCATTTTAACTAATCGAAGAAAATTATAATAATTTATATTTTTTCTTGTTTAATTTAGGATGCTTTGACTTCTAATATGCCACAAACTGTATTGGATGTCATACAAGATTATATAGAGCAAGCTAATAAGGGTCTGGCAAATTGGATATTTAAACATCGTGGCATTAAGTTGTTATCCCTGCCAGCCACAGTACCCATGGATTTCTTTTTAGCCACAGTATCCAAGTAAGTAGCTTTATTTATCATAATAAATGTTTAGTTTTAACTTCCCTATATTCTTTAGACTTAGCTCACTGACACCAAAACTTACGAAACAAATGCGTCAGATGGTAGAAGAATTTATATATCAATTAAATAATACTCTCCAAGTGCGTATACTTAATAAGTTTACGGTAAGTTTAACCGTACAACTGAATTTAGAATTATTTAAAATACTAAATATTTCTTCATTTATTCAACTAGATCTGTGATCCACCTCATTTTGATACGACTGGTTTGTTACATTCAAAGAGATTATATGGGCCTAGAGTTTCAATATTAGTAGATGAATGGTAAGTTTAATTTGCTACTCTATTTTTATTAATATTTATTAAAAAATAAAATTTTTTTGAAACAGTGGCGCAGCACCTTTAGAAGATGATGTTGATCATTTTGAACATGTTTTGAAGGTTACAACCCACAATGATGCATTGTATGCTTATTACTACACTGATGATAACACAAATAAAGTAAAAGTTACCGAAATATTTGATATGACAGAAAATATGGATCTTGCAACGGATTTAAAACAGTACGAAGGCTCCGTTGAAGATCATCCAAATCCTCATCAACATCATCACAACACTGTGGTTAGCGAATGGAATGGCGTTGAATCGGGTAATTATACTAATATATATATAATAAAATAGTTTACAAAACAATAGCAATAACGATATTTATTTCATATTACATTTTTAAATCCATATCTAACCCTTCCACATGTAACCATCATTGTAAATAAATCAATAAATTTGTTTTTTACAGTCCAGATAATACCTACACCACCAGATTGTCGTGAAGATATTTTTTAAATTTTGCACCACTTAAACAATATGTTCTACATCAATTACTAATAATTCGCACTTAATCAAACGACAACCACACCAACAACCATCCACTAGAACACACTAATTTACATAAATTCCTTTAATACGATTTGGTTAATAATATTTAAATTTATTTTTAATTTTAATTAAAGGTAAATTTATCTTTTGGATCATTTAATGTTTTTCTTTATATTAAATCGTTTTGTTGTTTGTAATTTAACGCAATCATTGTCATCCTACAGTTCTTGTGTCTTTTAAACTTAGACTTACGAAACTTTTACTTTAATATATTTATAAATAAGAAGGACTTAACATTTATTTCTATTTTTTAGATTTCTTTATTGATCAACAATCATTGTCATCATCGGATTCCAAAATAGTTGGTAGCGAGAGTGAAATGCCAAATCAACTACTTATTATACCAAACGTTTCCCAAACAGCATCAACAGAATCATACAATGCATATCAAATGGCATCGGATACTTCATCAATAGCTATTGAAGATGATAATTTAGTGAATGTTGTCGAAGAGTCTTGTGTTTTTAGTGATCCCGAAGTAGATCATCCATATTATGAAGAAGACGAAGCAACACAGTCATCGGCAGCAACACAACGACACAATAGATATACGCCACATTCTCATGTACATTTAAAGTTGATCTCCACTCAGCAGGAGCCTTTGGTGTCCCCTCATTCCATAACCGATGAACTTTGTATAGATATTGAATGAATGAACTGAAATTGTACATTTCTAAGACTACGCTCTCTCTCACTGTCTCTATTTTCAATTCCTCCGTTTAGGTCTTAAGTTTTTCAATTTCTCGTACTGATTTTTTATTCTTTATTTCCTAAATTATTTATATTTATAAAATAATAAGAAACCATGTAAAGTATAAACGCACAGTCGATAAAAAGCGCTGAAGTCAAAGGTAAAAGCCAAGCTGAAATGCCTTTAAAAATTCATTAACTTAAGGAATTCTGAAAGATGATAGAGATTAGGGTATTTCGAAATGATTTTTCGAAATAAATTTTTTTGTGTTTTTGATATTGCCATTATTAATCTGTTAACATATACACATTATTATTATTAATCATTACGAAAAATGTATAAACTAATATATACCATATTATTTTTTTATCATAATTAAGTATGCAATGTATGTACCTTTCATTACAATTTTAGTTTAAGTAAAGAAAATGTGTAACGAACGAACGTTCTATAAAAAAAATCTAAAATAAAAAATATGTAAAATAAAATAATTATTGTTTTTCTTGTTAAAATCAAGGTGTTATACCTAAAAAATTTATTGTTAAAATCATAAAATTTAAATATGTAGTATGCAAGTACAAGTCTTAAAATGGAAATTTTTATAAAATGATAAAACAGAATATTGAGCGCAGCTCTTAATAAAATTTCCAACTTAGGAAGATTAATTAATAATCATTAGGATCCATTGAGAAGTCAAAAAAATCCGAAATATAATGACGACGATCTAAACGTTTGCTGTATTCATCTCTATTCCAAAACGGTGTCCATTCTATCCAACTGTTGGAACTGTATATTTAAATAAAAGTAAGTTTTTAGAATGAATACGGATTTGTAGGCAACAAATCAAGTTACATCTTAAGTTTTCCTGAGTGATTGCGCCGATGTATGACCGGTGAGGTGTATTGGTCCATATTTAACAAAATTTCTGGATTTGCATTAGTTTCAGCCATAGACTTATGAGGATAGCTAAAATGTATCGATAGGAAGGTTTTAACAAAAATATGTACAATATTGACTTACCCGTTCTTCATAGTCGAATTAAAAATTTTACGATTTTGTACAGGCATTAAACCTTTCCTTAACTGCGTTGTACATTCATACTCTACTCTCTGCCACTGGGGAGAACTGTCGCGGTTGATTATTTATATAGATTAGTAGTTTAATTTATTATTGAAGTATTTCTTACTTTATATGAGTTGAGTTAAATAATGAATCCATTACGGCACTTTCGTTCAAATCATAGTCTCGAATTTCGTCCAAAGATGATTCAAAAGAAGTGCTCTTTCGAAGTGGTTTGCGCTGCAAACGGTTAGTTGAATCTCTGCGCCATACTGGACTAGGATATATTTTTCTTTTTCGCTGAGTGCTAATAAATGAAAACTATTAATAATACTGATCCAACATAGCACCTACTATGTACAATGTATATCAAGAATTTCAAATCTAACTTCTTTAGGATTCAATTATTAATTTCAAAGATCTGGTAGAGAATACCTTACCAATTGTGAATTGGTTTGTTACAAAAACTCTCATCATTTCTTTCTGTTTGTTTTGCAACTTCCGCATTGCGTGGACTTGCATATTCAGTAAGAATATCTAAATTTAGATTTTCTAATTAAAATGTTCACATCAAATAAATAAATCAAACTCTTGTTATACCATATTGCTGGCTTAGTGAATATTCCAGCTGTTGGGGCAATTGTAATTCCATTTTAAATTTGACTCAATCCCAGGATGAAATGATTAATAGTCAAAACAGTTTCAAGATCAACAAATTTGCCAAATTAATTAGCTTCAAAGCAAAAACTGGTTAATCTTAATTTTTACTTAATTTTAATTTCGCATGTAACGGTACTGTGTAAAATGAAGTGTGAAGGGATAATTAATAGTTATATTGCACATGACATACATAAATACATACATATACATACAGACACATTTGAATTCCCAATGGCACAAATCAAATTTCTATTATACTTGAGTACGGATTGAACGATAAGTAAAAGATATACACGATTTTATTAATAACAATGAATATTTTATTTCAATTCATTAGATAACACTCATAATTTAAATAAATTCAACTTGGGTTTGTTGAGAAATAAAAGCAACTAAATAACTGCAAATAAATTTACTCATCGGACACGATATAACCATTGGTTTCAGTCAACATTTTGCCTTAAAAAATAAAGACATTAGATGCTCTACCCATGTTGCTGATGGATTCTTGAAATGCTATGCCTGAACTTTATCCAAAACAATCGGGGCTAAAAAGTAAATAAGTTAGGAGTGAAAATGTTATTCTGTAATACAATTTTATTCGACTTACCCAAACGTATGGCTAAACATAAAACGGTAAACATTATAAAATTATTGCGTACATCAGCTTGTACCCGCTTCTTTTCCTCGGCGGGATCAATTTGTGGGGGCATTCGAAACATTATTTAGTATTTTATAAATGCTTAATTTACGATAAATCCTAAAAATAATGTTCACTAAACGAATAATTTTCAACAAACTCGTGTTTTTTTTATTAAGTAGAAGAAGAAAACAACAGTGTTGTCAACTTTAAAATTTCAAAAAGCACCAAATAACAAATTTTGTAAATTAATTTTTCCACAGAACTCTTCTGAACCGCAAATTAAATAATTATCTTTTATATAGAATATATTATTAACAATAATAGTAAATTTGCACGAATTATTTCCTTTTTTTCTTGCAAAAATAACACAACTTTCCCACGATAAAATTTATTATTTTTTGAAATTAACAACTTTAAAATTTTCTTAATAAAATAGTTTCCACTTCTTTGCACACTTTGTTGTTGCAATGAAGTTGCTGCATCTTTTTCGCTGCAATTTTTATGCAAATCGATGAATTCGCTGTATTTTTTTGCAGCAATTTATCCCGCCACTGACCCGTATGATGACTTTTTGCGCCAAAAAAGTCATCATACCGAGTCTTCATACAACCCCGTGTATTTCTTATGTGTTTGACAACCTAAAGCGCCATGGCGACACATCAAATTGTTTGACTCAAACGGTAAGTTTTTTGATTGTGTTAGTAAAAAAAACTCACACCACACATATACATGTGAGTTTTTTCACTAACCCAATCAAAAAACTTACCGTTTGAGTCAAACAAATTTGATGTGTGGCCGTGGCGCTTAAGGATTTATAAAGATTTCAAACCTTCATACCTTCATACACTTCCTACACATCAAACGCGGCATACATAAATACAACCCTGAATAAAACATTTCAAAATTATTTGACTGTGTATATTTGTTAACGTTGCCAACTTCCTTTTTGCACTAAATAAACGAATGACCAAACAAAACAAACGTCAAAAATTTCTAGAAAATTCATAAGAAAAGAAAAACGGCACAGTTGAAAAAGAAACGCGTTCAAGAAAACAACTCGAAAGAAATTTCCGCTTTTTAATTAAAAAAAGTAAAGGTACATACATATTTTTATTAAAAAATAATAATTATTAAATTGAATCTGTCAAAGTGAAAATCAAACTACACAAATTTAAGTAAAACATCTGTTTAATAAGACATTTAAAACTGGTAATAAAAACACACCTTGAACCAGATATCGAAAATGATAAAATAATTTATTCGGAGTTACGGAATATTTTCCATGTGCAATTTTATTTTGTTAATTTTTTTTGTGTAATCTAATGTATTGTAGAATTTGTTCGCTTTTTATTTAAGTTGTTTACAAAGAATTTTCTGGAATATTAAAAAAATTAACATGAAAAATTGTCGTATGACGTGTGAAAACTATTGATTGATACAAATAAAATTTTTTTCTCCAAATTTTCCTTACAGAATTTCTGGAAGTTTGTGATTTTGGTCATAAGAAGTAGAAAAGAAACAAGCCTAAATTATAGCAAGAAAACCCAATTAAACATTTTGCATTATAAATAATCCGGGAGAATAAATAGCAGAAAAATGTCTGTGATTGGTATTGATTTTGGAAGTGAGTCTTGCTACATTGCCGCCGCTAAGGCTGGTGGTATCGAGACTTTGGCTAATGATTACAGCTTAAGAGCAACTCCGTAAGTATATTAAAATTCAATATTTTATTTAATTTAAGTAAATTGTAAAAATTACAAGAAGAAAGAAAAAATTTTAGTGATTAAGCATTACAAATGCCAAAAAAGTGAGGTTAGAATTAACTTTTTCTCACTTTGTTTTTCGTTCTCTTTTTGACTACTACAAAGAGTAAGTGTTGAAAAAAAAAAAAAAAAAAACAAAAAGTACATGGAAATTACAATAATTTTACAATGTATGTATGCATATTCTTCATATAGGTACAAGGAAAAAATATAAATTTCAGAAAAAATTGTCTTGTTTTACTCGAAATAATAGGGCGTTTTAGTCAATTAAATATTTCAAAACATTTCTATTTAATTCCAGAAGTTTGTTTATTTTTCTAGAATTTATTGATTTTTCAATGACACAGCTGAAATTAATAATGCGTTTATATCGGAATATTCTTCATTATCTCATACTAACAATACAAATGGACGACCAAATTAAATTTGAGTTTGTGATGTTAATGTCACCACTGATTGTACATGGTTACAAATGTCGGCTAAAAAAGAAAGGGTGGCTCTTAGTTTTCAAATCATAATAGGTATTAAAAGTGGTTTATATAAAGGAATTTGAAATCAATATTAATTTTAAGTTTTTATAACAACTTACTATTAATTTTTTATGAGAAAATCATTTTAAAGGAAAATTCTACTTCTGATGGAATCAAATAATTCAACATACAAATGTTAAAGATTAATTTAAATAATCGGAATAGATTTTGTAATAGCCCAAAATTAACGAAATTTTAAAACTAAAATAATTATCCAGAAAAGGTGAATGTATCGGCCGGATGCAACTGTTTCTAAGCTCAGCATCTTCTATTGTTGTTGTAAAATAATCCAATATGTTTTCTCCGCAAAAATGCGAAAATTTCTTTTTCACATGAAACTTAAAATTTTTAATTACTTAAGTCATTTTGATATACCCTGATAGACATAGTACATTCAACAAATAAACTATGTACATACAAAATATTAAATTAGGTGGGTGTAATATTTATTGTTTATACATATTTTTATTATGACCAAAAGCGTCCACTATTTGTTTGCAAAAAGTATCGAAAACTATAAAAATAGTCATCGACCGGCAAATTTTGTGACGACTATACCAATTTGGACGACGACATAATTTATTTAAAGACAATAATATTAAGCAAAGCCAAGATGAAAAATTGTTATTTTTTAATACAAATACCTAAAGTATATATGTACCTATAAAAGACTAGCAGGTATGCGAAACGAAATTTCTTTTATTGGTATTAGAATGTTGCATACATGCATTTAATAAAATTTTTAATTTATTAATCTTTGGTCGATTATTATTGCTGTTATGAAACAAATAGTGTACGTTAGGAAAATTTTATTCTACATTGAAAGAAATTTAATGTTACGTGACCAGCTGTTGGGACTAAACATTCACATATCAACCGACGTACACTTTAAACATACTTAAAACATATTAAACACCTTATTAAAAAGATGAATGAGTCAATTACTTGTTTAAACATTAACTTCTTTCTTATCGTCTGACCAAATTTGTTATGACGTCATTTTTTCTAGATTGTTTTTTTTTTTTTTTGGTAGTGATTTAAAAAATCATACATTTTTTATTTAGTTATTGAGGCTATATGTGTGTGTGTTGATGTTATTCTCTCTTTAATCATAGATCATGTGTAGCGTTCGATGGCAAAAAACGTATTATTGGTGTGGCCGCCAAAAATCAACAAGTCACAAATTTGAAAAACACAGTAAGTGGCTTTAAACGTTTATTGGGGCGTAAATTCAACGATCCCCATGTTCAACGTGAACTCAGCAGCATTCCAACAAAAGTCGAGGCTTTACCAGATGGCAGCATCGGCTTCCGTGTAAATTATTTGGACCAGGAGCAATGTTTCACACCTGAACAGTTGACCGCCATGTTGTTCACCAAATTAAAAGAGACATCTACTCATGCTTTAGGCGCCCAGGTAAGTGGCTAGAATGATGAGTGGTGTAATATAATTTAAATATTAACGACTTATTTGTTTGTTTTTAGGTAAATGATTGTGTTATAACTTGTCCCGTGTACTTCACGAATGCTGAGCGTAGGGCTTTGCTTGATGCTGCCCAAATTGCCGGTCTCAATGTCTTGCGTCTTATGAATGAGACCACAGCTACGGCTTTGTCGTATGGTTTCTATAAGCAGGACTTGCCCGAAGATAAGCCACGTAATGTCGTATTTGTGGACTGTGGTCACTCATCACTGCAGGTCAGTGCGTGTGCCTTTACGAAGGGCAAACTTAAGATGCTGGCCAGCAGTTGGGATCAGGTGGGAGGCCGGGACATAGATTTTGCCCTAGCTGAGCACTTTGCTAAGGAATTCAACGACCGCTACAAGATTAATGCTAAAACAAATGCTCGTTCTTGGCTGCGTCTTATCACCGAAATTGAAAAGTTGAAGAAGCAAATGTCTGCCAACAGCACTAAACTGCCCCTCGGCATCGAGTGTTTCATGGATGATATTGATGTATCATCTAGCATGCAACGTTCTGAAATGGAAGAGTTGTGTGCTCCTGTTTTCCAACGGGTCGAAGCCACATTTAAAAAATTGTTGGCGGAGTCAAAACTTACCCTGGAGGAGATTCACTCGGTGGAAGTTGTGGGCGGTAGCACTCGCATTCCTGCTATTAAGCATTTAATCGAACAGGTCTTCGGAAAGACGGCCAGCACAACATTGAACCAAGACGAGTCAGTTTCTCGTGGAGGTGCCTTGCAGTGCGCCATAATGTCGCCCGCTGTACGTGTACGCGAGTTTGGTGTTACTGACATCCAGAATTACGCCGTTAAAGTTACTTGGGATGGGGAAGGTTCTCTTCCCGGAGGTGGTATCGAGGTGTTCCCCGTATTTCACGCTGCTCCCTTCAGTCGTCTGTTAACGCTGAACCGCAAAGAGCCTTTCACTATGACCGTTCAGTATGCCCAAGCCGTTCCTTATCCAGATCCCACAATTGGTCGCTGGACCATAAAGGATGTCAAGCCCAACGAGAAGGGAGAGTACTCCGAGGTCAAGGTGAAAGTCAGAATTAATCACCACGGTATTGTCTTGATTTCAAGTGCCTCATTGGTCGACAAGAAGGAGGTGGAGGAACCTGCCACCCCTCAACCAGAACAACAATCAAATGCTGAACAGCCCGCTGCCGGTGAAGGCCAACCACCAAATGCTGGCGAACCAATGGATGTCTCACAAGAGGTAAAAACAATCTCAGTGTTATTATCAATCGATACATTTTGAAGTAGAATCTAGTATTGAAGTGCTCTCTGTTGTCACAACATTCAGTTTTTTAAATTTTATTTTCAAAGTTGTAGAAACATTTCGCTAGAGGCGGTACATCAATTTTAAATGTAAAAAATAGTTTCTTTTCGGACATTAATGTTTTATTTTTGTTAACTAACCCTATCCTTTCTGTTTCATTTGGTTTCCATTTATTTTGTATTACTTTTCCCCTCCTTAATATTTCCATTCCTGTTTTAATTATTAAGTTGCGCATCTTAACCATATTTTTTTTGCACATAATTGGTTTGTCGTTCTTCATTAATTGTGTGTAGTAATTGCAAAAAACGTAAATCATCAATTTTGAAATTTGATTTTTCTGTTTTTGTTGTCTTCTTGGCTTCTCGTTTTGAATCACATCTTATTTTCATCATTGATGATGGTCCATGAACCACTTACTCACACACACTCTCGTAGGCTTTTTATGATAATGAGGATGATAATAATACAACAGCCTCATCGCCTGGACAAGGACAAGGGTGGGCTCAGCGGGTCAAGGGCTGGTTTACTGCGGTACGTTTTCACAATCTCTCTAACGCTTTTTTATTTATTATTAAGACCTTAAATACACTTCCTCTTATGAATGAAAAGAAATAGAAAAACATGCAAAGCAAAAGAAAAAGAAATTGGAAATTTGTTGAACCAAACATGTGTACATCTACATAAACATAATGGCAACTTCTTTGTTTTAGACTAAAGAAGGAAACCGCTCACAAGCCTACCCTTGAGTAACAAACAACTCCACCTTGTCATTAAATTTATTTATTAATCAATATTTGCCATACACACACACTCACATCCACACTATCTAAGATAAGCTTACTTTTTTACTATAATTGCAATCACTCCCTTCCTAAATACAAATAGAATGTCTAACTTTTTGCACTTGATTTTGTTGAGAATTTTAAGGTTTGTTTGTTCTGTTTATTTTCCATTACTAAGGGTTCCTATATAGGCTTTTGTTTTGCTGATTGTTGAGTTGATTGAATAACTCATTTTAAAATTTCAAATTTCCTATTTCTTTTTATTTTACTTTGACTTGTGATGCTTAATATAAAACGTATTTGCTTTATTACTTTTAGGGCGCCGATAAGAAAAAGAAATCATCGAAATTAATCGAATTGCCCATGGATTTCCACACACACGGACATTCGGCAAATGATTTGAGCAATTTGATCCAACAGGAGGCTAAGATGGTATCCAATGATGCCAAGGAAACTGAGCGCATTGATGCTAAAAATGCTTTGGAAGAATTTGTTTATGAAATGCGTAACAAATTACAGGTATGGCTACGATATGGATAGCATATAGTTTGAATTTTACTAATGAGAATCTATTTTACTTTCAGGGCGGTCCTCTGGAACGTTTTGTGGTAGAAAGTGAGCGTGATGCCATCTGCTCACAGCTTAATGATCTGGAGAATTGGTTGTATGAGGATGGAGAAGATTGTGATCGTGATACTTATGTTAATAAACTCAAAGCCTTGCATAATCAAACAAATCCCATCAAAGAAAGAGCCAACGACTTCGAACTATGCCCAGGAGTGTTTGAGGAACTTAAACACGCCATTAATAATGCTCGCGTTGCCGTCAATGAATTTAAGAAGGGATCTCCCAAATACGACCATTTAACTGAAACCGAATTCATTAATGTAGCCGAACATGCTGAAAAAGCCCAAAAATGGCTTGACACTAACATGGCCAAGTTCGCACAGGCACCAAGGACCGCTGACAGCCCTGTAAAGGTTGCCGATATACGTCACGAAGTACAGACTATCAACACCTGCGTCAATTCGGTGATCAATCGTCCTAAGCCAAAACCAGCATCGAAACCAGCACCAGCCAAAGAAAACACTGGCGGAGCTGAACAGCAAAATGGTGAAAATGCTAGCAAATCAGATGCTGATAAATCAGCGCACACAAACAGTGTACCAGATGATTCAACGATGGACGTAGAATAGGGAGGCCGACGCCGATTACAAGGATAACTAGCTAGCAGTATAGATGTATAGAATTTGTAAGACAAGCACACAGCATACAGTTGTTTGGAGCGAAATTTTAAGTTTGGTGGCTTTTAACAAAATGAAAAACACAGACGATACATACACAAAATAAAATAAACAAAACACAATAAAAACCAAACCAACCAATTTACAACACTTCATTTTTAAACTTAAAATGTCATTTAAATGAATTAAAACAACCTAAATAAATTTCTCTCTAATCTCTACAAAACTAAAATAAATAAACTTTAAATAAATCAAACCAACCACACAACTAAAAAAATATAAAATAATTTATACTTAATTATTAACCAAAAATAATTAGTTTACTTTCTTTTAATTCCTTAAACATTTTATAAGTTTTTTTCCTTTCCTCTCCATTCTTCATACCACGACAACTTATTAAAAAACGCAAGAAACAAAATAGCAAAAATAACATTGAAATAAAAATGAAATCCAAATAAATGGATTAAAAACTGAATCGGCTATTTTATTGAATATCAACTAAACATTTTACTAAAATTGCTTTTCATTATAATAAAAATGAATTTAGTTTGATTATTAAATATTCACTCATAAATATTGCCATTTTATAGGTTAAACTGCAACATTTTTAATGAATGTTCATCACATTTTCCTAAATCCAAATTTATAAAAATAACAACATTTAAATGTTTATCTAATTTATAATTTGTTGTTTTCAAGTGGAAACGAATCCAATTTATATGTATTTGTTTTGATAAAAAATAATCATCTAAAAGGAATCTGCAATAAAATTTAAATACATATACAAAAACTTGTGTTTGAATTGTAACATCAATTTTAATCACCACGATTCTGCATATCAATTCTAGTCGAAAATTTCTCCGTTTGGCAACTTTCATATTCTGGAAAAAATAGAGTTGACATCATCCTATTCTTACATATCGCTCATTAACAATAAAACTGGGATAACTCAAAAATCATCGCGCCGAGATAATCGGCTTCGAATATTTAAACATTTACTACAGAAAATTACTCTCTTGTCGAAATTAAAACTTTTTTGACAATAGATATTATAGAAAAACTTAGATTTCAGTCTCGTAGGAAACACAGTATTTTTTTGAGCCACCCTAATGAAGATGTTGTATTTTGTAACACTTTTTGGTAAAGAATTAGAATTGCTAATATGTTCTTGCAAAAAAGTTATATTATTGGCTTTTGTTGTTTCACCTTTATATTATTGATATTTAATTGCCCTTAAGCATAAAACAGAATCATAATTTTGTTAGATTGACCCAATTTTCATAAGAACATGCTTAACAAAAACCGTAGGCGATCAGTTAACAAAAACATAAATTATCTTTTTCTTCCCTCTATCTATTCTTGAATTCTTTTTGCAAAAAGGTTTCTTGGGAGGCATACTTTTTAGTAAAGAATTAGTTTGAATTTAGTCATTCAACATACAAGATGTTGAAATTAAGGGTTTTATGTTTAATTCTTTTGATCCTAGTGATCTCTAGTTTGTGCGCAGAAGCTCAACAACAGCAAAATAAACGGAAGCGGGGTTCTCAAAAGGTTCAACAACAACAAAATTTAAATAAACCACAAAACAATAAACAAAAGGGGAATAATAAGATTAATAAAGTTCCCATTAAAAACAATAAGAATAGACAAGAGAAACCTTTAAAGAAAGTCAAAGATGATATTACACAATTAATACCCGGACTGGGTTCGGTGAAGGGACGCACTTTTAAGTCAGAGTGGAGCGGTAAAACTATTTTGCAATTCTTGGACATTCCCTATGCCAAAGCTCCTTCCGGTTCTTTGAGATTTAAGGCACCTGTGCCCGTCACTCCCTGGTCCAATGTGCTAAGTGCAGATAAACCTCATCATGGCTGTCCTTCCCTGCAGGATTTGGTCAGCTACGAAGCGCTAAAAGCGAAAAAAATCAATGTGGAAGATTGTTTAAGATTGACCGTTAATACGAAATCAGTAAGTTTGTGTGTGAATTACTTCGAGACCTTCGAAGTAGAACATAAGAAATGTAAATCATATTTATTTTTTATTTAGGTTACTGGCAATTCTCCTGTTATGGTTTATGTCCATGGTGACTTCTTATATGATGGTAGTAGTTTAGAGGCTGCCCCAGGATATCTTTTAGAAGAAGATGTCGTTTTGGTTTCTGTGCGCTATCGTTTGGGTCCTTTCGGATTTTTGTCGACAATGACAGACGATATACCTGGAAACGCTGGAGTTAAGGATGTAGTGTTAGCATTGCAATGGATACAAGATCATATTTCAGCCTTCGGAGGTGATCCCACGCGTGTCACTTTGTTTGGGCAAGTTGCTGGTGCAGCTCTCATCAATGTCCTAACCATGAGTCCAGCCGTACCAGAAGGTCTTTTCCACCGTGTAATCTATCATTCGGCCTCCGCTTTATCTCCAGCATTTATTACCGACAATCCTTTACCATCAGCCAAGGATATTGGTAAAATAGCTGGTTGCAAAAATGTAAACAAAGTCGATTCTCTTAACAAATGTTTGCGTAAGTTAAACGCTACTGAATTGTTGGAAGCCTTCAATGTACACAGTACTTCCAAGTTAAGTCAAGGTGTAGGTGCGTCTGGTGCTGTACAATTTGTTGTCGGTGGTCCTTCGGGGATATTGCCTCAATACCCTGCTAAAATACTAACATCTGGAAATTTCAAAGCCTACCCCACTATGGGCGGTAGTGTTAAGAATGGTGGCACTTTTATATTAAGAGGTATCAATCAAAATTTTTACTAATGTTTCAATTAAACACACTTGGTTATTTTCTAAATTTTTTACTCAGATATTTATACGGACATCTTTAACGAAACTATTATCGATGACACCATGAACGGCATAGACTACATAAATCTTATTATATCACAAACCAATGGTGCTGATCCCACCGAGGCTTGGAAGAAGTATGCTGAGGAAGAAGTCTTCACTCCCGAAATAATTAAAAATGGTACATTCCACGCAATGACTCCAGGTTTAATTGATGTAAGTTTCATTTGATAGATGAAAACTTTTCACTAACTTTGTACAATTTTGATTCCACAATATCGATTAATTTTTATATTAAACGAAATATCTTCTAAAATTCTAGCTGTGCAGTACTATTGCTTTTAAAAATCCAGTTTTGTTGGCCCTACAAGGCAACGCACAAAAGTTGCCCAATAGTACATATCTATACTCGTTTGACTATGAGGGCGAGTTAAACCGTTACACAACATCTGATAATGCTGATTATGATATAAATGAGATGCCGTTCGATTTGGGCGTTTCTCTAACTGACGACAATCTCTATTTGTTCCCTTGGCCAAGATATCTCTTACTCAACTCAAATCGTGACATTAAGATTGCTAAGCGCATGGTGTCATTTTGGACTTCGTTTGCTGCCACTGGTAAGCCATCTGCTCCCAATGTTCCAGAATGGCCTGCAATGAACGATGAGACGGGACCATATATGAAAATTGGAAAAACCGTTTCGATTGCTGAAAATTATATCGATGAATTTACCGCTGCCGTTAAGGAAACCGCTGATGGTTATAATCTCGTCAACGAAGAATTCTTTGACAGTTTAGTCGATATTACTGAAAATAAAGAAGGCGATCAATCTGCTGATCAAGAGGAGACAGACAATGAAGAGGGTCGTGGCAATATTGTATTAATAGCCAAAAGGACAAAAAAAATTTAAAACAGACGTAATGATGACTAGGATTATAAATTAAACTATATAGTTATTAAGCACATACCATTTATTGTATGTAACTATTTAATGATTATGTACACTTATATGTAACTACATGTATTTTAATGAAAATAAAATTCAAAATGTACTTTAATTTCTTCTGTTAGAATATTATGATGATCATCACCTCGAGGTTGATGAACTTAAAATATTTAATGCCAGACATTGAACTTAATAATGAAGAAACAATTTAAAATATGTACATAATATGCATATATTAGAAATTAAGACAATAATTATGAGTCTATTTTGATCAGTGTCAGTAGCAAAATTCCCTGTGTCTAATATATTGATCAAAGCTCCAGATATTTCTTTCACTTCAAGGCAAAATCGAAGCCAGATTGATTTACGGAATTGCAACTTAAGATTGTGGATTTTCAAATGAAATAGTAAACACATACTATTATGATGTTTTTTAAGACTTTCTGGCGAATAGACATGACTAATTTGTTGTTACGCCCTTTTGAATTTCATGTTAATAAAGTCGGTGTTTTTGACAATAGAAAAATTTGCGAAAACATGTATTTTAATGCAGTGGACCATTTTCTATCAAAAAGTCGATTTTAAATTTTGGGTTGTTACGCCCTTTTGCATTTCAGGTGACGATATACATATGTAGTACACAAACTCTGATCACTTCTAGTGTATTTCTATTGTACAGTTTTTGTATTTAAACTTTTATTGAAATAGTTTTTTATATGTATCTTGTACTTAATTCAATAATAATTTTAAATTTGCACATTTGAAATATGATCTAACTTTTTTCTTTTAATAGATAAGGATAAGTTCACAAAAGCCTTTTAGACATTTTTTACCAAATTTCATGCATTCCAGGATGCATTCCATATTTTTAGTATGTTATTTAGTTTAATTGACATTTGAAATAAATATTACACGAAATTGAGTATTTTGCAAATATCGGATATATTGTTCACTTTCAACTTGAAAGATTCCAGCAACCAATAATTCTTTATGTACTTGTGAGATTGTATGTGTAAAGATTTATATGTATTTATGTATGTGTGTACATTAGAGTTGAGCAAAAGATATGAGTTTTTCTCATTCATCACTCATTTTGCTCATTAGTGTATAAAACAAACTGGTGTAAAAATTTAGTTGAATCGGATAACGGGATGCCGAAAATCCGTTAAAAAACGAAAAAATGAAAAACGTTACCTACATATTCAAAAAAACATGCATTTTGTTTAAATAAAATATCTATAAAATATGCATTAATTAGTCGTTTTGCTACATATTTGTAAAAGTTCTATTATTTACCCAATTTTACACTTTTCAATCGATTCCTGGCGAGGATTCATGTTATCCGATTCGACTAAAATTTATCACAACTATGCAGGTATTATACACCAATAAATAAAATAATAAAAATCCAAATAAAAATGTGTATTTACTGGGCACTTCTAATGTACATATGTATGCATAAGTATGTACGTATGTATGTACTTATCTGTGTATGTATTTCATAAATTATACATACATATGAATGTATTTAAAGACAATGATTTATGGCATTTAATCGATATGTACAATTAATTTGTTAAGGTCAATTTTCGTTAGTTAGGTTAAGTAAAAAAAAAGAAGTTAAAACGAAAACATATACATTTAGAAAGTTTTCTATTTAGCCACTCCAATAAATAGAAGCATTTGTATTTCTGCTTCTATCGAAATTATTAACAAAGTTCATTCGCGAAACTGAAACAGTGACCCCAAACACATGAATATTTATAGACGAATAAAATTAGTTTGAAAACAAAAATAAGAAATGAAAAAAAAGAAAATAATATAACGTTAAACGCTCTATATATTTTGGCTATTGTGTTTATATGTTTGACTAACATACATATAGCAATTTTTCAGTTGGACTTTTAAGTTGATTATGGAATTAAGATGTCAATATTTATTATTTACACTTCTAAAAGTCTAAATTAGCCGTTTCAAATACTCTATTTAAAAATGAAAATATGTACATGCTACATACATACATACATATGTATGTGTTTTTGTATATTTGAATTAAATATTTAATTTAACAAAAAAATACTTTTTATTTTAGTTTCTATTTGGAAAGAAACGGTGTTGATGAATTAAATGCGATCGATAGATGCATGTTTCTAAATTCGTGGCTTACGGCGTAGTTTGAAAAGTAAAATTTTGAAACAACCACTATTTTTAATGACATTTCCTTGTTTGTTTTTTTCCTCTCAGTTATCAATAGGTGTATTAAATTAGTCTTTCAAAACTTTCACTTAATCGATCATAATTATGTTGTTAAATTACAATTTTGTATTAAATAGAATAAATCCGCTAAAATTTGGTAATTAAGAAATATATATATTTAGTGACAATTATGTTGATTTGTTTATTAAATCCACTAACTAAAAAATAAATTAGCATAATTATAGTATCTAAAATCACACTAAATTATAAATAATGTAATTAAACATATTGCTCAACAACAACATCTCCAAGTTCAAGTTAGGCTCAGAAATAAAGAGAGGTGATAAAACAACGCTACCACACAAGTGTTTGACCAACCGTCATATGCAGATACAGTATCCATCATTCACTATCCACCGTTCACAGCATTTTTTTGCTAAAACATTTTATGCTAATGATTCGAATGATGTTGATTACTTTTTAGATCAAGAAGATCTTCCCATAATTGTTTAATTTATGTCGACGCATTCTTTCACTTTGTTTGGCCAATTTTTAACAATTTCTTAATCTTTTATTTCTGTTTTGGCCCCAAAAGAATTAACACACTCACATACAAACTCATAAAGATTTTGCAAATGTAACATAGAAAGAGGAAAGAAAGAAATTATAAAAAAATATTCGTTGGCTAATTTTTAAAGTGAAATTTGCATTTATTTCTCATTCAGATGATGATCTAGTAAAGTGGCATTCTCCGCCATTCGATGAAATCAGTCTTTAACGCGCATTCTTGGAAAACGGTTCAGATACTGATTGAGCGAATAAACTCGAAAATTAGTCATGTTTTTGAGACTAACGGTATTTCTTAGTCTAGCTTGTTTAGCGATCGCTTCGTATGATGAAGAAAAGGACACGATTATAACCTTACCCAACTTGGGTTCGATACAAGGAAAAGTTATTGAGACTGCGTGGTCGCACAGAGAAGTACTACAGTTTGTTGATGTTAAATATGCAGAAGCACCTTCGGGAAAGTATCGATTTAAGGTGTGTAATCTTTAGTTCAAACTTACGTTGTATTCAAATGGAATTTTACTCTATGTCATAAACTTTGGGATTTGCTAAAACAAACAATTTGCGGAAAGTTTAACAAAATGTGTACGAAATATATAACTTTGAATGTGGTGAAGTCTTAATGACAGAAGCTTAATGGCTAAATTAGTAATATACACACACATACTTATATAAATTATCGTTAGATAAAATTAGAAAGGTGTAGTGTAAAATACACATATGTATGGGACACAATCATATTTTAATATATTAGTTTCCCCGATTCTCGATTTAAACATTGCAATTCTACCATCAAATCTGGACTACTAATAACAAAAAGTAAAATCTCACAACTACAACTAAGAAATTAGTATTTGCTTTTATGATTTTCTACATAAATAATTGTCCAAACGACTTAACTTTTTCAAATGCGTTTTTCACGAAACTAAGTTTTTGGAGTTAATTATAATTAAAATTTTTATAGGCCCCTCGTCCCGTTGAACCTTGGGAAGATACAATGGATGCGACGGCTGAAAAAATTGGTTGTCCTTCAATAGTTTCGATGAATTCATTGCAAAAACTAGATGATTTAATGGATATTGAAGATTGCTTGTCAATGACTATTACAACACCAAACGTGTCTGGCAGTTATCCTGTACTAGTCTACATACATGGAGAATATTTGTATGAGGGCAGTAACTCGGAAGCTCCACCAAATTATCTGTTAGAAAAAGATATTGTTTTGGTAGTGCCGCAATATCGCTTGGGTCCATTTGGTTTTCTATCAACGAAAACTGATGAAATTCCCGGAAACGCTGGAGTTTTGGATATATTTTTGGCATTACAATTTTTGAAATATTTTGTAAAATATTTTGGTGGCAATCCGGATAAAGTGACAGTAGCTGGCCAAGTGGGTGGTGCTGCTATTGCGCATTTATTAACTTTGTCGCCTAAGGTAAGCAAAATTAAATTAAACAGCATGCGAAACTTTAGACAATATTTTGATTTTTGGTGCAGGTTGAAAAGGGATTGTTTCATCAGGTGATATACCATTCCGGGTCAGCTTTAATGCCAACATTTTTGGAGGAAAATCCTCGAAAGTTTGCTCAAGAAATTGCCGAAAAGAACAACTGTACAATGAAAACAGTGAGAGACTTAAATCAGTGTCTAATGGATATGTCGGCTTTGGAATTGCTAGAAGCTTTTATGACACACGGTGTACGTTTGATAATGACTTGCATATAAAGTGAAATACTAATATTTTTATGTATCATTTCAGATTGAAAAGTCAGACTTGGGTGTAGGTCACACTGGTGGCATACAATTCACTATAGGAGGGCCAAGCGGAGTTTTACCAGAACATCCATATGACTTAATGCTGAAATCAAATAATTCATACCCAGCAATGGGTGGTTGTCCAAAAAATGCTGGATCTAGGACACTTAATGGTAAACATTGTTATATACGTTTGAAGTAGTTGTATCACATTTCATATTATCTTTATTTACAGAGATCGTTGAAAATGATTGGGAAGGAAATATACCGGAAGATACTTATAATAGCTATGATTACATTGATCATGTTATCCGACAAGTCGTGGGCACTGACAAAACTATGCTACTGACCAGTTTTGTTACTCATGATTTCTTTAATAGAAGACTTATGGAAAATGGTACATTTCCCACCTTAATACCCAGATTAATTGATGTAAGTTTTTTTTAAAGTACTTAAGTTTATAATTCTAATAATTAAAAAAAAAACAAATTTTTAAGGTGGCTGGTACACTTTTACACAAACTGCCAGTATTACTAGCTTTAAACATGAACAATAAACATGTGCCCGACAATACATTTCTTTATTCATTCGATTATTCGGGAGAATTTAATCGCTATCGAGATATGGATGAGGAGCATAATATGCAAAGTCCTTTTAAGGCTGGTGTCTCTCTTACAGATGAGGCTTTATACTTGTTCCCTTATCCAGAGCATGTCGAAAAATTAAGCCCACCCGATGAATCAATGGCAAAACGTATGGTAGATGTTTGGACTTCATTTGTTATTAACGGCCATCCTTTCGGAAGCCACCGTAGCGGATATTGGCCTCCCATGACCACTTTGTATGGACCCTATTTAAAACTAGATGAAACCTTTACCATAGCCGGCAATTATTTTAAAGAATTTTCGGCTACGATTATGGATGAAGAGTCTGGCCACAGTCTAATAAGAGAAGTTTACTATCTTAGGCGTAATTACAGTGAGAGGCAACAGAAACAGAAACATCGATCAAAAACTGTAAACATGAGAAGAAGATTCACCATTAATCGAGGCAGGCCAACTCGTAGGACAAACAGGAATGCATCAACGAAGAAATCAATTACCAAAAATAGTATAATTAGACGTCAACCAAGTAGAAATAAAGTAATATATAGATTTTAAGAATATTAACCGTTTTATTTTTGTTTTATGAAAATATTGCATTTTGTTCATTAAAAAGGACTTTATGAATATATGAGAACACTAACTAACACATGTACTAATGACTTTTAGAGTTCTTTTATATTGTTTTTCTTGGTTTTTCAAAATAATGAAAGGATGCCTGATAAAAATGTTCCTCTTTGTATGTTTAGAGGGACATCGAAAAATGAAAAATATTTATTATTGATATTTACATATGGCCATAACAGAAGATATAGATTTCTTTTGCTTTAAAAATCATGTGTTTTTAATTTTATTTGAGACACTAAAAATTTTTTCCATCTCTGACAACCGTTAACTTCATAAGGTCAGAAAATTATATTGTAGAAATTACCTTTATATACCCTTCTCGCGAAAGCGAAGGGTATAATAAAAAAATTTAAATGCTTGTAATTAATCTCTTCTCAATTTTTCCAAGTTTCAGTTTTTGTTGCGGATGGCATCTAAAAATATAATTTGTTTTGTTTTTTTTTTTTATATTTTGTAAAAATTTTGTAATGTACGTACTTGTATGTACATATGTTTTAAACTCTATCCAGTAAAGTAGGTGAACTGATAAGTAAAATTTATTTTCATATAAATATACATAAGTACTTTAGTTTTCTCTACTTGCAATAAGTAAGTTTCTATGTGCATAGATTGATCTATTTCAAGAGTTACTTATCAGTAATACAAATATGTGTGTGTATATGTTTGTGCAAATGTATGTATGTATGTAATATTATACTCTAATTGAAAACAATTTTAATGACGCATGTCACGGTAGTTGCCATAGTGTGAATTCATCGGATAATTATATTGAGATGGTAATGGTTGAGCGGGCTTTTCCTGGTGTTCAGTTGGTGCCATTTCATGTGATCTATAGTTGGGATACGAGGATCTGTATTGAGTATTGTAGTTGGGGTATGGTCGATAATTGGGATATGATGATTGATAAGCTTGTTGTGAGTAATTGGTATAGGGCCGTTTTGTGGTTGTAGTCGTGGTCGTACTTGTTGTCGTTTTTACCATAGTGTTATTAGTGTTGGTTGTGTTAAAGAACTCCGGATAAAGGTTTGGAACCGGTATTCCCTCGCCAAAATGATAGTCCAATTCCAATTTACTCTCATGTGTGTTTGTAAAACGTAAAAACGGTCCATACTCTGAAGAAACGTTTGGCCATATACCTGTATTTAGATTGGGTACGCCAAGATTGGCGAAGTTTACCCACATGGTGACCATTGCCCTTGCCATAGATTTGTCCTCGGGATTAAGTTGACTAACCTCGACAGGATACGGAAATAGAAAGATGTTGTCGTCACTTAATGTGGCATCAATTTCAAATGGCAATGGATTTTTCAAGTGTCCAAAACGATGGTATTCGCCACGATAATCAAAACAGTACATGTATGTCGAATGGTTTTTCGATGTAAAACGTATACTATCTATTATAGGTCCACGATATAAAATCAAATTGATCAACTGAAATAATTGTTAGAAAAACTTTTGATAATTGATCACAATGGGTCTTTATATATGCGTACCTCCAGTAATTTTTGCACTAAATTACTCACTGAAGGATTGCGAGCATCTTCAGCGGTAAAAATGTGTTCTAGAGCCCATTGCTTCCATAACATATAATGTTTAGGTTTAGTTGTGTGTTTCAAAACTACGTTAATATAATCCGATATGTTACGGGAGCGTAATTGTACCAATTGATCATAGAACCCTAAAATGTAATAAATATTATGCATTTGTTTCCGAACACTCTACGTAATTTAATTTATGCATGTATCTGCACTTACTGGACATAATGAAAGCTCCGGCATCTTTTGTTACACCTACAATCATTGGTTTGGTGTTGTTGGCCACCATTGATGCTGGATGTTCCGGCAAAAACCCAAGTTTGTCACCCACTATCAATTTGAAACCATTCACAAATTGTAAACCTCTAGGTTCATTGTTTTCCTGGGAGTTATTAAAATTAAATATAAACTTAATATATAAAATTTGTGATCAGTTAATTTAGTATTTCATACAAAATATCTTTTGAAATAATTCAGAAGATCCGAGGTACTCATACGTTCGAAGCAGGATATCAGACCCTCAATGTTTCGGCTAGGTGGACAACGGGCATAATGAGCAAAACTGCGTAAAGTTCCCAAAGGTTGGTCGTCCAGAAAGTAGGGATTAAGAGCTGTGCCAGATTGGAGAATTAATTTATGGAATAAACCTTCGGCCTGAAATCCACATTAAATAAATCTTCTAGTTCGATATCGGTGATTTGTTATTAAATACCTTTCCACTTAAGCTAAGAGCATGAATCAAAGTGGCACCACCCGATTGACCCATTAAAGTAACTTGTTCCGGATTGCCATTAAAACTTCTAATATATTCTTGTATCCACTCTAAAGCCATCTGAATATCGGACAAGGCCACATTTCCAGGCATATCATCAGTTAGCGTAGACAAATAACCGAAAGGTGCCAATCGATAATTAATGGTTACCAAAACAACGTCATTCTCCAAAAAGTAATCAGGTTGACCCTCTTCGGCACTGCCATCAAACAACATTTCACCATGTACAAAGACCAAAACTGGATATGAACCCGATTTCTAAAATGGAGTGTAATTCGTTTACTTGCTGTTGTAAAAAAATTGGGATATAGTTCATACCGCTGGAGTGAACACGTTCAGCGTTAAACAATCATCTACATTTTCAAACCTGCTCTCCTTTTCTCTAATGATATCCAAATCGGGAAATTGAGGACAGTTTGATGGTTCTTTAGTAGCGTCAATTAAATTTTCGATTAACTCTGGGGATACAGCTTTCTAAAATAGTTTTAAGTAAAATCTACTTTGAGCAATTGTCAATAATATTAGATGTTTTACCTGAAATCTCCCTAGTCCCGGTTTAACAGTGCCATACTTTAAACCTAAGTAGGCACTGATAGGTCTATTTTTTATGATTTTAAAATTACTCTGACCACGCACTAAACCTAAACGAGGCACTAATATAACGTTTGGATCTTGTGGCGGAGGTGGATTTTGTTCTGGCCGTGGTTGATACACTCTAGGATGTTGAGGTTCAGCGGAGTATTGTTGTTCTTCATAGTTCGCTTGAGGTGCGCGATGATTGGATTCCTCACCATAATGTTGAGCATCTTGATATTCTCTTGGTGGATTATTTATTTGTCTTTCATACAAGTCATAGTTATTTTGCGACTGATGATGAGGCTGTGATGCACCGTAATTTAGACGAGTATCTAAAGGATGCTGATCGTTAAAATTTCCTTGATCGTCATAATCATCATATTCATTAAAGTTTTGTTGACCCCAACATTGTTGCACTACTAAAGACAACACTAATAATATTTTTAATAATTTTGTCTTAATATACTTCCGATCCATGTTTCTGCTACAGTTGAACAAGTGAAACTGATTTCAATTCAATAAATTTAGAGATTAACAAATCTTTTTTCATTTTTTCCAGTCTCCGACTTCTACGATCACATTAATGTTGCAATCTTTTGGTTCTGAGTTCACAAACATACATAAATACATACATACAATACACTTTATACATTTGTATACATACATACTCATATGTGAGTACAAATGTAATAGACAGATGTCGAAGAAGCCCTTTTGGGGTCAGACTTAATCTTTGAATCTATTTTAATACTTTTGATACAAGAAATGAAATCAAATTATCTACAAACATTTATAAATATGTAAATATTCATAATGCGTTTAAATGTTTGTATCTCAGAATTTTAAAAAATCCCAATTCTTATCAATGATTTTTCATTATTTTTGTTTAATGAGCACATTTATGAGTGTTTTATTTAAATACAATGAAGTACGTACGCATACTTACATAAGTTGTACAATAGGTCGTTTCATTGAAAATTTTTTTAACATATTGTAAATATCAATATGGAGCTAGAATGACATTAATAATATTCAAAATAACTAATAATAATTGGGTATTGATCTGTTTGGAAAAATTTGTAAATAGCAAAAATTTAAGAATGCATGTGACCTACTGACTTTAGATCCTCAAGATAAAGCCGTGTGTGAACTTTTATTTGACTATCTGAAATTCCACAGTAGAGCCTAATATGAGCGAGAATATGTATATGAAACACTCTGTATTTTGTTGTCCTTAAGGGTTAAAACGAACAGCTGATTCTGTACCGTATTATCCTTAGCAACAACCAAAGTTGCTTTCTGCTACTACGTTTTTAGCATACAAATAATAGTAGTAGAATAAGAGAATATTTGAAAATATATTAAAGAGAATTTCCCAAAGCACATTTTAAAGCTGTCTTTTTAAAAGGATATGCTTGTCGAGACAATACTTCAGTTACGAGTTACAATTGAAAAAGAACGATACGATACGAATTAACAAACGTTCAAAACGGGATACTTTTATAAAAAATAATATAATAAATATTATAAAATGAAGTAATTAAAAAACGAATTAAAATTTGTGCACCATTATTGTGAAATTAAACAAAGAAACAAAAAAAAAACAAGTTTAAAGCTTAGTTCTTAATTATAAATATAACAAAAAATTAAAATTGAAATAAATTAAAAATTATTACAAAAAAAATACGGCCACTTAAAAAAATTCACTGTCTGGCATTTCATAGTGTGTGAGAAATTAAATAAATGTTTTTACTTGTAATAACAAAAATAGAATTGTTCAATAATATAATAAATGTTCTTAATAATTTAAAAATATATTAAATGCTATTATAAATAAAAACAAATATTCAATATTGAATAAAAATGTAATAAAAGGTAATTTCTACGAAAATTTTCATAAAATTTGCAATAAAAATTTTAATGTCGCCAAAGAAAAAAAAAAAAAAGAAAAGAAAAAATACAAATAACAACCCCTATTAGTAATAAATAGATTTTCCTCAAGTCACCCTTCATTAGGATTTTGTTCTCTTTCTTGTGCTCTTTATCTTTTTCAACTACGGGATGTTTTTCTCTTTATTTACTACGACCTTATGAGCTTTTCATTCAAGATGTCTGTGGAATGCAAGCTAGTTCTTCCTTAATAGTCTAATAGTAACAATGAAAGTGGGTGGTTGGGTGTTTGTTTGGTTAGGTGTCACGTTGAATTGTAGTTGTATGCGTAATTTAGCGTGAAAGTATGCATTATTATACACTACACTGCGCTACACTTGTATGGCGGTATGTATTTTACACTACACTTTTATTTCCATTAATTGCTTCTAAAGCTGTATGGTAATGTAAAGCGTATAACAAAAATATCTATGTATATATGTACATATAGACACATACCTTGATATATACGAATGTACATACATACATATATTTTATATTATGCATTCCGGTAGCCGGATTTTTACACGCCATTTCTTTGGCGAACATTTTTTAAATTTCTGGGATATACCACATACATATATGTACATATGTATGTTCATATTTGTATATCTGTATGAATTTAAAAATTAAAGTCAAATGTAGATGTTGTCTAAAATGATCAATTATATTTTGATTTATGATAAATATACGAATTTGTTGAAATTGTGTATAATACAAATAAATTTATTGTTAATTGTTTTTATTTTGCATATGTACAGTTTACCCATTAAAATCTTCCCTTTTTTAATGTTCATCACATTTGCCTAGAGTATTCTTTTTATATCGGTGTTAACTTTTCTTTAAGATGAATGAAATGTTTAATTTTTTTTGCTCTACGCTACTTCAAATAAGTAAATATATAGTTAGATACATTTGTATGTATCTAACATGTATATTAATTGTCTGCAAAATATAATGACTATGTGTTATTGTTGTTGCATCTATGACGGATGATGGTGATGAAGAAGGCTATGACTTTGTGTGTTCTTGCAATTAACAGCATAGTCTGAAGTGCAAAAAAAACCCAACGAACAATTTGACATTTATTTGTACATAAGTGGGTGCGTATGTTTGTGTATTTTACGATACAATTTTTCAAGAAAATTTCCTGAGGAGACACGAGATGTTCCATGTTCAAGTAAAATTTTTATTCAGATTCAAAAAAATTTTGATCAGGAGCTGGACCGGGTTACAAGAGTTTTTTGTTAAACAAAATATAAAATATATGGTATCATTTGAAAGCCAGTTTAATATGCACACATACATATTTATAACCTTCATCATGGTTTAGGACTACAATTACAAATATGTAAATACATATGAGATTGAAATATTTTGCTGGGTTTCAGTATACATAAGTACATGTAAAAACAACAGGAACCACTGCAGTTTGAGCAAACATCTACATACATATGTATGTATGTATTTATGTTTATGGGTATATTAGACCTGCTCTTTTAAAATAATACACCTTACATAAACCATTTAAAAGCTGATAAGTATCTATAATACAGATTGTTTAAAAGGTATTAAGCAGATATATAGTATAAATATAGATCAATTTAGGAATCTTCATACAGTCTTGTTTGTCATAGGAGGGATTTTATTTGTATGTCCAACTATATTAAAGAGTATTACAAAGAACATAGTTAATTATAATACCCTTTTTACATTATTGAGCATAATATCCATGGAATATAATTTTTTCTAGGCAATTAGATGTAGCTTAGGAGGACTAATCAATCTTCACATTTTTCAAAACATGTTTTTATATTATTTTATCAAGTTGTAGGGAATACATATAATAAACATCAAATAATCAAAAATTATCTTAGTATTAGAATCAATACAACAAATATCACGACTACAAGCCTTTTGACATCATTTTACATAATTAGAAAAATACAAAGTTGACATTTTTCTCACTTGTTGATTACACCTGGCAGAAAACAAAGCATCTTATTAATTTATAAGACATCTAAGAATATTTATTTCTTTCCTTTCTAGAAGAACTCATGCATTAGTAAAACATTGCGGCAATATGCATTTTAAATAATTCCCGATTTACTTCATTTGAGACCTTTTTTTACACACGTAAATATTTGAAGTTCTATCTTACTGACAAACTAAAAGTTGACGGTATTATGGTGGAGTCATCGAGCTTGGGCAGAACATTGAACAATGCTCCAGTTCAGCCATTACCCACACAATCACCCTCCGGCATGCGTTGCGGTACATTGGAGACCCGCGTGCGTGGAGCTTGGTATCGCGTATTAGTTACTTTAGAAACAGATTATTTGGCCATTAGCCTCGATGAGACGTGTGAAAATGCTGGATCGGGTGATCAATCGACCACACTAAATGGTACTTTAGGGTATGTTTATTTAAAGATAGGTCATTAAGTATTAAGCCTTTATAAATCCCCCAAATTATTCTTGAATCATTTAGGAGTAATCATAGTGGACATAATGGCTCCATTCCATCTTCTGCTTCCATGCAGGGCATGGGCCAAAGTGGTGGTGGTGGCAGCAATACTAATGATATAGATGTAACGGATAATTGCGACCATTTGCTAAATAACAATACTTTAGATAGTGGCATGGATATGTGTGATGTACCTGATCATGTGGCAAATCAAAAGAGACACGTAAGTTGAATACAAATTCCATAAAAAAAGTAAAATGTTTGTTTTTGTATTTTTGCGATAGGAAGTTATTCATATTACATATATAAATAAACTAAAATTTATTATTTCAATCCTGTAGGTGCGCATTATAAAATCCGAAAATAATGGTCTAGGTATATCTATTAAAGGCGGTCGTGAAAATCGTATGCCAATATTAATATCAAAAATTTTTCGTGGCATGGCCGCAGATCAAGCCAAGGGACTCTATGTGGGCGATGCTATTCTTTCCGTTAACGGAGAAGAATTGCGAGAAGCTACACACGACGAGGCGGTTAGAGCATTAAAAAGAGCTGGACGCGTGGTTGATTTAGAAGGTAAGTGCTAAAATTTTACATTAATATTTTAATTTTTAATTAAGAATATTATGAGTGCATACTAAATTTCGTTTTTGAGATCACAAAATAAATTATTAAAAATATTATATTAAACTTAAAGTTATCCTGGTCTAAAATATTACTATTTTAAACAAAAGCGGACAATTATAAATAATTTAAAAAACCAAACAAAATAAAAAAAGAACATATCACAGAACAGTAGATTAAAGCAGGACAGAACAGAACAGGTCAGAGCCAAAGTACTCAGTCGTATACGATATAAAAAAATAAATAAATCTTGGTACGTGAGTGGCATAGAATACTGCAACTAAAAACCATGATTATTGTTGTTTTCCGATAAAAATTGTTTTTTGAAGTATGTTTGTTGCATAGAGTTGATCTTGTTGTTGTATACATTTGTATGTTCATACACACTGACAAGTGCTTTTAAAATGATTATCATTTATTACAAATTAAAATTCAACATTGAATACTAAAGGTGTTTGCTATTGTTTGTTGTTGTGGATGTAGTATTTATGTGTACTACTCACTCATTCAGTCCTCAATGTACATTGATGATCGTGTTTTTTACGAGTGACTCAGTATGAATGAAGAATTTTTTTGTCGAGATCACAATGGAATTAAAACAAAAATGCGTTTAAACGCGTCATTTTTTTTGAGTTCGAATCGCCTTGATTTTAACCAGAATTGAATTCTTGATCAATTTATAGGTTATTAGTGTGTTCAATATGTAGTAAATTAACATACTTGTCTATGTACATACATACATAGATCATTCATGTCTACATTGTATGTACAGATGAACATTTGTATGTACAATTTTGGCAATTTTTGTTTTTGTTAAAATTTTTTCGCCAATATATGTACTAGAGTAAAAAAAAGTTAAGTTTAACTATAAAAGCTTTTGTTGATAGTTTAATCAACAACAGTTTCATTTCAAATTTATTGAATTCAATATGGTCATCTCAAGAGGATTACAAATTTTAGTAGTAGCTTTGGCTATTAGCTGCACTTTGGCAACACCCATAAAGAGGTCGAAAGCTAAATCGGCAAGACAAATTGAATTTACCACGCCATCATCGCCAGTGGAGCAAAAGACCGGTTATCCAGAAGCTGGTTTCCGCCCAAAGATACCATTCGAATTGCCCAATGAAAAACCTGTGCCTGTCACTGAATCAGTTGAAATCATAACTACCACTCCAGCTGAATCGACTTTAGAGGATTTCGATGAAATTGTACCCACAACTGTTAAACCCGATGTTGTCGATCATACGCCAGCAGATACATATGGTGCTCCCTTGCCCACAACAGACGATGCTGTAGAAGTTGAAGCTGAAGTAGTACCCGCACCAGCTGAGGACTTTCAACCCCCTAGCGAAGAACCCAGCAAGGATTTCTCTTCCGCTTTTGATGTTATTGATAATAATACTGGTGATGTTATTGCTGATCTTCCTACCCTTGAGCAAACCTCAGAAGCGCAAGATTTAGAAGATATCGATCAGCAATTACCTGCTAATACCTATGGCGTTCCTGAAGTGGAATTAAATGAACCAAAGACTGATGTTGAAACCGTAGAACAAGAAAGTGAAATGGAACAAAACAATGTAGCTGAAACTGTAGATGACGAGCAACAACAAGTAGAGGAAGTCGATATTGAAGCCATAGAAGAAGAAGGATCGGCCGAAAGTGAACTTGCCCCAGCATCTGAGTTGGACATTCATGAACCTGCCGATACTTATGGCGCTCCTAGAACAGAGCTTGACGAAGAGAATGAAATCGAATCCGAATTGGCTGAAGTTGAACAACAACTCGAAATTCTTAGTCGTCTCACCCGCTCGAAAACCGGACGCTTGGTAATTTTACCCATTGAAAATAATTTATATTTAGGCCGTTTAGTGTCCAATCAACCAAAACGTGCCCAGCGTAAAAATGGCCGTTTGTTAAAGTTGTAGGTTAATATTGTTGATTTTTTATACTTATTTTGTTGTTGTTGAAACCGAAATAAAATCTTATTATTTCTAAAACGAATTTCAGTTTTACTTTAATTTAAAAGCATAATTCTTTGTTTGAAAACAGGTAAAAAAATACATTTTAATTTGATGTTAAATAATTTTGATAATTTTTTTTGGGGAGTTTTTCGGTTTTTCATTCACTTTCACTGAAAATGTATTGATTTCAATGACTGATTGATGATTGATAATCTTGAAAAATTTATCTTGATGTATAGTAAAGTGTATAAATTGAATAAAACTAAAATAGTTTATATACACTTTGACTTTTGACAATTTATTATTCATACTGAGAATAAAATTTATCATACAAATATTAAGATAGATATTCAAAAATTAATCTTCAAAAAAAAAAAAAAACTTTAAAACGCTTTCAGATGACATTTTAAATAAGAAAAATGTTTCTAGTTGGAAAATATGTGATTCTGTTTTTGACCATTTATTGATTTTGTCCATATGAATCTAGTAGTGTGGGAGTTTGTCTTTTACTTTCTACAACAATAATCATAAGCATAATATGAAGGAGTTTGCAAATGTACAGAAATTGTTTCCTTTTGAAAGTGTGTTGTTGACATTTGATTCCACAGTATTTGATATTCTATGTATTTTTGCTTTCGTTTTGCTTTCAAACTTCTTGCACTTAACTTTTGCATCTTACTTGTGTACATCGGAACATTCGAACATATTGAGTTGTGAGATTGTTTGTGGGCCAAGAATATAAATATTGGCATTGAGAGTTTTCTTTCAAACAGCTTTCAATATAAAGACTTACGCTACTTATAAGTGCATACGTATATAAACACACGCCCTCATAAATATATACACACACGTAAATAAAAGTTCAAATGACTTTAACCAAACCATAAAACGTTCAAAAGTCCATTAGCCAAACCGAACTTAACCAAAGTTTTTCACCCCACCATCATTTATTTTCATCTTTACTTATTTATATTCGTAATGTTCGTCTAGTTTTAACTTAAAATACTTATTTACTTACATACTTAGTTCCTCGTACATTATGTATTTGTCAACTTTTACAAGGGAATAAGTTGGAAATTCATATCCTCATCCACTTCCCCAAACACGTTCACACTGTTTACATTTTGCTGAAATTTAAAGAAAAAATAAATATGAAAATTTTGTTGTATTAAATTCATTATTAATATTTATACAAGTTTTTAAAAAGTTTAAAAAATAATGTTTGCACGTAAAAATAACTAAAATCGAAGGACTTTTGACCTTTATGTAAAAATTGATCCTATTTTTTGAAATACTCTGGAAAAATATGTTTCTTTTTATAAAAAAATATTGGTTTAATCCTGGCAGTTCTTTGTGCCACTTCAGTTTGACATGTATTAAAGAGATGCGTTGCACAAAACTGCAATCATTCAACACGTTTGTTCGCAGCTGAACAAAAAAAAATGTGCTATTATTGTTACTTCGATAAGTATTTATGTAAATATATGTTATTTAAATATGTTTTTGCTGGTACTACGACTGCGATTGTACTTAGCTGTTGTACTATTTGGTAGATTATTTTTTTTTGTTAGCTTAGGATTAGAATTTGAAGATACGAAAAGCAAAAACTGTTTACTTAGCATTTGTTATTGTCAGTTGTTAAAGGGAAGAGGACGTATTGTTGCAGTTGGTGCTACTGCTACTAGTTGAAAAACATTAACAAAAACTAAAATAGAACGGAAAGAAGGACAAAAGTAAAATAAAATATAAATTCAGCAAAATAAAATAAAAAACCTAAAAAGTGCAATGTGAACACATTAGGGTTATAGCCTTTTAACAATAACATCGTATTAAAATATATTTTTAAATAAGCTTTTAAATGTATTCTATTCTAAAATTTCCCAGTAAGTTTCGTTTTATAAAATGCTTGTAAAAGTCTACCAGCACGTATGAGTATTATTAGTAAAATTAAATATTAAGTATGCAAAAATAGGAATTTTGATTAAACTTAATTTCAAAGCTTTTGGGATTTTATTTGGAAGTTTAAGTTAGGTTGATAGGAGGATGTATCTACATCAATTCCGAAGAAATACGCCTAGGCCATTATCGGGCCTGAAGAAAAACATAAATTTTTTTTATGATTAAAAGATTTACTTTTTTGGTCTAATTAGTCCAAACGCTGCATGTAAAGGAAATTTGTATATAAGTGTGAATGTTATGCAATATAAAATAAAGCGGAAAGTATCAATTTTCCATGTCAAACAGTTTATATATATTTTTTTCAAGTTCTATTTCTCGGTACCACATACACATATCACTTTTTTCTTTTTTTGCTGTTCAATTTTGCTGCCAAGACTGCAAATTGTACAAATTTAGTTTAAATGCAATAGTATTTGTTGGTGCTTCTAATATTGTTAAGGGAAGTTGAGCGGAAAGCATAATGAATTTACAAGTTAACATTTACCGTTTTATTTGTCAACATCGTTCTTGTTTAAACATCCTTATAGGTTTGTCATCGTCTACAGTTTTATAGTTACAACTTCTTTTTATTTTCAGTTTGTCGTTGTTGTTATTTGATTGTTATTAAGCAAGGAGAGAGGTTTTGTTTTTTATTATTATTATTATTATTTTTTATATTAAAGTGATTATAAACAAATATTTGCAAAGTAATTACTGACCAGTTGTTACTTATTTATTAAAATGCCGCAATAAACAAAACTAAAAATAGAATTATATTTAATTTTAGAGATTTAAAACGTGTTATATATTTTATATTATTGTTTTTTTTACATACATATACATAGATACTAGAGTAATCAATTGTTTAATTAATTTTAATAACCGGTGTATGAATTTTTATTAAAAAAAAAAAACAAATAAAAGATTTATATTCGAATATGACGAATCTCATATACCCTTCTCCATAGTGTGTTAAAAAAGTTAATAACAATACATTCGGATATGGAAAATATTTGGGATCTTCAGAAAATTAATTTTAACAAATAGACAGACAACCTGACAGACGGACCTGGCTAAATTGGCTCTACTATCTATAAGAATCCAGAATATATATACTTCATAGGTCCGGAAAATTTTCTCACAGAAATTACAAACGGAATGACAAACTTATGTATAACCTTCTCACAGGTGAAGGGTATATAAACTTGCTGCAATATCGCAAATTTAGAATAATAATGTTTTAATAATAAAAATTTCTACTAACAAGAGTTTAAATAATATGAGCATTTTTTTGTAAGACTTCATTAAATAAACCATTTAATGGAAAAATTTAAAAGATAATAGAATTTCATATAGATAATGGAAAGAATATTAAAAATTTTTAGATAATTATTCACAATAGTTTTAATTGAGTAATAAATGCTTTATAAAAAAACAACAACATACATACAAACATATGTGCTTAAAGCAGCGATTGATTTTTTAACAAATATTTGGACTTGTGACTGTGCAAATCATATTCGAACAAAAATATTGACATATTATTAATAGTAAACCAGATTTGAATAAAATAAATATTCCATTCTGATTATTTCTTTATTTTTATCATTATTAAATAAGGCAAATAAATATATTTTGTGGAATACAACAAAAAAAAAAAAACTAAGCTGATGAACTAGTTTTTATGAAAATGAAACCTTAATATTATATCAAATGTTTAATTTTTACAGTAAAATTTTTGCGCGAAGTTACACCGTACTTTAGAAAGGCCAGCATTATTTCGGAAGTTGGCTGGGAATTACAACGAGCATTTTTATGCCCATTAGGACCCGGCGTATCAGCGTCACCTCCTGCACCAAAGACTACACCAAGAGCCGATACCCGCTACATACCATTGCAATTAACACATTTGGCTCGTAACTTGAAATACATCGATCCAGGTTAGTAAATCAGGAAAATCAAATTTAATTAAATCGTTTGTAAAGTTTTTACAAATTACTAATTCTAAGTATAAATCTCACGCTATAAAGACACAACTTTTGAATATAAATATAACTATTTCTATCAACGATTCCAGGATGTAAAACTCAAACAAAAAAAAAAAAAAAAATAGGAAAGTTTTTAATATTAGAAAACTTTTGCCTTTGGTAATATTGTATCTACCAATTTGAGGAAATATAAAAGGAAGATATTTGTCTGAACGTGTCGGAATATAAATATTTTATAAACTGTAATAACGTGTACATTTAAATGTTTTTTGTTGAAATACTAAAGTTGCAATTAGAGTGCAGAAACTTAATTGAAATAAAATTTCATGAGTTGTTGATTGCGAATATATTAGGATCTAGTAATTACTCGTTTACTTTTCCGCAAATCTTTGTCAGGTGACAACAAAATTTATTTTCAAAATATAGTTAAACAAGTTTGGAATATACATATATAAATATGTATGTATGTAAGTAAGAATGTATTTGTTCAACTTATCATACAGTTTGTAGCATATTCCAATAATATTTGAAATTTCACATAAGACTCAACATAAATATTTTCACTGTCTGTGCTAAAGTAAATTATTGTTATTATTATTATTGTGGTTGTTGTGTAAAAAGTTTAAACTTAATTTAAGTTTGAAAAACATAAACATCGTTCTATACACGTCTAATAAACACATGTATGTATAAATGTAGATAGAAAATTACTATCATCATCACTAGTGCAGCAGCAGCAGATGAATTAAAATATCCTTTCACTCCCACTAGTTTTTACAGTTGTTTGTTTTTTTTTTATTCCTATCTAGAAGGATACAAATGTTAGTACATTTGTTCATTTTATACATTTATTTTCCAACAAACATGCGAAAGTTTGTTAGTATGTGTTTGTTGTACATAGTTACAGTGTCAACGAAAACTGACTGTACAAAATCTATACAAATGCTAATTATATTTTGTATTAACTAATACATAGCTTATATTCAGATACTTTTCACCGACACTGTATATGTAATAATTTTGTTAGTTTACAGAGTAATTGTAGCGTTTTTTCCCTCAAAATTATGCTTCATTTAACACTTTTCTAGTTGGAGTAGAGTGGAGTGGGGAAAAAGAGAAGAAAAAGAACGATTTTGCAACTAGAAAACTTAATTAATACCAAAAGTACACATGTGTATAGAAGCGGCAGTGGAATATTTCCCCAATAAACTTGACGTATGCAAAAACTTTCGATGGCAAATGTGTGTTAAATTTTCATTATAGAATTGTTCATATCTTCAGTGTGAATTTGTACAAGTAAAGAGAAAATTTGAAAATCTACTTTCTATCAGAACTGCAGTCAAATGACACTGTGTGGGAGTAGCAGTCAACACATTTACATAAGCCAGTGTAAAATAAGTTTTTCAATCGCGAAACAGCTTGTAATTTGACTGTAAAATACTAACGTACTTAAGTTACCAAACAACATCTGGGTTTGATAAGTACGTTTTTGTATAGGAGAATAAAAAATACATGTAGTTTTTTATATGTATGTATGTAGTCAGTTGAAGCAAGAAGAAATGTAACGCTGTTCGCTAGTAGGAGTTTTAGCCTGTAATAATTTGGTAGTTGCTTGCAACAATGAAAATCAAGATGATGACGTAGACGATTTAAATATTTTATGTACAAGTACAGTTTTTCATGTTCGGTATAAATTCCACTTTAACATTATATAAATACATTGTATTTGTATGTGTATGTGTATGTGTGTTTGTGTAAATGTATTTATATTGTGGATACCTTGTTGCTCTTGTCTCGTTTACAGAAAATCGTTGTCTGGAACTACATTCACCTGATGGTGTACATTCGTGCATATTGCGCGCTTCAGACTCGGCGGAAGCATTAGTATGGTTTAATGCCTTACACAGCGCAATGAGTGGCTCTACTCAACGTGCTTTAGTGGAGGCCAATCGGGCTTTAATAAATGTCATTGGTGAACTGAAACACATCGGATGGCTGAGCAGACGTTTAAGCAACGGCAGTAGTAGCGGTGGGGGTGTAGTGGCAGGAGGTGGAGGAGGCAATGGCAGCAATGCTACTGCAGTTGGTGCCACTAATCCTATGACGGGTACTACAACAAGTGTTGGCAGTGCTGGTGAAGTGGTAAGTTATGAAATTACACTTTTTACGACTTAATTTTTATGTTACAACTTTATGAAACGTAATATTATTTTATTTCCTTCTTATAAATATATTCTCTAGCCAAGTGGTCGTTCGAGTTCGGAGAGCTCTGATGAAAACGATAAATGGCAACCTATATTTGTGTCTGTAACTGAACGTGAATTGCGGTATGTTTGTTTCCCTCTTTATTTCAATGTTTGTGTGTTTTGTAGCTTTATTTGTCTTGCTGGAAATTACTTATTTACTCCATGTATGTCTGTATGTTCTGTTTAAGATTTGAAATTATAATTTATAGTCTTTTTTTAAGGAATCTGCTGCAAAGATATTAGGGTGTTCTGTTAAATCATTTGAATATGTGAACATAAGAGTAGGAATACTCCTCAAACTTTAGATATTACTGTACTTAGGTCAGAATTTAAAATATGTTTAAAAGTTAAACTTTTTTCAATAGATCTTATGAAAAGAAATTTCTTTCTTATGAAGTCAATAAACAGATTCCTATAGTAAAGTGAGCAATCAATGACAAATTTAGTTTCTTAAGTATTTAAATGGTTTAAACTAAATAAAATATCACTGCAATTTGGGGAAAAAAAATATCCCCAAGTGGGACTTGAACTCGAGCCTGAAAAATATTCAATTAATAAAGTGTTTTAATGTATATTGAAATCTATTTTTTTAATCTATTTTAAAGAATAACTATGTGTATGTTTTTATAGTTTGGTTTACTAAAGAATATATTAATTTTCTTTTTCATAGAATCTATGAAAGTGCTCCATGGTCGGTGGAAGCTTGGGGTCGGCCTTTAGAAAGTTTTGCCTTAGCCACTACTCGTTTAGCAGGCGCGGGTAATAATTCATCTTTAAATGTAAGTAAATGAGCAAAAAATTAGCAACATGAAATAATGACTTTGTATAATTTTTCTTTTTGTTTCTTTGTCTGTATTTTTTTATTATTATTATTTTTCTCATTGTTAAATGATTTCAATTGAAACGAAACAGGGACAACAGTCAACTGTGTTTTGTGTACGTTGTGGCACTACACGGGGAGTTTTAGTTTATTGGCTGCGCTCGGAAACCCACCGTGATATGGCTGCCTGGGCTAGAGCATTAGTTCAAGGTTCACATAATGCGGTCAACTATCAGCGTGAATTTTCATTTCGCTGCTTGTATCAAGGCAGACAGTGTCAATTGGTTGTGCATTTAAATCGTGGTTTTTGTCTTTATGAGTGCGGTTATACGGCACCCGCTCAAGCTAAAACACAATTGTGGCAATTTCCTTTTGATAAATTGCGTGGTTCCGCTGACGATGGCAATCGTATGTTATATTTGGATTTTGGCGATGATGGTGAAATTGTAAGTTCATTTTTGTGTATTATTTTCTATTTAACTTTTAACATTCCTAAATGATTACTCAATTAAGTTTTATTATTTTATATTTTTGTTGTATTTAAAACAGGAATTAGACATGGAATGTTGCCCCAAACCCGTAGTATTTGTACTGCACAATTGTCTGTCGGCCAAAGTTCATAATATAGTTTAAAAGCAAAAATCAATAAAAGAAATATTTACTTTGAATTTAACGCATTAGAAGTGAAGGAATGCACCAGATGAAGGACATCACATTTATATACACAAGGTATTTAGTGAAATATTTAAGAAATAATGGAAAACAGAAGAAGATGAAGAATTTTTGTAATTTCATACTTTAACAATAATTGAAAAATAATTTAGTTAAATAGAGTAAAACGTATTACTTAAAAAAAAGCGTAAAAAGAAATTCAAAAAAAGTCCCCATACTAAGTAGCATAAAACATACATATGTAAAATTTCTAAAATAAAATCTAAACATTTCAAATTAATGGAGCTTCCTAAAATATAAAACCCCGAAAAAATAACAAAAAACCCCTTTATACATATCCTGGTTACTAAGAATACATACATAACTTCATATAATTTGTTTTTAATTCCACAAAAATTAATTGATTAATTATGATAAATTTATTGAACATTTATTTAATATTTAGTACTCCATTGTGAGCTTTTTTAAGAACATTATTATATATTTTAATAAAAAATTCATACACATACGTATGTATATGTCTATATGTATGTCCTGAAATTCAATTATTTATATTTAATTTCCATAAACCTAATTTGGTATAGCTGTGGTCAATTAATTAGCACTAAACTTTAACGTGTAATTATTTCATGTAATTATTATCTATATTACTGAAAGAATTTTTAAAAACAATTCTGTAAAATGTTAAAATTGAAATAAGCCATTTCTATTTGTTTTTGGGGCCACTACCGCATTTATCCCCGCAGACAAACAAAAATATCCCACACACAATCAGCATAAAATTCCAAACACACAAATACTGACACATATTTATACATACAGTCATACATACATACGTACAGAGATTTTTTATAAGTTAGTTGTACTCGTAGTTTATACAAGATTCATACATTTAACATTGTAAGTACATTAATTCATACATAAATACATACTCATATATAAAAACACAGATATATACATATAAATAGTACATTCTATCAAAACTAAATAAATACACACATACTTATACATACATTTATATAACCAACCATAATTACATAAACTAATAAATTAAATACTCTTAAAATATTCTTAATAAACTTTTTTATTCTACAAAAATATAATAATACTAAAAAACCAAAACATTCTTCATAAATACAAAAATATCAAAAATCCGATTTGAATCGACTAATGTTAATTAAAACTAATTACACATGAAAAAAAATATTAATATAAACAAAAACTAAATAATTAATAATAAAATTGTATAATTGTAGTACGTAAAAATTACTTTGATTTATTTACTAATTATCAAGTTTTATAGATTTTTTTTGAAATACACAACAAAATAAGACCACATTTAAAAAATTTTAAGTTATTAAGCCTGTTGGCCATTCCCAGTAAAACTTATCTGTATAATACAAGTGTGTGTATTGAAATTTTCTTTTCTAATTACTGTGCAATAAAAAAAATATTTAATATTATTAAATAAAATGAAAACAAAGAACATAAATAGTCATTGTAAATTTTATTTTCTTAGGGCTCATCCCATCCATTGTCATATGATATTCATATGTTAGTTTTATTATGGATTTGGTATTAATGAAAAATTATGTTTGCAAAAGTTGGAAAAACTCATTCCTCACAAAATCATTCATTGGCAATTTTAAACGAAATTAATTAATTGAATAATTTTGAAACCAATAAATATGTAAAACTTAACTTAAACTTGTTTTAAATATTTGTTTTTATTTTCGTAAGATTTCAAAAAAGGTTTGTATTAATGGTTATTCCGTTTTATTTGTTTACTTTTGTTTTATTCAGTTTTAACACTGATTAGAGATGCTGCAGGCGTATGAGTGTTAAACTAGTTCAATTTCAAATCTGTACTTCAACATATTTATCATACGCAGTGGTATTCAACAGAAATATACTTTCTGTTGTGTTAGTTAATTTTGTTAATTTGTTAAGAACTGCAGTTAAATAATGTGAAAAGTAAAAAAATAATGCAAAAAACTTTGATTTTAAATAAATAAACAAAATTCAAATCTAATGCATTTACTAAAAGTCATAAAGAAATTCATGAATTTCAACAACAAACTCTGTCTCTCTGCAGATGAAAATTTATACAATCAACGTTGAAGCATGATGTTGAAGTTTAACGCATGAATGCATAAACAACTTTAAACTTCGTTAAGGTTACACACATATGTACATATAGACTGATACATTCGTACCTATATATGTATGTACATTAAGGTGACCTCAAAAAAAAATTTAGTTTTATTTTCACATAATGGAAATTAACACTTAAAATGTTATAAACAAAATTAAATTGAATGAAGCAGAATGTTTAAAGAACTATTCTAATATTCCTGCTAGTATATGCATACGTACTTTGGTGTTCTGAAAATTGCAGAACTTTAAAAGTATTAAAAAATAATTATTTACAATATACTTTTCCAAAAAAACAAACAAACTGTCTTTTCAAAACAAAACCTACACTTTAAATCCAAATTATATACATTTCAAATATATAAGAATATGCTGAATACAGCAACAATTTGAGGCATACATTTAAAGATCTATTTAAATGTTAAACCACGTAAGTTAAAACGTTATTTGGTTGGCTAGTATGTCTGTTGGTATTTTATACCATGTGTTGGAAGTTTTAAGACCAGTGTTGCATAAAAGCAAATCGGTCAACTGGTATTAATGTGAATCCTTAACAAAATGAATTCCTCTAGCCTTCTCTCTTTCACTGTTTGAAGGCTGCTGTATGCATCAGCAACGTCACCATTTGATATTTCTGCAACTAAAACAAACACTCATGTCTGCTACTGCTGCCAAGTTGGCATGTTGTGGCTTTGCATGTTTGTTAAATAGAAATACATACATGCATATATAGGCAAATGGTGCAAGGATATCTGACTAACTCTAACAATATCTTTCCCTATTCATTCGTTTATTCACCAGCTGACTAAATATTTGTATGTACGTCTGTATGTATGTATGATTGTCTTGATTGTTTGTTTACTTGTCTATCATTTGAGAGTATTGTGAACGCTATACCCATATTTGGCATGATGTACCAACATCAGGCAAGTTCTAGTACCCTTTACTACGCAACTGAAAGGAATAGAATACTTTTTCTATACCAAGTTGGGATTCCCACTAAAATAAATATGGAATAAATAATTATATGAATTTTTGTCAATTCTAAAAATAATATTAAAAGAGAAGAAAATCGGAAAGATGACAAAAAAAAACAATTCACACAACATTTTCAGTTGGCAACATGTTTGAACGTGCATAGCATAACATATGAATCATATTAAATAAATAAACTAATATTCGTATAATCATACTTACATACAAACACACATATTAAAAATAGTCGCTTGTATGTACGTATCTATAAATGTATGTAAACGTGCGTTTTATAAGGTGACCGATGGTGAGAAAAAAAGCCAGCAACGATAACATCAAACTTAATTTAGCTGCAGTAGATTTAAAAGAGTAAAAGCATTGATTTTTTTCAGATAAAATTTTCGACTCTTTTCCCGATTAGTAATCCAGTAAATTTCGTCATGACATAAAACTATGAAATTAAATTATCTTCAAATTTCAAAATCCTAAACAATCTAAAGATATAGTATGCGGAAAATAAAATTTAAATTGATCTATATAAATTTAACTCCAACTATTACAAATGTTGCATCAAGCAAGGCAAACTATATACAATTTGTAGTAGAAACAAAAACATCACTTAATCATTTCATTAATTTAGAGATCTGCAACAAAGGTTCAATTTTTATATTGAATACGTGTAATGAACTTAAGTGCGTTGAATTGTTTTGTGGGTTTTGGTTGATTTTTGTGTTGTTATTTATTGTCGATGACCATAATTTAATTAAATTTAATTAATAAATAAAAGTAAAATGATTCACTTTACTTACATAAATACATTTCCGACTTCCGTGTATACTGGCGCACTGGAAAATATTTGTATCAACCAGGTAAATAAACAGACAATTTTGGTCATATTCAGGGTCAGTAAATAATAAACTACATATTGGCAAGAAGCCATCGAACGGATAGAACATTCTGAAAAGTACAAATGATTGTATGTTTGTGTTTTGTTTTATTTAAATTTTACTATATATAATAATGATAGTGTTGAAAGTTTAGTTTAGTTTTCAAAATCTCTTTACAAAATTAACTACTGTTAAAAAAAAATATATACAACAATAAAAAACACAATGTTCAAAACAACTTTTGTGATCCTTGCGGTGTGTGGAATTGTCACACAAGCTGCTGTAATTAGAACATCGGATAAGGACACTAATATGTTGGAAACAACTACTGTTTCAATAGATGATATGTCTACTACTATGGAACCAGAGTTGACAACCATTAAAGAAGATGATCTTACTACCACAACAACGGAGAGTTTTGGTGCTCTTAGTAGGGATGAGGAAGCCACCATATTACTTGTGGATCAAACTTTATTAGATCCAGCGCCGGCTGAATTAATTAAAACAGAAGCAGAGACGGTTCAAATTGAAAAATCTGGCAAACTTCTGTTATTAAGCACTCAAAAAATTGCAGAAAAAACCAAACAACCCGAAGAAAATCTGGAGGAATCTGAAGAAGAAAATGAAACGGTAGAAAATGTTTCACAAAGCGCCATAGAGACTACCACCGTGGACTCGCTAAATGAAGAGACTACAACGCTATTAAACATGGAAGAAGAACAAACAACTCAAAGTGATTTGCAAACAAAAGATGATGTAAAGTCCGAACAAAAAACAAGTACCGAAAGTGTTACAGAGGACTTGCCAGCTATGGAAAAAATAACCAAATTATATCCAATCAATGACACCCTCTATGCAGACAACAGCAAAACAACTGAACAGAGTTCCACAATAGTTGTAGACGATCAGCCAAAAGAAACATTAAACTCAAATCTTGGTTCCGTTGTCTTAGAAGAAACAGAAGCCGATTATGTTCTAGTGGAGTCAGAGGTCTTGGAAGGTTCATACACCGATGTTGATAGCGAATTACATCTGCAGCCGATTGTTCAATCGGTAGAAATCGTACCTTCTAGTTTGGATGACACCTTACTAATTAACTATGTACAAAGTTGGTAATTCTGATCTAAAGTAGAGTAATGCGCTTTTTTCTCTAAAAAGATTTTTCGTTTTATTTTTGTTAAAACTTTTCAACAGTATTTTAATTTTTAGCTCTTAGGTAACGAATATTTAATAACATTATTATTAGATGTATAAAAATTATTAATAAAAACGAATACAATAATATAAAAATTTTAAAATTTTCGATTTCTTAATGATTTATGTTAGATCGATTTTAAAAGATAACGATAATAAAAAATGTTTACAAATAATAATTCATTTTCATGGGTTAACTAAATGCAGTTGTATGCACCTATATAATTATTTACAAGGACTTGCACACAACTGGAAGCTAGGTAATATAGTAACAAAAAGATGTCAAGGTTCATTACATGTGCAAATCTACAAAAGTGCTGAAAATATTGGCAATGTGGCGAAAATGTGTTAACACTTTTTCAACAGCCCCATTAATTGAAAGAAACTATAGGACGAAAACATTCTCAAATTGTGCATGGGGTCATATTCAGATGGCAAATGATAACTCAAACGTGGATATCGTATGTGTATATTTTGTGAAGGTATCTGTGTGTTTACAAGAATTCACACAAACACTTTTGGAAAGTAATGTTAAAGGAAGAAATGGGTTTATATTCAGTGATACTTAGCGTTCATCATTTAACATTTTTAAAACTTGTGGCTAGTGTTTCGTTCGTTTAAACCAAAAACAATCTTTAATATTTTCTTTTGTTGTCATTTCATTGGTATCACTTGCAGAATCACACTGCAGTTCGGTTAAGTCATAGTGCAAAAGTCGCAAGGTTTTCTATAAGTCATATTGTCAGAAAAGTCAACAACAGAAGCTGTTGACTTTGATGTGCGAGTTGGAGTAAATAAAAACCGTTATTTTTTCACACAATCAACACTTCCATCTGTTTTAATATAAACTGAAAAATTATTGTACTCAGCACAGTGAAATAAATTTAAAGTTAAATTTCAATTAAATAAATTCTATTTAATAATAGATCCTCAATTTTTTATTGCAAGAAACTTTCGAACTTGATTATTATTATTGTTGTAGTTCCAGCATAGTGATTAAAATTGTTTATTTTTTTATAAATATGCAGACACACCAGCACGGTACGAATTGGATGGATCTCATATTCCTAGGACTACTTTCAGACTGCAATATTCAAGGAAGAATTAATAACCACCTTTTACGTATTCACTGATAGATTTTTGAACTGATCAAAATGTCTTTTATTATTATTTGTATTTACAAATCGGTTTAAAATTAAGTGCAGAATTTGAATCTCTGAAGATCTTAACAGTTGAGAAAAGATTTACGCAAAAATTTAAGTTTTTCTTAATTTAAAATTTTAAAAATAAAAATCAAATAAATATTATTAAACACATAAATACATAAGACAATTAGAGAGTCCTCGTTTGTATGGAGGCTTTCAAAATTGAACTACAGTTTTGTTTTTTTGGGGCCACCCAAATGTACATATACATATAAATATAAAGTCGCATAATACATAGTAATGTATAAAAGAATGCATATCATTGGCAAGCATCCAATTATCATTGTTATTATGTCTCTGAGGAGTATAAATTTGTTTAGCTTTAGCATGACAATGCAATTTCATTCCAGTTTTGTGTAGCTGCTGCTGTTGTTGCAGTAGTTTTGTTGTTGTATTTTTAAAGCAACAACTTTTTATTCCACAACAAAAAAACATAAAAATAAATTTTTGTACACAAAACACCCTCAATACTTCATCTCTTTTATACATACTTTATGTCTACATTCACATACAAGTACATATTTATATGTATTTATAACAAAAGGATCATAACTCAAAAAAATGCGTTGTTTCTTATTGCATAAACAATATTAATCGAAATGGATGGATTCTAATATAGAGCAATGTTCAACTGATATAAAGATAAAAGATTTTATTTACTTTATGAAAACATTAATTCATTAAAAAAAACCTAAATTTTGAGTTACGACCATTTGCAAAAGATCGTTAGAAATGTGTGTGAGTTTTACATCAAAAAGATTTATCTTTACTGTGATTTCTTATTGTTACTGTATTGAAATAAAATAGAAGAAAATGAAGAATAAGAAAACAAAATGAAACCAAGATGTTTTTGATAAATGTATACAATAATTTAACAGGACTTTACTACAATAAATGAAGAAGAAGAAGAATTTGTTTTAAGGATAAACTATTAGACCACATGAATAAATGTTTACGAAGAAACCAACGAATGAATAAATATGCACATATTTGCACACATTTACATATAAATAAAAAAAAAAACATTTTAAACACAATAATAATGCAATAACTAAAACAACAATACAAACAAAATATTTGGAATTTTTTTAGATTCAATTTATGTTCATTTGGTTTTCTATTACATGCAAGTACACACATACATACATACATATGTATGTATGTACATTTACATGGACATTCTACAGATTCAAAATATATAATAATTTCTTATTATTATTGTTTTTCTATTATTAGGAAATTTTAATAAATATAAGGAAAATTTAAATGAAAAGATCTAATAACTTACGCAACAATCAACATTATCGTATAATATTGAAGATTAATAATTATGATACTCAATTTTGGGGAGGTACATTGACATGTGTTTTATATTTTAAATCGTTTGTACATTGAAAATCACCCATACATACATATTTACATTTGTATGTATAGAAACATAATTATATCTGATTTTGAATAATTCAAACATTTCCATTTTTTAATTATTAATTTTTTTATGAGAATTCATTCATTTTCATTTAAACCCTTAGCAATTTTGTTGTTATAGACATAAATGGTCAAACAAGCATATAAACAAATATGTTTTTTGAATTATGAATAAGTTCATATCAATTAAACGTTTATAATTTAGGCATGTGTTCAATGAACGTGCGCTGAAGCCATAAAATAGTTTAAAATTTTATGAATTTTCTCGTTTAACGAAAACACCATAAAGTTTAGGCCTCCGATTTTAAATACATACAAACAGCCTGATAAACCCAAGCTTTAAAAAAATCTCAAATATGCCAAACATGTCTCTTTGTTAAAAAAGAAAAGAACAACAAATTCGAAATAAGCAAATAACAACAAAAATTAGCTATAGACATTCCTAGATATTCTAAGTTAAGTTAAGAAACATTTTTTTGTATAAATAGTTGCTTACAATAGTTAAACAGTATCAGTTGTCTATTCAACAATACAAATTAAACAATAATTAACTTTTTGTTAAATAACGAAATAAAAAAATCAATTTTTTAACATGGCTAAATTCGTGCAAATCCTTTTCGTCGCTTTGTTGGCTGTAGCTTTGTGCTCCGCTGAAGCTCCCCGTTCCCGCACATCCCGCTTCCAAGCTAGACGCAACCGTTTCTTGGCTCGTCAAGAAGCTGCTGAACCAGCTGCCGTTACTCCTTATCCCACTGCTGATGAATTGAAACCTGAAGTACCTTTTGATGAAGCTGTTGCCGCCGAAGAACAACCCAACCAACCCGATGAAGTCTATGGTCCACCAGAAGAAGAAGCTCCCGTTGAAACTGATGATGTTGCTGCCGCTGAAGAAGAACAAGCTGTTGCCGAAGAAGAGGTTGCTGTTGCCGAAGAAGAAGCTGTTGCCGAAGAAGAAGCTGCTCCCGCCCGTTTAACTGCTCGTCGCACCTCATCTGCCCGCAGAAGTTCAGTCCGTCCCGCTAAATTGCGCAAAGCCGCTCCTGCCCGTCTCCAACTCCAACCCCAATTTGTGCCCCAACCTCTCTTCTACTATGTTGCTCAATAAGTTGTTCAACAATTGTGATTTAATATACAATCTTGTATATTAACTAATTATCTTTAATGCTTTTAACTTTTGTAATAAATTTTAGACATGTTAAAAAATATCGACCACAAAACCACTAACACTTAAATAGAAAAATGATAATAATAAAAAAAACAATAAAAAAATTATATAAATATGTTTTATTTTTTATTTAAAATGAAAATACTTAAGCATGAAAGGACTTTCCTTTCTTGGCATGTTAAAAAATATATATCTGACTCCTATATCCAAAAAATGAGAAACTTTTTATTAGACAAATTACATTGTTCTACAATAGATATTGTTAATCCTTGTATGTATGTATGTAAGTTTGTATTTACTGCAACTAAATTGAAATAAATAAGTCTCCAATGAAAACAAAATTACAACATTATTAGCTTCACTATTTATATACAAACATATATACATACATTTATACAGATTCTTATTCACATTGTTAAACCCAGCATGCACTTGTAAGTTAAATTTATCATTCATGTCCTACATTGGAAATTAAACTTTATTATATTTAAAAATTTTTTTAAATGTTTTCCGATTAAATTATATAACTTATAACTCTTCACCCTATTTGGGCGATCATTAATTATTTTGTTGTTCAAACGAATGTAAATTTCTATAATGTTTCGCAATTGATGGCTGGGTATTCATTATTAATCCTATACATAAACATGTATGTATGTATGTGTATATATACACATAACTAATACATATACCGTATGTTTATCTTTAGAGCCATTTATAAGAGCAACAGGTGTATGGCAAGATTTTACTTGTCCAACTCCCAACCAACATTTTCTATGAAAATCTCCAACCATTTACATAAAATGTGCAACAATTTTTTATCAAATAAATTCTATTAAATTACACAGGCCAATAAATTTTTAATCCAGTGACCAAAGTAACGTTTTCTAAAGGATTGATCCATCAGATCACTTTTTTGAGATATCGTGTCCTAAAAACTGAAAAAACTCCATTTTTGGACATATTTGAAACCCTATAAAAGCGGACATCTATTTATGAAATTCGTTGTGGCCTCCGGTAGGTTTGTGTTCTAGACCGGAGGTGGAAGTGTCGATTCCCACCTGAGGCATTGGTAAAGGAGCGCAAAACAGACCCGATAAAGGCCTAAGTGTAATTCTTCGGATTTGATGTATATAGTACCCCCCTTTGAAACTAAATAACTATGAATTTCGTTATGTCTTCTGAAAGTATAATCTGACTAGTCGTCAGTGCGACTTAAGAATTTCTGAAATTTTTTGAGATTTATGATTGTTTCAAAGTTATACATTGTTCTCTGTGTTTCAACTTTTTAAAATTTTGTCTATGTTATCTGAAGAACGAGCCATTACAGGACCTAACCCTACAATAGTTATCATGTAGGGTATCAAATGGTCAAGTATACTGGACTATACTTTCTTAGGATTATATTATATAAAATATATTTTCAATTTATCAAATAAATTTAGGAAAGGTTCATTGCCTATTTGAAATCAAACATGTGCGTGTGCTGGGTAAGTCGTGATGTATGTATGTACAGATACACTATAGTAAGTACTTTTGTATGTATATATATGATACTTTGGAAGGGAAATTAAAGATGTAAAGCACGTACAGCCGGCATGACTATGATGTGACGGTCGCATGTATTAATTTCTATATTTTATATAAGATTAATATAGCAAAGACATAATATAATGACAGAATCAGCTACATATCTTAATTTATAGTTGAAATGTTTAAAAAAAAAGTTAATTTTCATTTAATTGGTCTAATATCACCCACCATCACAATAAAATTTAAATTTTAGCTTTTAACACTAAAAAAGACTTGTAATAAAAAAATCATATAAATGAAACTGTTAATCATTTAATCGTCAAATCAATTTGTTTATTTAAACAAAATATTTTTGTTGTAAGATGTACGTACATCTGTACATATATACTTCAAGTTGAAAACGTATTTTAATTTTATAAAACCTTTTCTGAAAGCTGCGATTTTTTAGTTAAAAATTTTAAAACATAATTATATAACTATGTCTATTGGGTAATTCCATAATTATATTTTATTTTATTTATATAAAGTAATTTACTTTTTTGTAGTTATTTTTATACAAGAACAAAAATATACTTTAGTTGCCAAAGTCCAAAACACAACAGAAATTGAAAACAATAATACAAAAAAAAAAAAAAAAAAAAAATTACCAAAATATTCCTTTCATGCCAAAATAGAAAAAATAAAAAGCCCCCAAAAACAAACACGAAAAACGAAATAATTTGTATGCAACACGTTATTTGTTTTTTTTTCTGTTTTTTTGATGTTATTTTCGAATACAAATGACTTCCTACTTCCGTTCTAATGGTGGATCTTATACACACACACATAAACACAGATTGCTTTGGTTTGATTGTCAATAAATACATGCATACAGTTACAGACACATATACATATGTGATATATGTTCCTACATACATATGTATGGGTTTATCTGTCTGAATTTGAATTGAGATACAAATAGTAGATGTGTATATTTTAAAATTCGCTGTTAGTATTAGTGTTATACTGACCTAGAAAACTGAAATTAAAACGACAAATATGTATGTTAATTTCGAAAAAATACAATTTTTTATTCAAACAAAGTTTGTTGTTTTTTTTTTCTGAATATAAAATATAGCATGTATATTGTGTTACATTTTGCATGAACTTATTAAAAATATAAAAAAAGTGTAAAAAATATAAACTTAACAGAAGAAATTTAAGTGAAATACTGAAAAATGTTAGATTTAAAACCTTTTTTAAGGAAAATTCTATAAAAATGTCTTAAATGTTTCACCATGATGTTGGTATGGGAGCACTGTAGACAAGAGGTCTGGTAAGCAGAAGAGGATGCACCGAAAAACGTACTGGTATTACGACAGCTCGTTGTTGTTGAGATCTTTGTTGAGTTTGGATGTTAACATTAATGGACTCCGAGTCCGGATCTTCTTTTTCGCCGTCTATGGGCTTTGGAGCCAATGGATTAGTACTGGAACCACACACCGGATGGTTGCTATTATCATGTTGAGGTTTTGCATCCTCTTTCTTTTCGGCTTCTAATTGTAATTGTTCTGATGGTAAGAGAAAAGCTTTAGATGGCCTATAGCCAGCTGCTGGATAAGGTGCTTTAACCTCAGTTTCAGCCGGCAATTCAGTAGTATCTTCGTTGGGCAATTCTGTCAAATTTTCTTCCTCTTTCAGTTGCTGCTCGCTTTTCAACGAAAAGTCCGTGGGCAACAAGAAAGGTATTCTAGGCTGAAAACCAGCTGGAGGGTAAGGAGCCTTGGGTGCTTCAGTTTCTGCCAGTACATCATCTCCACTCTCTACTTTTTCACTATCATCTTCATTTAAGTTATCTTCAGCTATACTGTTAATAGTAGTTGTCTCGTCTTCATATCCTAGCGTCGTTGTGGCGAAATCGATAGTCTCGGTCGTTGATGCAAATACCGATTCATCTGTAACTTGTGCCTCAATATCACTTTGTGCATTTCTCGCGGCTTGCTCGTTTGGCAAAGGAAATGCTCTTGATGGTCTGAAGCCACTTGCAGGATATGGTGCCAGTTTAATTTCTCGCACTGTTGCTTCAATTTCACTGTCATCATCTACAGTTTGATTATCAGTAACATTAGTGCTGTTCTGATTCTGCACACTGTCTTCTATCACTTCTGTATTATAACGGCTGTAGCGAATTTGTCGTGCATTTGCCAAACAAATGAACGAAATTAACACCAACAGCCAGAGACACTTTACATTACATTTTTTAATCACAATCATTTTTACGATTTCTTGCAAACAAAGTAAACAATTTGTAAGATCCTGATTGAAAAGTACACTTATAGACGGCACTGTCAGTTGTTGTTGATTTATTAATCAAAAAATTGAAACAGACTAATTTTATTTCACCCAAAACTCATTAGTTTTATAGAAATTTTCATTAAAATATCGAAGTACAATTAAAAAAATATTATAAATGTTTTGTTTTCTGTTTCACTTCGTTCTATTCTAAATGCTCATTTGAATATTCCACAATGAAACTGAAAGTCTGAGTTATGAATGGCGTCTTTTCCAAATTTGGCATAAATCCAATATTACGTGTATCATTAGTGTCATTACTCAGTTTTATAATGTTTAAACTGGGTTTAAGGTATATGAAATTTATCGTTGTGTATGTTACCCACAATATATTTACATATACATATATTAATGTGTGTGTATGCGTTAAGTTTTGTTTGAAAAACTTTAAAAACTAAAAGAAAAAAGAAAGTTTTCCATGCCTATTTCTAATGTGGAAATAAAAAACATTTTCGCATGAATATAATAAAGTCGAAAACAAAAAGGTAGGGTATGTAAAATTCGTTAAATGAATGCCTATTTTCATACAATTATTAAATTATTACTTGATATTGTCTGTCCATACACATATTTATTAATAATTCTGAACATTAGTTTTGTTTTTATGAATGTTTTACAAATATAGGAGGCAGCAGAAAGGCAATCATCATATTATTTAATGTTCGAGAATTTTATATGTATGTGTGTTAAAATGTATGAATTTATTCGAATCGGTTGTAGGAGTTTGTATCGGGTGTGTGTGTGTATGTCTGCGTGTAAATTTTATTCAATTTGGTTTTGAGGTTTTGTTCTTGTTGTTGTCATTATTATCGTACAATACAACTTGTATTTGATTTTAGGTTTGAGTTTGTATCTGCGTTTATTGTTAGTGTTAGTGTTGATATGCGTATGTCGTACGTGTCTTGTTAGTTAAATACACATATTAGGGTATTCAAACCATCAAATATATTAATGTTGTAAAATTTAAAATAACTAATAAAACTATTAATCTGTTTCATTTAAACAATTTTATTTCAAAACAAATAAAATTTATTGTAATTTGTATATAAAAAATATTGAAGTCTTAACTTCTATATTTGAGTAATTTTTTTTTTAATTTATAATTGAATACCCTAATACCTTTATAAACATACATAAAGTCATTTCCATTTCATTCTATGTGTTTGTTACAATTTTGTTATTAAACGCATAAGTATGTGGTAAAATGAAATTGCTTCTGTGATTATTCGTTAGTTTGTTTGTTTGTTTACGGCTTTGACTGTGTGCCATTTGCTGATATCTACTGCACGTAGGGTGTTACGAGTTGACTAGTTATTAATGTATAATTTAATATCATATTATAAATGTAAAAACCATTTAAGTGCTAATGATTTTCTCTTACCATATTATAAACATTATTTTATATTATAGATATAAAAGAAAGAAATGAAATAAATCCCAGATGAATTGTAACAATTTTTACAGTTAAAGGAACACCCTTATATATAGATATGTATATGTAATATTTTTGTTGATTATGCATACAAAGTGTATTTAATTTATAAGGTGTTTTATTCAAACTAATCATTAGGATTTAACATTTATTTTGATAATAAAACTTAGCATGACATCCCCCCCATGACCTTGAGAAAAATGCACCTTTGTAATTATTTTTATAATAGAACATATCTACTATTAAAAACTAATATTTTTAATTGTATAATGAAATGCATGTAGCAGCATTATATGCTGATTTGTTTAACAAAAATAAATAATGAAAAGAAAAACATCTATTAAAGCATTATTTAAAAGGTTCATTAATTTTCCATGATTTTAATAAAAATTCTATGGCATTTTTGTATCCATAAATTAAAGATCATTTTGTTAATTGTCAATGGACAAATTAGACAATAATATAAACAAATCAATACACATTTATGCAATTCGCAAATAAAGAAAGATGTACTCTAATAAAAAACAAGTTTTCCCGCTCCACAAATATTTAAAATTTTGATTTTTTTTTAAAGATTGCAAATTTTAGTTTTTTATAAGTTTTTGTTCAAGTGTACATACATACATATGCACATGTTATTTTCCAAATTCCCTCATAGTTTATTCCATTTATTTAGACTTTCAAACTCACAAAAACCAAAATTGAAATTGTTCCAAACTATGAAATAGTAAACTTACACATATATGAATGAATATGTATGCATGTAAGTGTGCTTGTGTATATACATATTATAAAAGCCATACAACCATATGTATCACACTAGACATAAGTACTAGTGTATATGTTACACTAAATTGTTTTCTCATTATATTCTACTCGATGCAGACACTTTGCCTGAATTAGCATCTCCCCGTTGCAAAATATTGCTTTTTGGCAAAAAGGAACCATCACTATGATTTCCGGTGAGTTTGAAATTTGTCTACTATTTGTTTATGGCATTAATTGCTAATTGAAATTGTTTGATTTTTTTTTCTATTTTGTACTGCATTTTGGATATTTGTCGTGTTTATTAATGTAGACTGGCTAGAGTTTAGTAGCCAGTGAGTGTGTGTGTGTGTTTTTGGAATGTGTTTTATGGGTAAGTAAGTGGAGTATGTATATAGTAAATAATTGCATATGCTATATGAATGTTCAATAAATGTGCGTGTGTGTATTTTTTTGCATTCTATTCGATTTGTATGGGATTTTTGTCACGTTAGCCCATAAAATCAGCATAACTTTAATTGTCACCAATGAATGAATGAGAATTTGCTTGGTTTTTACCGTAAATGTCCATGATAACCAATCAAGGCAATAGCGGCCACAAATAAGGATCTTAATAAGCTCAACGACGCTTAGAAGTTTCGACGAGTATAAATGAGACGGCGAAACTGAGAACAGGTATCAGTTGCTCCAGGCTTAGCCAAAGCTACACACACATAATCTAAAAATTAACCAGCTTTAAGAAGTTTGTTTTAATCGAAAATGGCCAAATTCCAATTTGCTCTTGTTTTACTTTTGGTGGTCTTGGCTGTATTCAGCTGTGAAGCCCAAAGACAAAGAGTTCGCCCAGGTCGTTTACAACGCAATCGTCAATTGGCGCGCCAAGAAGTCGAAGAACCTATTACACCCTATCCTTCAGCCGATGAATTGAAACCAGAAATTCCATTTGAAGAAGCTGCTCCTGTTCCTGTCGATGAATCCGCCGTTGTGGAAGAGGAAGAAGTATTCCCTGCTGATGAAGCTTCCGAAGGTGCTGCCAACGAACCCATTCCCGATGAGGTTTATGGACCTCCTGAAGAATCCGTTCTCTACAACACTCCCGATGAAGTTTATGGCCCACCAGAAATCGAAGCCAATCAATTACCTGCTGAAGTCACTTTGGCCCGTCAAAGACAACGTCAAGCTCGTTTAGTTCAAGCTCGTCGTAAGGCTGCCTACCGTCAAGCCCGTTTAGCTAAATTGCGTGCTGCCAAACCAAAACGTTCTGCTTAAATTGCTGGTTAATTAGAAAATGTCTCTACTTCCCCCACATTTCTTCAGGAGAAGTTTAGAAGATTTTCGAAATTATTTAAAAACAAATCCCCAAATTAATTCGACACTACTGCTGCCTATTGCTACTACAACGCCCGCTTATTCTATTCACTAGAAATTTTTTCGATATGAAATTAGATATTAATTTAAACGAATTTTATTAAAATAAAATGAGCTTTTTAAAAAAACATCACTAGTATTATTTAAATTATTGTGGTCTTACTGCTGATAAAGTTAAAGGTCAGTACGCTTTATCTATATAAATAAACATTTATCAAATTTTCTTACAAAATTTGTTCTATAAACCTTTGATAAATGTTTATGAAAGAGACCACAAATCTGAATTCTTATCAAACAACTTTTTTTAAATAGTGCATGCAAACTATTGACCACCGATGTTTGTATATTATATACTGTGAGTATGTATATTTATGATTAAAAAGATTTAAAAGTTACAGAATTAATTTTTTTTGGAAGCATCTTGATGTACTCATAGGATTTTTTCAAAAATTATCTACGTCATCGTTTATGGTTATTTTAATATTAATCATCATTATTTACATTTTCATCATTTCAAATCAAAGGAGTGCGCGTTGCCTTTTGTTTTTGGAAAAAGCACGATCATACGCCGCTTGCTTTTGCTTAATTAAAACGTTAAATATTCATACGTATGTACGTTTGTATGAAATACTATGAAATATACTTATGTATATTTTTATATTTTTACTTTGCTTATTAATTTCGTGTTTTTTTTTTCAATGTACTCTTTCGTTTTGCTCGCGTCTCGATGTTGACGTAGTTGTTGGTTTTGTTGCTTGGGAATATCCCAAAACCGCAATGAAATAAAACCCAAACCAGATACTTAGACATTTGAATTATTCTCTTAATATTTTTTACTATGAAATACATATGATGGTGAACAGGGATGCCAAGTCGCATTTGAAACACTGTGATCTCATATCATTAGACAAATTAGATTAGTTTCCAAACTATAATTTATTACATTTAGGTCAAAGAATTTCCTATATTTTTGTGGACTGATATTTATATTAAATATTATATTTTTCTTAATTTTTTTATGTTATTCATCTATTAGAAATAAACTATTAGTGTCATTTATAAATAAGATCTATGGCCATTGTCTGTCTACCTTAAGTAGGGTATTCACAAAAAAACAAGAGATAAACAAAACAATCAATGTAAAAATAAAACAAAAACGAGGGCTACCAGTCTATTTGTCTGTCTGACCGTTTGTTTGAGACGTATGTACATATGTATTTGCAAGTTGTGCTGTGATCTGAAAGATGAGTAAGTAACAAATTTTGCAGGCTTAAAATTATATTAATAAGCAGAAAGAGATGAGAGTTTTCAATGAATAAAAAAGAAACAATATTTTACGAGATTTGTATTTATAAATAAACGAAGTGTTGAGCTCATTTTAGTTTACTTCAAGACGTGAAAGTATCAATTATATAAAATCCAGAGCTACAAAAAAAAAAAAAAAAAAACGCATAAATTCAGTTTTCATTAATTGTATACAGCGCGAATATTTTTTTTAATATAAACGAGTTTTGATTTTATGATCATTTTTTTTTTACCAAACTTAAAAACAAAAATATTATTTATTAAAGTAATTGTGTTTAATTTTAACATGGCTAAAATTATAAAAAATCACCAAATCGGTATTGTGGTAATTGCGCTATTAGTCATGCCCTCTAGCTGGGCCCAAAGGCCTTCATTTGCTGGCAGTCGCCCTACAAATGGTTTAAATCAAAAAGATAAATATCATTCAACCACACCCACGAATACAGACATACAAAATCGTTTTGGTAGTGGAGATGTTCCAGCCGTCCCCAGTCAAATACCATTTGGACAAACACAAAAGCCTCCAGTAGGTTATCCAGTAGTATTTCCAGAATCTGTATATACGGCTTTAGTTAAACCATCAAACAACAATATTGGTCCATCTGTCGTATTTGAGGATCGATTCGGTGATGACAATACCAATACTATATCACCATCATCTTCATCAAATCCTTCGTCATCTGCAACTCAACGACCAGGTGTACCTTTAGATGCCCATGGTGATCAATTATTGATCGATCAGTTAAATCGGATTCCCATCGATAAGCGGCCATTTTGGTTTATTAATTATCAAGCGATAGAAGCACAGCGCAATGGCACTACCAACAATTTCGCTGGTGCTCAAAGCTCTAGAGGTTCCTTTTTCGGTTAAAAAGCCCCTAACAGACACTAATTAACATAGTTTTAAGTCTACTTTAAGTAAATATTGTTAAATACTCAAGTGAATTTATATATTTTTAATATAAATATAAAAAATACCATGTTAAAATCTATTAATTGGTTTTACTGATTATTCAAAAATATAATTTTTACAGTTTCAAAAAAAAAAAACCCTAACCTTTGATTAATTTCTTATCATTTCTTCAAAAATACCCCACACATACACACACATTCATCTGCTTAAATTAAATAAAATAAAAGCACTGTCATAGAGTAGAACAGTACTACAGTTATTACATATATAATTTTCTTATAAATTAGCAAGATAACAGACCTTTTAGTCTCTAGAAATTGGAATAAAAGTATTTCGTTTGAAAAAAGAAACAGGTCCATATGCCATCAGAGATGTCCAATATTACATTTTTATGCGCATAATTACAAATTTCATAACTAAATGTTTTAATGTTTTGTTGAACCACCTATAGTGTGGATTGAAAACTTTCCATTTTAAAAGGTTTTCTGCTTCTCTTGTAAAATTTATAAAATTTTAGATAAAGCTTTTTGCATTTAAGCGACTGTATATTTATACGAAAGTGTTTTCCAATTAAAAATATTCATATATAAATTGGATTGGTGATCTGCATTTAAGACGAGTTTTTTGTTTTCTCTTAATCAATCCCAGCAAAAATTTATATTGAAAAGTAATACAATACACAATAGCATTTTAAGTCATTAATTTAAGTTGACAATGGTATTAGAGGTAAGTACTTTCCATGATCCTTTACAAATAGGGAGTTAGGTAAGTACTTTCTACAATCGCCTGCAAATATGGAGTTAAGTAAGTAGTCAAGTCTTTAGAGGGGGAAATAACTGAAGAAAAATATAATATGTAAATACTTATATATACACATACATACATATGTTTTTCATTTATAACATTCGTAAGTTTATTTGATCACACATGAAGTCTGTAAGAATAAACAAGGTTGAACAGTATTTAACTAGAACGCAATTGACGAGAATGCGTGTGAATGTTTGCAAATACCTGTAAGATAATAACAACACCAATTCAGTGTTCAGTGTGACTTAAATTATTTAAAAATTATTTATTTTACTATTTGTATATGGGACTACTAACCAGATTTTACAGAACCTCAAAGCCAGGTGAAAAGTGATGAAATAAATAAATACATGCATACATACATATCGTCACCTAAAATGCAAATAGCCCTATTTAACATTTTTTCAGCACGATTTAATTTTATTAAATAAAAAAATTGTTTAATAGTGAAACCTATCATTTGTTATGATAGTTGACAATAAAAATGGTTGAATTGAACTTTTTACTTTTAATAATAAAATGTTTTTGTAGATTGGGCCTTTTGTGTGAGGCCAATTTTGAGGACATTTGTTTTGATACAGCACACTAGAATCAACAATAAAATCGATTTTGAAATTTCGGTTAGCCGTTTCAGTTTCAGCCGACGATATGTAAGTATAAAACATGAAAGTTATACGTATACTGCATTAATGGAATGTTTAACAGCGGACAATAGAAACTAATTATGAAATGTTTAACAAAATATTAATTTGTAGAATATTTTGCACTATATCCTACATCATTATAATGTTGATGGTTATCATGTCCGTCTATCTGTCTTTATATTTTGAAAATAATTCGATGATATTTGGTACACGTAGTACACTCTTGACTCTTGTTCCCTCTTTGTTCACTTAAATACATAAAAATATGTTAATTATAAAGCAATCGCTATTACATTTATCATAAATTAATATATCATAAAGATATTAAATGAAATAACACATGATTTCGTATTTAATTCGTTTCTCTCTTAAGATTTATTAACAGCACATTTTGTATAATTTGTTTTTATATGTCTATGAGTTAATTGGAAGGATTTGCTAGAATATATTGTTTTTGTGGTTTGAACATAAACAAACTGACTAATTTAATAAATTGACTAAATATCTTTGGTTTTTTTTTTCTAACCAAACACTCTCATTTTGTTTTACCAAGCTTGATATTGAGCAGTGTAAGCGAAAGGTTGGTTTAGAAGATAGTATTGTTGAGACTGGGCAGTGTAAGGGGTGGCAAAAGGTAAAGCAACAGGTACTGAGGCAGCAGGTGCTACTACTGGAGCAGGAGCAACTACCAAACGTTGGGATTTTTTAGCTTTCTTCTTTTGGACCAAACGGGATGAAATGTTTTTCTTGTTTGATTTTCTTCTGTTGGTAAGTCTTGAGACTTGCTCTTCCTCTACAGGGGCCACAGACTCTTCTTCGGCGGGTTGGAATTCTTCAGCATCGGGATTGGGAGCAAATTCTTCGGGTGCCTCTTCTGAAGGCAATTGATCGGCAGGAGTTTCATCAAGTTCGGGAGGACCATAAGTCTCATCGGGAGGTCCATATACTTCATCGGGTTGGTTTCCTTCTTCGAAAGGAACTTCTGGTTTCAATTCATCAGCAGTAGGGTAAGGTGTTACAGCTTCTTGTCTAGCTAAAACACGTTTCTGTGGTACTGCTGGGCGTTGTCTCAAAGGCTGCAATTTCTTAGCAGCCAGACGTTGGCGATATCTGGCTGGTTCAGCAGAGCAGGCTACAATAGCCAAGACCAAGATAATCAATGAAATCTTTTTAAATTGTGCCATTATAAATGTTGTAACTTCTACAATCCTTTAGAGATAAATATATTGCTGCCTTCGCTGTTTCTAATCGTTAACTGATATGATTTCTAAAAATTCTTGTTTATTTTATACGAATATACTGAACCTTATCTATCATAAGCAGTTCATTTAAGGGAACTTTAAATAAAAATTTTATTATTTTGGCATTTCTTATTCGCATATACATATGTACGAACATAAATAGTATGAACTCTTAATATGTCCATGTGCTGTGACTGTGTTTGTATCCATAGGATGATACATACACACACACACATACATCCATGATTAATAAACAAAATTAATTATGCTATTAAATTATGTGGTGCGACACTTTGTTTTGGCTGTCATACCACTAGAATATTAATGAGAGTTACAGGCTATAGTTCCCAAAAGCAGGTGGAAATGACGTTGCTTTAGACTTGCTTTGTACAAAGACCGCTAAAGCTTCCAATAGAAATTTATATAAAAAAATAATTATGTATCCTTTCGAAAAATATTTACTATTTTCTTCCACTGTTTAAAAAGTGTGAAAGTGTTCTTGTCAGGAACTTTAATTAATTTTAAAATTTATGAGAATTTTAAAATAATATTCTATCTATAAAGAAAAGTCTAACGGAGCCCTTGATATTATAATATATGTTCAACTAAATATTTATGGTCACGTAGAGCCCATGAGAAATAAAATTCAAAGTTGAACATTAAAAATTTAATAAGAAATAATAATGTATGCTAAAGTTAAGTTGCTTCCAAATACGATGTACTAAATGCTACTACGTTACTAGCTTACCTACTAAATGTAACCAAAATTTATTTGTCATTGACACTAGTTGGCAAAATAGTAAAGTATAAACAAATTTAATTTAATGTCAAAACAATCAATGACTAGAGGTAATTTAACATTGTAGTATAAAAGGCAAATTATTAAACCACCAGAACATCACATCACTTACAACAGACAACTAGAAAAGAACAACGACACCAGAAGCAGAGTTAGCAAAAAAATCATTAACATGGCCAAGTTTTACACAACTATTGCAATTATTGCCATTGCTTTGGCTTTGGTAGCGGCTGAACCTCCACGCTTCAGACAATCGAAACGTTTCGGCAGCTTGAAAACACAAAACAATAGGAAATTTTTGGCTCGCCAAGAACAGGCTCCAGAGGCAGCACCTTCTCCGGCACCATACCCACCAGCTGGTGTGACTCCAGAAATTCCCTTTGATTTACCAACCGAAACTGAAGCACCTGTTGCTGAACCCGCTGAAACCTACGGTCCACCAGAGCCAACACCCGATCAAACTTATGGTCCACCAGAACAAACACCCGATGAAACCTACGGTCCACCAGAGCCAACACCTGATCAAACTTATGGCCCACCCGAAGCCGAAGACGTTCCAGCAATAACTGAGCCCGATAATACCTATGGCCCACCCACAACCGATGACCAACCTGCCATCGAAGAGCCAGAAGCCGAAGAAATTCCCCAATCGGAAGGTAATTTAGTTTCCGAAAATCTTATTCAACCCAGAAATAAGAATATTCGTGCTCGTTCACGATCTGCACCAATTCGCTCCCGTGTTCCCGCTAAACGCTCACGTTCTGCTGCTTTGCGCCAGCGCAGTGCACCTGTGCAACCACGTTTTAATACTGTGGAAATTATACATTCAGAACCAGTTCTCATTTACACTTTACATTAGAAAAAGTGTTGTAACATTTAATTTACATTCAAACAATTGCAGAACCAAATATTACGAGTATCCCTATTAATTACGAATTGTTAAGTTTTCAGTGTATGTTATATTTTTATAAATAAAAACAAAAAGAATATTAAAAATTTACATGTAAATTATTTTATTTTCTAATCTTTAGTACCCAAAGACAAGTTGTAATGTCTCTGGGTATATTGGACTAGGAACACTTGAAGAAAGTTCAAAATGTATGGAGAACGTTTTATTCATAAAAATCATATATTTCATATAATTTTTATAAAAGCAATTTTTAATACAAAATTTGTATTATAAACCTTGTATAAAGGTTGACCAACGGAGGTCATGATATTACGATAGCAATATAAGAAAACTTGAAAATTAATATTAAAAAAATTCCTTAAACAATAACATTAAACATTAATTACTCAATTCATATTATAAATATGTATTTGTGTTATTGTTTTAATATAAAAAAATAATAATTAATACTTAATGCATATAAGTAAGTATTCTACATAATTAAAAAAAAACAAAAATATTCCATATTTGTAAATTTTTTATAGTTAGGAAAAGTACTTCAGAACTATACGTATTAAAATAAAAATAAAACAATTCAGATGACAATCAATAATGTCAAATCGACTTAAAAGTTCAATTATGAAACGTGTCTGTCCATTGATTTTCAAAATATTGAAAAAAATCACATATATCTTGCCACCCTACAGTATATACATATCAATGTTTTGTTTGGGAATAAAAATTAAATAAAAAAAAAAATCAAAATGAATTAGATGGCGTTATAAACAAATAGAGGCCAGTGAACATTCAGACATCGTTGAACTCTATAGACAAAATAAATATTAGTATGCACAACTAAAAACAAAAGACATTTGTTGGAAATAAAAAAAATATATTATTCACCCAGTAAAGCATTTTGTAGAATTAAATAAATAAAAATTAGTGAGAATGATATATTCGAACCGAATCTTATACACCTTCAACAAGACACACCGATTTGTGTACATAATAACATCTATCTGGTAAATTTAATTTGATATTTATATTTCTCGAGACTTATACATACTTGCTTTTAAAATAAAGTTAGACGAAAAGACAGCAAGATCTTCCTAAAATTTCAACCAATATTTTGATGTGTTACATACGGCATGATAAAATCATTATACTTTCTATAGGGTGCATATAAAAATAAATATAATATTGATACATATTTACAATTTATGTATTTTAATGAAGATTCACACAATTACCCAAAATAAATAATATACATAATACTTATTAAAAAAATTATGAATCGTTTAAGTGGGCAGTTATTAAAAAGAAAAAAAAAACGTGTTATAAAAGGTATTAATTGTATATTTGAACAATTATTACGAAATACTAAGTTCTTCAAAAGATTATAAGAAAAACAAAACTAACAAAATATGACATCACTTAAACAATTATTGATTTTAATAAGCCTTTTGATTCTAAGTCATGCGGAACCAGTGAATTTAAAAAGAAATTAGTTTTAAAAGATTAGTTAGACAAGAACAAGCTCCACATCCAGGATTTAGACCGGAAATACCCTTCTGAGTTGCCTACTACAACAGTGAACAATGATCGGACGTCAACAACAACGACACCTATACAATTTACAAATGATGAAACCACTAGTAAAATATTCATTTTAAAGAAATTGTATTTACTACCGTCAGTCCCGATTTAATATATTTGCCACCTCTGTTTCCACAAAACTCTCAAAATGGGTATGAACCTGGTATAGACATGGACGAGAACTACAACAACTCTTCCCAAGTGGTACAGCTGGAATTACAAGACACACTTGAGTTTGAGAATTCAAAAACAAAAATCTATAGCTAAAAAGGCCGTTTGTCGCTATTTGCCAAAAAAGTTAAAAAACCCATAAAATAGAAGAAACAATTTGCAAAAAAATAAGTATAATGTTGTTAAATTTCTGCTAATAAAATAATAGCACGTGTTTTGAATGTTAAAAAACTTGTTTTAATTATTGATGGATGTAAGGATCGAATTCTAAAAACGACTAAAATTTTTATGTTAATATTATTGAAGTCAAATTATGTACATGTTACTATAAGTATTAACATTTCACTACTCCCTAAAAGGGACATCCCTCATATAACAAGCCTGAGTTAAAAATTGCTGCAGGTCTGTTTCAGTACTTCCATGGAGTAAATTCTACCAAAGAATATTTAATACATAGAATGTGCATCTCATACAAGATACATTTTCAATAGCGGGTCGTAATACATAAAGAATATGTGTAAATCATAACAACCCGCACGTCGAGTTGCGTATTCTTGTAAAAAATATTCTATAATTGCACTTTTTTCGCTTCTTTTGAACATGTTTTTTGCTGGGTAAGAGAGTCAATAGTTTTGGTATTTATTCAATCATTGTGAAAGATATCTTGCAAATGTTTATGTGAATAGATATATTCAATATAGTTTTTTAATTGAACTGCCTAAAAACAGGCTACAGAATTTTTCACACCAGTTTCAATGGTCAGCTTTAACTTAAAGCTATTATAGCTAATCATACATACATACATATGTGTGCACATACATATATAGATGGGAAACAGAAATATACAAATTCATATGAACCCAACAGTTCGGCCGGACAGTCCCGAACTACATATTTAAGCTACCAGTTAAGATTACCCCTAACCATTGACTGCCCAGCATAGCAGCTATTTTAGCCTGTGCTTGTGCTACGAGGTAGTTAATTGTCACTCTATAAATTAGAATTCTAATCCAAAGGAGTAAATGTACGGCAATGAACATTTTTTGTTCGTTTTTTGTTTTTTAAGTGTCCACTCTCTAGATTACTTGGCTACTGTAAAGTGACGACTATATCCGTTCTCGCTTACAAAGGGGATACTAATGTGACAACTGTCTTCACTATCGTTTACAATGAGTACATTTGAGACGAAAGACGAATTATAGCCAAACAGGTGGTTAGACGTTGGTGGTGATGACTATATTTTTCTGAAGTATTGACTCCTTGTCGAACTGTTGGGTACATATATACGAATGTATTAAATTAGTCTACATATTTTATGAATAAATGTTTTAATATAATAATGTTTAAAACTGTATTTAATTAAATTTTTTATTTTGGTAATAGTTCTGAAATTAAAAGTACTGTATGTACATATATACTATTATTTCTACAAATACTTTTTTTCAATAATTCGATTCCCCTCTTTCTTAATGGTTTGGCAACTACAAATATAAACGTACACTAATAATGTACCTATAGAAACGTTTATTGCTGATGCAATAAACGCAAGACGTTCATCATTTAGGCGAAAACAAAAAACCATGAGAACTCCAAGAAGAAGAAAATTAACCCTGAAGAGAAAAAGTAAATGATGGAGAAGGGTTACCACACTGAAATAAAAATAAAAATACCTAGAAAGATACCAGGTAAATTCAATATTGCTTGTAGCTAAGACAAGTAATAAAACATTTATTTTATAAACAAAAAATAATAAAATTTGCCATGGTAACTCTATTCTTAAATACTCTTTCAGGTTTAGACTCTTAAATCTGAGTAAATGAGTAGTAAATTATTAGGTTTCTCTTTTAAGCCAAAATATCTCCCGTCGTGCCCACAACAGCTGTCAGCAAAAAAAAACGTGTATCTAAAAGATACCAAACAGTTCTTTATTAATACCATAAACGTTCGGTCATTCGTATCTAAATAAAGTTTCATTAACATTTACCGGTGCATAATGCCGCGTGTTTTCCTATAACAATTTTAACTTCATCAAAAAAAAACTAAAAACAATTTATTTACACATCTAATTAAGGCCTTTTAAATATTTCTTCAACTTGTGATATTAAATAATACTAAAAGAATAGTTTAAAATGGAAGATTTTTTACAAAATAATGGGTAAGAAATTGTTTAAAATACAAAAAATATAATGTGTGTTTGTGAATGTGAATTTTTTATCTAAAAAAGTTTCTGCCACAATTTATACAAAACTAATTTGAACTCATGTGACGTATTTATTTTTAAAATAGCAACAATAAATACAAGTATTTGTTTATATTTAGTTTACGTGTACATACATACATATATACATATGTATGTTCATTGTTAGATATTTTATTGACTTTTATTTTTTTACTTCGCTTATGACTAGATATCTATCTATATACTGCGTCCAAACAATATCTGGTTTTATTATTATGGATTGCAAATTAATTTCCTAGAAATAATTTAAACAAAAATTAAAAATCTATATAATTCAGTTAATTTTAAATTAGAATTTTGACAATATTTAACTACACAGACATTTTTAGCGGGAGCTATTTTTCTATCTACATTAGGATGGCCTAATTTTTTATCCTCTGAAAATATTTCTAAATGTTCTTTTCATAACTTCTTAAAAGTGTAATGAAAATGTCAGAAGTACAATTTCAGATGATTATTTCAATAAGGAAATGAATTTCAAATTGTACAAAATGGGTCATTGGTGTACTTTTGAGGATTCAATTGTACCAAAAAAAGTACAATTGTACCAATTTTACCAACCCTGTCATGTCTTAAATGCTCTTTCAGCTATTGGCTCTTAATTCTAAGGAAATGAGTAGTCAATTGTTCCGTTTCTCTTTTCAGTCAAAATATCTCAAGTCGTGCCAACAACAGCTGTTAGCCAAAAACGTGTATCTTAAAGATACCAAACAGTTCTTTATGATTTCCATAAACGTTTGCCGGTGCATAATGTCGAGTGTTTTTCTATACAATTTTAACTTCATCTAAGAAACTATCAATTTTATACATTTCTTCAAGTTGTGATATTAAATAAAACCAGAAAAATATTTTAAAATGGAAGATTTTTTACAAAATAATGGGTATAAAAAATTTTTAAAATAAAATTAATAAAAAAAATGTGTGCATGTAAAATTTTTATCTAAAAATTGTTTCTACCACATTTCATACAAAATTAATTTGAACTCATGTTACGTTTTTATTTTAAAACAAATAAGAAAGTATAGTCGGGCGTGGCCGACCATATAATACCCTACCCCATTTATGAATATTAAACGTGATTTATTTTTCATAATAAAGTATTTATCTTCGATACATTTAAATAATTTATGGGCGAAAAACTAATTTTCAGAAATATGGGGGCTAGGGGAAAATACAGACCAATCCCGATAATATGTTGTGATTAGATTTATATTTATTTCTGCTGAAATTCATCGCGATATTAGTGTTTGTATGTGAATTTTGAACATTCAAGTCATTTTCTGAAGGGGACTTTGTATGGGAGCTAGGGTCAAATGGGGTCCGGTCTTTATGAAATTTAGCAAGGTCATCAATAAACTTATTTTTTCCGGTTTTTATCGAGCTACAGGTTTATTTAACATAATTATGAGCACAAAGACCCTTTTCGGGGGGTTCTGTTGTATGAGGGCTAGGTGAAATAATGAGCCGATTTTCAATAGGCTTCGTCCTAGGCCCAAAAGCAGCTCTTGTACCAAATTTCATTCAATTATATTGAAAATTGCGACCTGTACCTTGCGCACAAGGTTTATATGGACAGTATGCATGCCAGACGGACGGACAGATGGACATAGCTTAATCAACTCAGAAAGTGATTATGAGCCGATTGGTATACTTTAAGGTGGGTATATTTTTGTGTTCTTCAGCACAAACCTAATATAGCCTCCCCACTAATGCGGTGTAGGGTATAAATAGCAACAATAAATAAATAAAAGTATTTATTTATATTTAGTTTTCATGTACGTTTTTTATTGATTTTTATTTTTACTTTTTCCCTTGACTAGATATCTATCTCTGCGACAAAAAATTTATATAAATCACTTTCCTAGAAATAAAAAATAGAAAAACTTAAACAAAACTCTTAAATATTTCTTTAAAAGCTAGTTGAATGAAATTGTTATATTTAGAGTCGAAATTTAAGAAATTTTAGATTTATTTTCCATCTATATGTTTTTTATGCATTTTATTTGAAATGTACTCTTCGCATGCAATTCAAGAGAAACATTTTCAAAGTGGTTTACGGAAAATATATATAAATATGTTGTGGTTTTTATTTAGCTCTAGCAGTTAAGAATATCGGCTCTGATTTAAATCAATTCGAATGGTAATCCCGTCCATACTGTGTTTACGTTTTTTTTGATAAGATGGATACTTTGATAAGTAATAACGATCACATTTATGAAAAAAGCTCAACTTTGTTCTAAAAAACATGAGCAAACTTTAGAAAAGCTTTCAGTGAGTTTGGTTTAAATCAGTAATTGTATGCCTCAATTGCCAAAACGATTAACTCTCTTTAAACAAAGTAAATATGAGAAAAAATAGGCAATAATGTAAAAAACAATGAAATAATACCTATTTTAAAAATAATATGTATTCTTCATTTAACTAAATATACAATTATATAATAAATATGTAACTGAAATGCAGAAATACATCAATATAAGAATTTGGAGTTAATCGTTTTGTCATGCAAAGCATATAATTCAACTTCACCTCGAACGTAAGTAAGTTTAGATTGAAGATTCAATGAAATAAATTCAACACTGTTTTGAGCGTCAATTGTATTTAAAGAAAAATCCCTTTAAATTTCAGTTCAGTTCTTTTTCTAGTGCGCGTAAACAAAATATAGTCTAAAAATTAAAAGTAATAAATAAAACAATTTAACAAGGTAAAGAACTTTTGGAATTAAAAAAAAATAAAATTTACTAATTATGGCAGTGACATAATTTTATATAAAATATATTTCACTATTAAACTAAATATGAATATTGAAGAAAAAACGCTGACATATGTTTTTTTTTAACATTTTCACATATTAACAAGAAAGTGTAAATTAAACACATTATTCGGTGCTAAACATTTTCTTAAAGACTGTAAACAATTAATTAAACAATTGTAAAAACAAAACTTGTGATCGAAAAATTCTGATATGAGAAACATGTATGTTTTATTTCGCCGCTCTAATAAACGAAATGATGAACTGCAATACAATAAAGACGTGATAATATGTTTATTTATTTAATTTTACAAATATTTTATAATAAAGTTAAACGGTTATTTAACACTATTTAATTGTGTGTGTTTGCTTGGTTTTGAACTTCATTTTAGGATGCGTTTTCCCGGATTTAAAAGTATATATCAGACGTTAAGTCGTAAGAAACCTATAGAAGACTCAAGTGAATCTAAATTGGCAAAAGTTCTATCGGCCTTTGATCTGACGACTTTGGGCATTGGGTCTACACTCGGTGTTGGTGTCTATGTATTGGCTGGACAAGTGGCAAAAATATATGCTGGTCCTGCTGTAATTTTCAGTTTTCTTATTGCAGCTATTGCCTCAATTTTTGCCGGCTTATGTTATGCTGAGTTTGGCGCACGTGTGCCTAGAGCAGGTTCCGCTTATGTCTACAGTTATGTTACTATTGGAGAGTTCATTGCTTTCATAATTGGTTGGAATTTGATACTTGAATATGCAATAGGTAAGTTAAGTCCCATAAAAAATGTAGACGTTTATTTAATTCCTAAAATGAAATAAACTTGAAGCCTTTTGTTGCAAAATGTTTGTATTTATTAATTTATATACAAACATAGCCACTATCTTCATATGTATGTGTTAGATCAATCAATATTAAATTATTTGAATTGAAATAATTTCTTACGAATGTACTAAACATTTATTTTACTTCTCTGTATAACGCACAATGAATTCTTTCTGTCTTGTAAAATTGAGATTAAATTATGGCATCTTTTTTTGAGTGTCCAACATTTAATTGAGTTGATTGATTTATATGATTTTTAATTAATGTTTGGACAATTTGTTTTATTAATAAACAAAACCATGTGCCAAGCTCGCTTTTGTATAGAAATTTCATTCGGCATTTCACATGTCCATGTCTGTATGAATCTAATCTTTGATACCCTTCCAGGTTCGGCTAGTGTTGTTAAAGGTTTAAGTGCGTATTTGGATAATCTGTGCGGTCATGCTATGGAGAATTTTTTGAGTGAAAACTTGCCAATGAATATAGATGGCCTCAATGAATATCCCGATATTTTCGCTTTTGGAGTCACCATTATATTTGCATGGGCTATAGCCATGGGAGCAAAGGAATCTACACGCCTCAACACAGTATTTACGCTACTCAATTTAAGTGTGGTTTTATTTGTCATTGGAGCAGGTCTTTTCAAAGGTATGTAATGGAATAAAACCCAGGATATTTTATTAAATTTAAATCCTAAAGAATTTTCCAATTCTAATAGGAACATTAATCTAATTGCAACTAATTATTTTGTACGGTTTTAGTATCAAGCAGCAATTGGGCTCTACCCAAATCTTCAGTACCTGAGGGTTATGGTGACGGTGGATTTGCGCCGTATGGTTTTGCCGGCATTATAAGAGGTGCTGCAATATGTTTCTATGGTTTCATTGGTTTTGATTGTATTGCTACTGCTGGCGAAGAAGCTAAAAATCCTAAGAAATCCATACCATTTGCTGTTATCACCTCTCTGGCTATGGTCTTCCTGGCATACTTTGGTATTTCTACGGTTCTAACCATGATGTTACCCTACTATGAACAAGATGAAAGTGCACCTTTGGTGCATGTTTTCAGTATGTATGGCTGGACATTTGCCAAGTATGTTGTCTCGATAGGAGCTATTTGCGCCATGTGTACCAGTCTTATGGGTTCCATGTTCCCATTGCCCCGTATTGTCTATGCCATGGCAAATGACGGTTTACTATTCAAATTCATGGGAGAAATTAGTTCAAAACACAAAACACCTTTAAATAGTACTTTGCTGACGGGATTCCTAACGGGGGCATTCGCAGCCATATTTAACTTGAAACAGTTGATGAACATGATGTCTATAGGAACATTTTTGGCCTACTCCATGGTGGCTGCATGTGTACTGATTCTACGCTACGAAAGTGATGAGAGAAGAGATAGTCGTCACTTAGCAAATGGTCGTGCATTAATAGAAAACAATGATAATCACTGCAGTCTCTTGAAAATGCTATTTAATACGCCAAAGTCCATAGTACCCACAAAGAAGACAGCCAGAATTGTAACCATCATGATATGTTTATATGGTAAGTGAATTAAATTCTCAAAATAAAAAAAAAAAAATAAAACTTAAAAACATATTAATCTTCCTATTCTTTTATTGCAGTACTTCAGTGCATTTTATTAACCCAAGTATTGACTACATTTGAAGAAAACTTCTCCCAGGTTTCAATTGTTAACATTATCAAACTCGCATTGACTGTGATGTCGCTATTTATTACATTATTTATAATATCACGCCAACCAGTTGCAACCTCATCTCTTGCATTTAAGGTTCCCTTTGTTCCATGGGTTCCAGGATTTTCATTGCTTATCAACATTTATCTTATGATCAAATTGGATATTATGACTTGGGTCAGATTTAGTATTTGGATTGCTATAGGCTTAGTTATATTCTTCGCCTACAGTATTCGTAACAGCACTTTACGGCGTCGAGAATTAAAGATTTTGGCCGACTCAGAATCTCGTGGAAGAAGTGAAACAAATTCGATTTCATCTCTACAGCATGACGAAAGTTTTAGCACACAAGTTCCTCTGATGGTGATGCAAAACACAAATTAATTGTACTTTTAACGAATATTCAATTTAAGCATTAATTTAACCGCATTCGGTTCGGAAGCTAATTTTCACTCACAAATGTACTTAAATGCATTCAAAATCACTACCAAATGATAATATTTATGTGACGGAAACATATTCTGCACTTTTTATATTTTGTTTTACTTTACATGAATACTTTCGTATACAATATTAATTTTTATAATTATATTAGTTATTAGTAAAATTAGTAATAAACTATAAAGACGAATATATTTATTTTCAAAAAAAACTTGTTTAATTTATTAATTTCAAGAGAATTTATTAAAATCTACTTCCCTATAGTAAACCTATACTATCATCCAAATTATTATGTCAGGTCCCGATATTCTTATAACAGCTTTCATACAACGAAACCTTGGTTAAAACAGAACTAATTTTCTGAGTTTGTGGAAAACAATTTCATACAGTTTTCCTATAAGGATCAATTGCATAAGGAATTAATATATTTAAAGAAACTGGAAGGAATCTGCAATTCAAATCGGTGAATGTTATAATGTCATAAAAATTAAATACATATTTTAAATTTCAAACAAGTAAGAAAGTATAGTCGGGCGTGACCGACCATATGATACCCTACACCAGTTATGAATATTAAACGTGATTTATTTTTCATAATAAAGCATTTATCTTCAATATTACCTTGTTCCGATACATTTAAGCAATTTATGGATGAAAAACTAATTTTCTGAAATATGGACCAAGCCCGATAAAGTTTTGTGAATATATTTATATAACATTTATTTGTGCTGAATTTCATAGCGATATTTGTGTTTATAAGTCAATTTTGGACATTCAAGTAATTTTCTAAAGGGGACTTTGTATGGGAGCTAGGGTCAAATGAGGCCCAATCTTTATGAAATTTTGAAAGGCCATCAAGGCTTGTATAAAACTTAGTTGTGCCGCTTTTTATCGATATACATGTATATTTAACATAATTATGAGCTTAGAAGCCCTTTTCGGGGGGTTCTGTTGTATGGGGGCTAGGTGAAATAATGGACCGATTTTAACCATTTTCAATGGGCTTGTGTACCAAATTTCATCCAATTATTTTGAATTGAAAATTGCGACCTGTACCTTGCGCACAAGGTTTACATGGACAGTTAGCCAGACGGACGGATGGACGAACATAGCTTAATCGATTCAGAAAACGATTTAAAGATTTGTAATTCGAATATTCTTGAGTTTTAAACAACGAAGACTTCCCAATACATAATAATATTATTCCGTATGTGTGCATATAAAAATGATTTAATAGTGGAAGAGTTTATAAAAATGTTTACATACTTTAAGGCATAATATATTAAAAGGCCAAAACAGTAAAAATCAACGATCACTTGAATTTTTCACCAAAAATGGATTTTTATATGGAAAACATAAAATCGGCTGTAGATCCTTAAATAACGTTCCAATTGAGAAAACAATGAAAATCTCTAATCACTTGAATTTTTCATCAAAAATGGATTTTTATATGGAAAACATAAAATTGGCTGTAGATCCTTAAATAACGTTCTAATTGAGAAAACAGTGAAAATTTGTGATCACTTTAATTTATCATCAAAAATGGATTTTTTTATGAAAAACATAAAATCGGCTGTAGATCCTTAAATATCGCTCTAATTAAGAAAACAGTGAAAATCTGTGATCACTTGAATTTTTCATTGAAAATGGATTTTTATATGGAAAACATAAAATCAGCTGTAGTTCCTTAAATAACGCTCTAATTGAGAAAAAAGTGAAAATTTATGATCATTTGAATTTTCATTAAAAATTTGTTTTTAATATGGAAAACATAAAATCAGCTGTAGATCCTTAAATAACGCTCCAATTAAGAAAACAGTGAACATTTGTGATCACTTTAATTTTTCATTGAAAATGCATTTTTATATGGAAAACATAAAATCGGCTTTAGATCCTTAAATGACGTTCTAATGGCTCTAATTTTTTCGAATATAAGTAAATCCATATTATTAAGTTATTCATTAAATAGTGTGAATGTTTTTCAATTAACTATTGCCTCTAGTAGGTAATACATACGTAAAATATCAACATACATATGTAGGTATGTCACATGTTTTATTATTTTCTTTATATTAGTATCACAATAAAATTATAAAAAAATCTTATTACTTAGTATTAATATGGTATTTAATATTGAACATCTTTACGATAACACACTTTACGATACACTACGTATTGTAGTTTATTTGTATCATTCAAGTATTCGTAAGAGCGTTGAAATGAGTAAAAACGTAAGTTTTTTCTAAAACCGTTAAAGGTAAAAAAATATTATTATACACTTATAGGTATGTAGATATATGTATTTGTAAACATGTCGAGATATGGCTAGCGTATCTCAGGTACTTGTCGCAGTCGTTATTAAAAATTATTTAGTCTTATTTTGAAATTCGGAACAATTAGAACGTTTTTAATACGAACAAGTTATTAAGATCAGTACCTGCCGGGTCGTGTTATCGACAGTAAAACGAAAGGCGAACTTAAAAACAATATAAAGCAAAAGCAATTTCGGATAAACAAAGGTCTAACAAAAATTTCAGAAATTATGTTGTTTACATTTAGTTTTATCTTAAACACTGATAATTGACAATTAACTTATTTGAATTTATACAATTGCGATAAACGAATAATTCAACGTTCAGTTTATCTAAGAGATACTGAAGATACTGCATCAGGAACAACAACAACAAATGATCTAAATATTATTACTCATACGCTTGAGATACTTGTAGTCTTATCAGTTGTAAATTGTGTTATGATAAAAATAGTTTCTATAAGAAATAATTTAATTGAAACTGAAAAATTAACTTAAATCCACAAATACCAACATGCTAAATACAAATATATGTATTCTATTTAATATAGAAGAGACTCATGTCATCTATATAAGATGTTCCTTGTTTGACCCCTTGCATGTTTCACTGTTAAAAGGTTTATAGTCCTGGATCTTGAAATTATGTTTTTAAAAATAAATTTCATGTCCTTATTGTATTATTAGGTTTAATTATTATTTATTTTATACATATATTTTTGTTGTTGTGTATGTGTTGAAAGTGTTTAATTGTTGCTATTAGAATAACAGCAATAATTAACAAATAAATATAGACTTATTTTATTCATATTTAGTCGTAGTTGAATAGAACTTTCGTAATTTTAGAATTAAAGAAAAGTATTTTATTACATCTCATTAGTACAAACACTAGTTCACATATTAACGGCGCTCAACAGAAAAGAGGTGCATATAATAAATACTATTAACGTAAATAAAAGTACATAATAAAATAAATGTAAAAGCAGAGTAATATTATTACGCTCAGAAAAATAAATTCATCCAAAGTATATGACATTCTGGGAAAACTATTAATTCCATATACATATTTAAGAAATTAAGAAAATTTATAAAATATTTTAAAATTCGAGAATACATTGAAAAGTGTGTATATGTTTTGGAATCAAATTATATTAAATTCGAAATATTTACCTTCATATGCAAACCTATTTTCAACTAACTATTTACTTCGAGTGTAAATGAAACGAAGAAATTATTAACATTTTAATTAACGAAAACTTACTATTTACAGAGTAATATCTCTCTCTCTCTAAAAAAGATCTCTTCTAGTGTAAAGACAAAATAAAACAAAAACCCACTAAAAATAATTGTTTTTGTTTTTCATAAGTCTGATGTGTGTTCTTATCAGTATCATTGAGATACAAAAGTATTGTCTTCAAGATGCGATGAGGTTTTCTTTTCATTATTGTCATTATTTTTTTTTTTTTTGTGGATTTTTGCTGTCTACATATGCATGTATAGGCATGGATGTAGTACAAATAGGTTTGTATATAACACATACATACACACATAATTTTTAAAATAATTTGCATTCTATGTTAGTGTGTATGTATGCGTTTCTTTTATTTTATTTATTTATTATTATTTTTTTTTTTTTTGCCTGATTTCTGACTTTGACTGGATTTGATTTAGGGGAAAATCTTGGCATAAATTCCTATATTCACTTTAAACGCATTTCAAACGTTGAGCTAAATGGTTAAACTCAGTCCAAATAAATATTGAATTTAATACAAAATTTAAAAAGTGTACGTAAAACAACTGAAATTTTAAATATTTATTAGCTTTTACCAAATTGCGAAGAAAAAGTGTTATAGTTTTTTATTTATTTTTTGTTTTTTTAATTGTTAAAGGTAAGTCATACATATTTTCGATTCACACAAAGTATAATAAATAATAAAATTTAATAAATTTTTTTATTATTTATTACACTTATAGAAGTTTATATTATTGAATATCGAAAAAATAATAATAATAACTTTTATTTTTTTATTATTTAATTTCATACATATGTATTTAACATAGACAAGTACCTACAGTTTGCTTAATACTCAAAAAAAAAAAAAAAAGAAATAAACAGTTTCTTCATTTCAACTTATCTTACGAGCACTTTACTTGTTATACGTACAAAGATTTTATCAGTTGAAGCCAAAATAAAATTTGTGCTAAACTTTACCTAGACATACATACACATAATCATGCATATATACATACATATATACTATGTACTTATGTATGTACGTATAAACAATTGTTATCACGAATCTAAATACATCGTTTTTATTAAGAATATTTCTTTAATGTCCATGTAAGAAATGGTTAAAAAAAATCAAGCAGAATAAGTGTTATAATGAATAAAAGAATATTTTTAATAGAGAAATGCAATAACTGATTTTTCGGTACAATATAGGAACCCCAAAAATATCGTCTTTCGTAGAGTGAATCTTATTTGTTTCATTTGTGTTTAAAACTAAGTCTTGTAAATTTTAAGTCTAATTAAATAACGGTGGTAAAAATCGATTAAAATGTTTAAAATGTTTGAGGTAGTTTAGAAGTTAGAGTTCTAGTCTGTTAGACTGGAGATCGTGGTCTTAATGGATATAATTATAAAAACGATATTGAGTCGTAGTCATAAAAATGTATCTTATATTTATAAAACAAGTATTCATACAAAATTTGTTTTATAAATCATTCATAAATTATTATGAATAAAATTCATTAAGTTGTACCACACAAATACGATACGTCCGACTAAAAGGTATCAGGAGTTAAAAATATAATTAAGGATCAGTTGGATATGTAGAGGGGTTAAAAATGTTACAAAATTCCATTTCTAATGTTTCTTAATTTGTTATTAACAAAAATCCATTTTATTCATAATATTTTACTCATAATATTAAAACAAAGAAACGATAAAGTTATTGATCGTTTATTAGAGGAATTTTGCATGGAAATAAACGTAATAAACCATATATAAGCTATTGATAACTTTATGAATAAAGAATACGGCTTAACTAAATAGACAAATATTTAAAAATATAAGTATCTAATAGAATAATCCAAAATGTGGCTTCCAAAAAACTGATTGTAATAAACAGATGGACAGACATTTACTGCGGAAGACTTTTTTGCCAAAATGACTCGCAAACACGATATTTATTATAAATTTATGTGGTAATAGCTAAATTTTTTGTAAAAAATGCCATCATTAATTATTTTGTATTTTTAAATAAATCATTTTAATTTTCTCATTATTAATAAACGACCTTAGAAACCTTTTGCCTTCGAAATGTGGTCGCAGACTCAGCAATAAATAAAAGGTGATGGACGCAGCAGACATTTCTTAATTTCACTTGTATCTAAGTAAAATTCGCACAATTTCGTGATAAGAGATTGACGAAAAAAAAAACAATTGTACATTATAAAACACAAAAAAATGCGCATAATATATAAAAATTATGTTGGGCAGTTCATAACTTTGTTCATTAAGAGATTAAAAATATTTATTTTTAGAATCAAATTAAATGAAATTGAATGCACTTTGCATTATTGTCGGTCTGAAGTTAAGACCAAAACTAGACATCTTTAATTAAATTTAAATTAATTTGTAATCGTCTGTATGTATGTACGTACGAATGTATATGTATGTGTGTTATTGTTAGTACATTATATTATAATTCTGAAAATGAAACTAGAGCATAAAGACTGAAATCCTTAGTCTAATATTAAATCATAATTATATCAATTAATTCGCATTATAATAATTTAATTGTTAATAATACCAATAAAAAAATACTACTTAATAAAGTTGATGATTATTATGATGCTGATCATCACAATAAAGATTAGAAAGAATCATTCAAAGAAATTGAAATTGAAACGTAGTAGTACGTATTGTTATACATATTTATAAAATTATATGTATTTTAAACATGATTAAAATAGGAACAGTTTATTGGCATTGATGTTTCCTATAGAGTTCATAATTACAATTGTTTTCAATGAATCTAAAATGATGCGTAGTTACGTTCAATGAAGAGATTTAAGAAACATAAATTGTCCCATTTCATTCTTCATTTGATTTTTATCTTCTTTCATAAGTTCTTTGAACTGTATACAGGAATTTTAGAAATTGTATATTAATCTTCATACTCATAATCAAATATTAATTTTATTTCAGGTTTAAAAAAAGACAAATTTAAAAAAAAAAATTGTTTTATAAATCTTAAATAAAAAAAATTATTTGATTATGAATATGGGGGTTAATCTTAATATTGAGAATGTGGCTAAAGTTTATCATTTACTGAAACCAAGAATGTATAATAATTTAAATAATTAACATTTTTTATTAAATAATTTTTGCATTCATTATTTTATTATAGAAGTTCACAATGGTCCAACAACCCTCTTATTGGAAGGTTTTGACACGGAGAAAACAACTGTCGCAAGAGGGTGCGGATGGCGAGAGTAAATTAAATCGTGTTTTGGGTTTATATGATTTAACTGCCCTAGGTGTTGGTTCTACTTTAGGAGCTGGCGTTTATGTATTGGCAGGTCAAATTGCAAAAGATCAAGCTGGGCCCTCAGTAATGTTGTCGTTTGCCATTGCGGCCTTGGCTTCATTGTTGGCCGGTAAGTGAAATACTTTATAATTGAATTCAATAATAGAGTGGAATAATAATGTTAATGAACCCTTGGGTATCACTTTCAAATTATAGGTATATGTTATGCAGAATTTGGTGCTCGTGTGCCTAAAGCTGGCTCTGCGTATGTTTACAGTTATGTGTGTATAGGGGAATTTGCAGCTTTTGTCATTGGTTGGAATCTAATATTGGAATATATGATCGGTACTGCTAGTGTGTGCAGAGGTATAAGTCTGTATTTAGATACTCTTATCAATGATACCCTAAAAACCACATTTGCTGAAGTAGCACCGATGAATGTTTCTTTTTTGGGAAGTTATTTTGATTTCTTTGCCTGTGGCCTAGTAGCAGTCTTTGGAGGTAAGAGCAATAACAAATGATATTGTTAAATACCACAACTTAATATTTCTTTGACAGTTGCACTGGCTTTTGGCGTGGAAGCATCGGCGATCGCAAATAATTTCTGTACCTGTCTAAATTTGTTCATTTTATTATTTGTTATTATAGCTGGTTCAATAAAAGGTAATTCAATAATTACATTCCTAATGTTATATTCAAAAATTAATTTTTTATTTTAATTAACACTTGCAGCTAATTTTTCGAATTGGACAATTGATGTTGATACAGTAAATAAAACTGAAATACCACCAGATACTGACCTGGGTATGGGAGGATTTTTCCCATTTGGCTTTACTGGTACATTAAAGGGAGCTGCGACCTGTTTTTTTGGGTTCGTTGGTTTTGATTGTATCGCAACAACTGGTGAAGAAGTACAAAACCCACGCAAAAATATTCCACGCTCCATTTTGCTCTCGTTGTTAGTGATATTTTTGTGTTATTTTGGAGTTTCAACAGTGATAACTCTAATGGTGCCCTACTATTTGCAAGATCCTAATGCTCCACTTCCAAGTGCATTCAAAGTCGTTGGTTGGAATTTTGCAATGTGGCTTGTGTCTATTGGAGGGTTGATAGGGTTACTTGCCAGCTTATTTGGCGCTTTGTTTCCGTTGCCCAGAGTAATGTATTCCATGGCTCAAGATGGTCTTATGTTCAGAGTTTTTGCACAAATTCATCCAAGGTTCCGAGTCCCTGTTATAGGTTCAATTGTAGCTGCCATGTTGACAGGTACGAAAAAAACAATGAAAATGATTAAATGGAAAGAATTTGTTCAAAAGTATTATTTTTAGCTCTTATTGCTGGTTTATTCGATTTGGCTCAGTTGGTAAATCTTTTGTCAATTGGCACCTTATTAGCCTACAGCGTAGTGGCCATTTCTATAACAATATTGCGTTATATGGATAATGCCGATACTTTTGGAAAATCACAATCAAATGGAAATATTGACAGCGTAAATGGTGAGAATGGTCATAGCAATGGAAATGGCAATCATCACAGTAATGCCAACGGTAATGGTTATAATGTATCTGAAAACTCGCTATTGACTTCAAAAGGAGAACGTACCACTTTTAAGGCGGTAATGGTGCAACTCTTTAACTTCAGGCGAGAATACACTCCCAACGAACTGTCTACAATAATTGTTGGTACACTTATCACCGTATTTTGTAAGTATAATGTGAATTTTACACACTGAGAAGAAGCTTAGAAATTTCATATATAATTTTTAGGTATTCTGTCAGCCGGTATTGGTTTAATATTTATGCAAGCATACGACGCACTGATTAATAATCAAACCTGGGTATTAGTTTTACTGGTGGTGCTATGTGCACTCACTGCCTTGGTATTACTTTGTATATGTTTACAGCCGAGGGAATTGTGTACGCGAGTATTTACTGTCCCCTTTGTGCCTTTCGTACCGGCCATAAGCATATTTATAAATATTTATCTTATGTTACAATTAGATGTTATGACTTGGATTAGGTTTGGTGTATGGATGGCTATTGGTAAGTTTTTATTTGTATTTTAATTAAAATTATTGGATCTACATTAAATTTATGATAAAGCATGTCCCACGTCACTATCGAATAGACTAACCCATTTGTTTAATGCATGTCTCTACTAATTAAGGAAACTATCATTGCAACTAGGTATCCCTATGTTTGTAGCATGTTGGTGCATGTATGATATAAAAAATCCCGCTAATAGACATCCGGATAGGATAGAATTTGAAAGACTTTTAAAGCTTTCATCTCAAAATCATCAATCGAATTCCGAACAAGAATTTATAAATAATTTTAATAATGATCTTAATACGTCGACATCGACACTGATAATGCAACAGAATGAACATTCCGTTAGAAGTCTTGATGATATCTTGGATCTAAATGAAGTGGAGGAAGGCTTAAAGGAAGTAAAACATCCAAATGGTCAAATTTGTTATATCGAAGACAATAACAGTCACAAATCGCAAATATCACTACAAAAAATAGACGAAGGCAAAGATGTTAATTATGCATCCTTGCAAAATGACACTTCTGAAGAGGAAAAGTCTGTAATAGCATTGTTGGATAATGTACTAGAAAAGGAGGATGACAATTATCAACACTTACAGACATATGATCGCAAAATCAGTATAGACTCCGAAATGGGACCCAGTGTTACCAGAAGCACAACAGTAGCCACAGTACACAGCAGCAGTAACAGTGACAGTTCCGAAAATTGCACAAAAAGCCCAACGAATAGTATAGATTCAGGCATTGGGACCTATGAAGAAAAGCAAAAAATGGCCCAGGAACTGGTTGATGAAATTTTAAATAGCGAAGATCTATGGAGAGCAGTGGAGAAACACAAACAGCAACAACTGCTAAAAAAGACTATTCTCCACAAATCCAGCAATGCGATTGAATTAAATAACAATGAAGTTGACAGTTTAAACACGTCGAAACAAGAAAATGAAAAAATCATGAATGCCTTAAAAAGAGTCCAATCTGTAGAATCAGTGGTATCTTCAAACTCAGTAGATGATCCTTTACATTCCGAAAAGTTTCGCAACAAACTAAGTAAATTAATTATTAAACCACCTGAACCAAAGCCAGCCAAAGAACCCCCAAAATCCGAAGATTCCATTCAAGAAATACGACCTAAATTGAAACACTCGAAAAGTGAAGCTGATGTTAAAGCATTAGTATTGAAAGCCATAGAGGACTGTCATGTCGACATAGACAATAAAAATGATGCTGATGGGGAAGTTGGGAAATACATTCCAAAGCCCCCAAAATTTGATCCAGTATTATACAAAACTATAAATAGCATAAGTAAACCAAAGGATAGACCCAGTTTAGATAAACTATTAAAAATGGATGAATTAAGTAATGCAAATGCTCAAAAAATAGATTTACCCGAAAGAAACGAATCACAAAATAACGAATTGTCATTTAAACAAAAACTAGAGGCAATATTGAAACGGGGACCTAAGCCTCATACCGGGCCGGATATTGGAAAGATTAGGCCTAAATCCGTGGGACCCTTACAATTAACCACCGATAATCTTAATATTTCAGAAATTGATAATCAATCCAAAAACAATCTCAATAAAACATCTTCACAAATAGAGGAATCGAAAAAAGTTTCAACATCTGTAAAAATAATCCCAATTGAATTATAGCATTTTATAGTACTACGAATTCATAGGCTTATTTCTTTTTGTTTAGATGTACATATGTATGTTAATTATGGTTGTCTTTTCGCATGTACATACATAGTATATATTATGTTATATTTAAAATTTAAGTTCCTCAAAAAAAATCTAAAGTTTATTCAGTCTGAATGACATTATCCCAAATCAAACTTTTGGGACAACGCTGAAAAATTTTAAATTTGTTTCAAGCTTTTCAAAATTTTCAAATTATTACGAAATATTTTTTTATATGGAACAAACATTAGGAACCACAAAATGGATACCTCTAGAACTAAAATTTTGGAAGTGATATATTAAAACCAAGACACCCTTATGTGCACATACTTATGTATGTATGTATATCACTTCTAAACATATGTATACTTAAAAACACACATAATATAATCACTTGATTTGCATGCTGTATACTGGTATTTAAACATCTAGTCGTTAATATATTTTGTAATATATTTTATTATATTTTATATCTATTCCCTTTTTTCGTAAACTAGGTCTGTCAATTTACTTCTTTTATGGTCTTCCCAATAGCTTTAGGGACTTAAAGAGGCAACGTGTTGGTTGGCAGAAGTTAAAATACAGTGAATATTTTTAAGGTTTTAAAACTTTTTATTAAAGTTAATTTTATTAATTATAAGAATAATTAAAAAGTGAATATTTGAACAATACATACATGTGTATGTATTAATTTTTAAGAAATAGATTAAGATTAAACAATAATTACATATTTCCCAACAATGAACAGTAAATAAAAAGTATTTAAATAACGCAACAAATTTAATTTACAACAAACTATTCTAAACCGTTCAAGGTCAATTTTCATAAATATTTTTTTATAACCTATTTATTTTAATGTTTCAATAAAAAACTCAAAAGAAATTAAACATTTTAATAATTTATATTTACATACATAAACTCTTTTTTATTGTTTAAATAATTCGAAATATATGTAATTCTGAAGACGAATTAAGGTTTGGACAAACATTTTGGTACAATTTCCTTTTCCACTAACATTAAGCTTTGTATTTTAATTCTCTTCGCAAATAACTTATTATATTATAAAGCTTTACTTGTATAAAAGAAAAAGCTTTTACTACTTTACATTTTTATTTAGCTCTATGCTAACATTTGACTCTACACTAACACTTAACTTTGTATTTTCATCCTCTTCGCAAATAACTTTAGTATTATAAAGCTTTATTTGTATAAAACATAAAGCTTTTACAACTATACATTTTTATTTAGCTCTACACTAACACTTGACTCTACACTGTTAACACAAAAAATCACAACAACTGGAACAAAAGTAAATGTTTCCCTACAACTTTAAACACTTCTTTCCTTCTTTTCAAAGATACTTTCCAATTAATGACTGAACTGCTTTAAAAATGTGCGCAAACTAGAAGAGTACTAAAAGTGAATAAAAGTATGAGTTAGAAACTCAATTTTGCACAACAAGAAAATGTTTTTTCATAATGTTGTCAATTTTAATAATAGTTATATTTATAATAAAATAGAAAACAAAAAATTAACTTACATACATACGTATTACATTTCCTACATTTCCTTTTTATAATTCACTAATTTGATTTTTAATTACAACCTTATTTTAGCTTTTTATTACATATTCATATCAGACTTTTTTCTTAACATATTTAAAGCAAATGCTTTATTTATTTTATTTGACATTTATATTGAAATAACACTTATACATTATGCGCGTAATATTGAAGCAACGAACGACAACACAAAAGGGACACAGCGGCCGGCACAAAAAAATATATTTTTTCATACAACTTTCACATACTTTTTTCATCTATTTACATTAAAATTTTCAATGATATTTTTATATACAGATATTAAGAAACAATTATATTACAATTTTATGCAAAATTATTTACATTTTATCGGATTTTTTATGCAAAAATACTAATTTTCTTAAGACACTTCTATTTAACGACCGAACCGTGTGAAAAATAAGCGTAAACTAAAAGAGAAAATAAAAGAGATGCAAAAAGTGACAAGTAATACAATTGTACTAAATAGCTGTCATTTAGGAAATGAGATGAGTATGCGTTAGTAACTCTATTGCAATTTTGGAGTTGATACTCACATTACATACATACATATGTAAGTATGTATAGACATATTATGTATTTACAAAAGTATATTTACATCAATGAAGACAACATTCATTCATACAATCGTATTTATGTACATATATTGAAACAATTTAATATTGAAAAGTAGAATCGAAACATAATGAAGGTAATTAATTTAAATGTATATTTGCATACAATTATATGTCATATAGGATATAGAAAATATCATATCGATGGGAGTAATCCCAACGTTATGTTAAAATAAAAGAAATGCAACAAAAAGAATATGCGACGAAGTGATGTAAGTGCGTTTTTTATTCACATTAACCTTAACATAACTTTAAGTTGTGTTAATCAAAGAAGACAAAAAAATATGTTTTACATTCTTTGGCATTTACATATGTACATGTACATACATATATACATATTTGACTAATACTAATATAACACAACACTTCTTCTCTTTACACTTGCTATTGGCGCGACAAACAATAACACAAAGGAAACAAGGCGATCGCACAAATAATTTATGGTTTGCCTACAACTTTACACACATTTTTCATTTATTTATTATAAACTTTTCAAGGATATTTTTATACGTAGATATTAAGAAACACTTGTATTACAATTTTATGCAAAAATAATTCCATTCTATCTACTTTGTTAAGTAAAAATATTAATTTTCTTTAGACACTTCCAATTGACGACCGAACCGTGTGAAAAATACGAGTAAACTAACAGAGATGCAGTGCTAAAAATGACAAGTAATAAAATTGTACTAAAACATGACAGCTTTAAGAAATGAGATGAGTATGCGTTAGTTGCTCTATTGCAGTCATACATTTCATTCGAAAAGACTTTGATTAAAAGTGTGTTTCAAATTTATTTACATATGTATGTATGTACATACATATAAATGTACATTGTTATATATGTATGTATTTAATGGACTAGTTAAAATATTTTTCAATATATGGTTGGTGTAATTAACTATGTATAGAAATTTGATAATTATAATAAGTATTTTTATTAAAATTTAAGTTCCGATTTTTCGAGGCATATTATTTTCGCTTTTTATTGAAATAGTTGTCAAAATTGTCGTAGTTTTTAGCTTATGCAGAAACACATTTTTTATTTTTCTCGTCTTTAGTACATTAATACACATCATTTGAGAAGTGTTCCTACAAAAAAGTAGTCGAAGGAACACCCAAATGGTTAAACATACATACATACATATTATGTATTTAAATTAGAAATATCCAACTAAAATTGATATCAAAAACCCACAAAAGATATTTTTTGTTTATCTCATTTCCGTCAGTGGTGCATTTTCCGGTATTTCCGTATATGTATTTATTCTCATAACAATGTCCACGCATGCACACTCATCTCATGTTAAAAATTAAAAGTGTGTTTAGTACAATTTGACATTTTTAGTTAGCACATACATATTTTCACTCGAGTCAGCTGTTCATTATAAATTAAGTAGAAAAAACTTTATTTTTGCATAAAACTATTACACTGTTTGGATAATTTAGCATTAAATTAATAATTAATTGCTTTAAAATGTTCGTGTATACAAGTATCCTTGGATCACTTAAAGTAAATGAAAGAAAATGGTGTGTAAAATTGGAGGAATAATGTTTAGCTTTGTGCCGGCCGGTACGTATGTACATATTTTATGTTCATTGCTATAACCACAATTGTGGATGTGTAGCTTAATAAAAATGTAAATCGAAAAAAAAACAAGTAAGAGTGCTAATTTTAAATTTTAAATAATTTAAAAAATATCAATTTTATAAAATTTAAATTTATTTTATTTTCCCGATTATATCATGAGTATAGTAATAGAAAAACAAAATGAACAACAACAACGCTAAACGAAATAAACACACAAAAAACAAAATACACAAGGCAGTAAAACCAACAGACATCCAAACATACGAAACGAAATACACAAAGAGAGAAACAAAAACAAAATATACAACGCAATGGACCCAACAGACATCCAAACATACGAAACTGAATACACCAAGAAAACAAAAACAATATACACAAGGCAATGAAACACACAGCCATCCAAACATACGAAACTGAATACACCAAGAAACAAAAACAATATACACAAGGCAATGAAAGACACAGCCAACCAAACATACGAAACGAAATAATCAAAAAAAAAAAAAAACAAAATACACAACGCAATGAATAAGCAGTGTTGTTGTTGCTTATTTGTCAAAGCATGAAAAAAATTATATTTTTTATGTAATTTTCTGAACAACTACAAATAATAATATGTATAAAATAGAAAACAAAAAATCAACTTACATACATACATATTGCATTTCCTACATTTCCTTTTTATAATTCACTAATTTGATTTTTAATTATGAACCTTTATTTTATTATATTTTACATAGGTATTCATATCAGAATATTACTTTTTTTCTTAACATATTTAAAGCAAATGCTTTATTTATTTTATTTGACATTTATATTGAAATTACACTAACACTTTTACATTATGCGCGTAATATTGACGCAACGAACGACAACACAAAAGGGACACAGCGGCCGGCACAACAAAATATTTCTTTTTCATTCAAATTTCACATACTTTTTTCCTCTATTTACATTAAAATTTTCAAAGATATTTTTATATACAGATGTTAAGAAACAATTATATTACAATTTTTTGCAAAAATATTTACATTTTATCGGATTTTTTATGCAAAAATATTAATTTTCTTAAGACACTTCTATTTAACGACCGAACCGTGTGAAAAATAAGCGTAAACTAAAAGAGAAAATAAAAGAGATGCGAAAAGTGACAAGTAATACAATTGTACTAAATAGCTGTCATTTAGGAAATGAGATGAGTATGCGTTAGTAACTCTATTGCAATTTTGGAGTTGATACTCACATTACATACATACATATGTAAGTATGTATAGACATATTATGTATTTACAAAAGTATATTTACATCAATGAAGACAACATTCATTCATACAATCGTATTTATGTACATATATTGAAACAATTTAATATTGAAAAGTAGAATCGAAACATAATGAAGGTAATTAATTTAAATGTAAATACACTTACATAAATCATAAGCAATATTTGCATACAATTATATGTCATATAGGATGTAGAAAATATCATATCGATGGGAGTAATACCAACGTTATGTTAAAATAAATGCAACAAAAAGAATATGCGACGAAGTGATGTAAGTGCGTTTTTTATTCACATTAGAATGCCTTAACCTTAACATAACTTTAAGTTATGTTAATCAAAGAAGACAAAAAATTATGTTTTACATTTTTTGGCATTTACATATGTACATGTACATACATATTTGACTAATACTAATATAACACAACACTTCTTCTCTTTACACTTGCTATTGGCGCGACAAACAATAACACAAAGGAAACAAGGCGATCGCACAAATAATTTATGGTTTTCCTACAACTTTACACACATTTTTCATTTATTTATTTTAAATTTTTCAAGGATATTTTTATACGTAGATATTAAGAAACACTTGTATTACAATTTTATGCAAAAATAATTCCATTCTATCTACTTTGTTAAGTAAAAATATTAATTTTCTTTAGACACTTCCAATTGACGACCGAACCGTGTGAAAAATACGAGTAAACTAACAGGGAGGCAGTGCTAAAAATGACAAGTAATAAAATTGTACTAAAACATGACAGCTTTAAGAAATGAGATGAGTATGCGTTAGTTACTCTATTGCAGTCATACATTTCATTCGGAAAGTCTTTGATTAAAAGTGTGTTTCAAATTTATTTACATATGTATGTATGTACATACATATAAATGTACATTGTTATATATGTATGTATTTAATGGACTAGTTAAAATATTTTTCAATATATGGTTGGTGTAATTAACTATATATAGGAATTTGATAATTATAATAAGTATTTTTATTAAAATTTAAGTTCCGATTTTTCGACGCATATTATTTTCGCTTTTTATTGAAATAGTTGTCAAAATTGTCGTAGTTTTTAGCTTATGCAGAAACACATTTTTTTATTTTTCTCGTCTTTAGTACATTAATACACATCATTTGAGAAGTGTTCCTTCAAAAAAGTAGTCGAAGGAACAACCCAATAGTTAAACATACATATATATTATGTATTTAAATTAGAAATATCCAACTAAAATTGATTTCAAAAACCCACAAAAGATATTTTTTGTTTCTCTCATTTCCGTCAATGGTGTATTTTCCGGTATTTCCCACATCCGTATATGTATTTATTCTCATAACAATGTTCACGCATGCATACTCATCTCATGTTAAAAATGAAAAGTGAGATTAGTACAATTTGACATTTTTAGTTAGCACATATTTTTCACTCGAGTCAGCTGTTCATTATAAATTAAGTAGAAAAAACTTTATTTTTGCATAAAACTATTACACTGTTTGGATAATTTAGCATTAAATTAATTATTAATTGCTTTAAAATGTTCGTGTATACAAATATCCTTGGATCACTTAAAGTAAATTAAAGAAAATGGTGTGTAAAGTTGCAGGAATAATGTTTAGCTTTGTGCCGGCCGGTACGTACATATGTACATATTTTATGTTCATTGCTATAACCACAATTGTGGATGTGTAGCTTAATAAAAATGTAAATCGAAAAAAAAAGAAGTAAGAGTGCTAATTTTAAATTTTAAATAATTTAAAAAATATCAATTTTATAAAATTTAAATTTATTTTATTTTCCCGACTATATCATGATTATAGTAATAGAAAAACAAAATGAACAACAACAACGCTAAACGAAACACACAAAAAACAAAATACACAAGGCAGTAAAACCAACAGACATCCAAACATACGAAACGAAATACACAAAGAAAAAAACAAAAACAAAATATACAACGCAATGGACCCAACAGACATCCAAACATACGAAACTGAATACACCAAGAAACAAAAACAATATACACAAGGCAATGAAAGACACAGCCAACCAAACATACGAAACGAAATAATCAAAAAAAAAAAACAAAATACACATCGCAATGAATAAGCAGTGTTGTTGTTGTTGCTTATTTATCAAAGCATGAAAAAAAATGTATTTTTTATGTAATTTTCTGAACAACTACAAATAATAATAATGTATAAAATAGAAAACAAAAAATCAACTTACATACATACATATTGCATTTCCTTTTTATAATTCACTAATTTGATTTTTAATTATGAACCTTTTTTTTACATATTCATATCAGAATATTACATTTTTTCATAACATATTTAAAGCAAATGCTTTATTTATTTTATTTGACATTTATATTGAAATTACACTAACACTTTTACATTATGCGCGTAATATTGACGCAACGAACGACAACACAAAAGGGACACAGCGGCCGGCACAACAAAATATTTTTTTTCATTCAAATTTCACATACTTTTTTCCTCTATTTACATTAAAATTTTCAATGATACTTTTATATACAGATATTAAGAAACAATTATATTACAATATTATGCAAAAATATTAACATTTTATCGGATTTTTTATGCAAAAATACTAATTTTCTTAAGACACTACCATTTAACGACCGAACCGTGTGAAAATAAGCGTAAACTAAAAGAGAAAACAAAAGAGATGAAACAAATGACAAGTAATACAATTGTACTAAATAGCTGTCATTTACGAAGTGAGATGAGTATGCGTTAGTAGCTCTATTGCAATTTTGGAGTCGATAGTCGCATTACATACATATGTACATATGTAAGTATATATAGACATATTATGTATTTACAAAAGTATATTTACATCAATGAAGACAACATTTATTCATACATGGTATTTATGTATATTGAAACAATTTAATATTGAAAAGTAGAATCGAAACATAATGAAGGTAATTAATTTAAATGTAGATACACTTACATAAATCATAAGCAATATTTGCATACAATTATATGTCATATAGGTACATAGGATGTAGAAAATATCATATCGATGGGAGTAATACCAACGTTATGTTAAAATAAAAGAAATGCAACTAAAAGAATATGCAACGAAGTGGTGTAAGTGCGTCTTTTACAACTTTTTGAACTATCCATAATAGCTATGATTTGATATAAAAATGGCAATAATTAAAAAAATAAGTTTAAAAGTACAAAGTACACCAAATGTAAATTAATTTAATATTTCAAATTTACATCGAATATGAAACAGTAAAGAGAAAAAATCACTTACATAATTCAAATTTTTATAATTTCCTTATTCATTTAGCATACGTTTTGAAGCTGCACACAATTATTGCATGAACATATTATTTTAAACTTTAAAATTTAATATTTTTTATTAATTATAATAAATGCATATAGGTATTTTTATTAGCACAAAGAACTTTCATTTAAATTATGAACTTCTTAACTCATTTTTTTATTTATTCTCATTAGAATGCCTTAACCTTAACATAACTTTAAATTATGTTAATCAAAGAAAACAAAAAACTTTTTTTTAAATTTTTTGGCATTTACATACATACATATATGTATATGTATGTACATACATCCATATACATATATTTGACATTACACTGACACTTCTCTATACACTTGCTATTGGCGCGACGAACAATAACACAAAAGAAACAAGACTACCGGCACAAATAATTTATGGTTTGCCTACAACTTTACACACATTTTTCATTTATTTATTTTAAACTTTTCAAGGATATTTTTATACGTAGATATTAAGAAACATTTATATTACAATTTTATGCAAAAATATTTACATTCTTTCTAATATTTTAAGTAAAAATATTAATTTTCTTTAGACACTTTCAATTGACGACCGAACCGTGTGAAAAATACAAGAAAACTAACAGAGATGCAGTGCTAAAAATGACAAGTAATAAAATTGTACTAAAACATGACAGCTTTAAGAAATGAGATGAGTATGCGTTAGTTACTCTATTGCAGTCATACATTTCACTCTAAAAGACTTTGATTAAATGTCTGTTATTTATTTACATACATACATATATGGAAATGTACATTGTTATGTATATAAGCATTTAATGGACTAGTTAAAATTAAATATTTTTTCAATTAACTATAGGAATCCGATAATTGTAATAAGTATAAGTAGGTATAATAAGTATTTTTATTAAAATTTAAGTTCAGATTTTTATAAGGAACTGAAATTAAAAAAATGCCTATAAAATATGTATATGTTCATTAGATTGTCTCAATCGAATCGTATTAATGTACTAAACACGAGAAAAATAGAAAAATATTTTTTTAAATGGGCCTTAGTTCCTTACCAGCGATTGAAAATTTTGATCTCGGTACAATATGTTAAAAAAATCAGCAATGGGTCTCCAAAATTCCGTAATTTTGAACAGATTACGGTAAAAATAATTATATAATAGTTTTAGAGTATTTTTGGTAAACCAAATGATTTTTATGGATTTGAGGGGCATATTATTTTTCTCTCATTTCCGCCAGTGATTTATTTCCCGGTATTTCCTGCATTTCCCACATCCGTATATGTATTTATTTTCATAACATATTTCATCTCCAATTGAGTTGTTCACGCATGTACACTCATCTCATGTTGAAAATGGCAAGTGAGAGCTTATTAGTACATTATTATATTAGTACAATTTGACATTTTTAGTTAACACACATTTTTCACTCAATTCAGCTGTTCCTTATAAATAAAGTAGAAAAATTTTTATTTTTGCATAAAACTATTACAATGTTTGAATAATTTAGTATTAAAAAATTAATATTTAATTGCTTTTAAATATTTCTGTATACAAATATCCTTGGAGCAATTAAAGTACATTAAAGAAAATAGTGTGTAAAGTTGCAGGAATAATGTTTAGCTTTTGTGCCGGCCGGTATGTATGTACATATTTTATGTTGCTGATTATTGCAAAAATCTCATGTGCGAATGTGTAGTTTAATAAGAATGTAAATCGAAAAAAATTAACGTTTAATACATACCAGGGTTGGCAAAGTTAATAGAATGTAATTTGGCATAATGTACATATGTATTTTTTTAAATTAATGTGTGGTGGATAAAGAAGCATAATTTCACCAAAAAGGGAATGAAATTCAAGTGAAACGGAAAAGGAAATACATACATACATACATATTTACCTATGAGAATAATAGATAATGTAAGTAATATTTAATAGATAGATATCATTCATATTATGATCTATTTTTTTCGATGTAATTTGTTAGATAACAAATAAAGTCCAAAAACTGAATAAGACATCATAATATATCCGCAAATGAAGCAGCTCAATTACTTTACAAAATACGTAATTGGTATTTTATAGAGCAACAATTAGGCTATGAGAAAGTTGATAATATCTTACCTTTAAACTGCAGGGTACTTTCGTAGATTGTACATACATATGTATGTATGTATGTATGTATTTACATTCATACATACATATAATGATTTTACTCTGTTGCTTTGCAATATTGCTACTCTTTAGCTACACACATTTAATTTCTATTTTTAAACTCTGATGTATATTTACAGAGTCAAAAATCATTTCCTTTCTGAGCGCAGTACGAACAAGGGATGGCATATGGAATTTTAAATTTGTACAAAACAACATTAAAATTAGTACTTATTTGATTCCGATTGTACCAAATCTGTTTTTTTTTTTTTTTTTTTGCAAATTTGTATTAAAACCATTTATCAATATATATGTTTTAGTACAATTTTAGATATTATTTTAATCAGAAAATAATTTTATAATTGTACCAGATGGTTCATTAGTTTACCATTATACTTTTAAAGACTGAATTGTACCAAAAAAAAAGTACAATAGTGCCAATTTAGCCAACTCTGGCATAAACCTATTTATTTTAACATCTTTCTTACCCACTCTCACTCTCTTTCTCTCTTATATCACCATTCACCACCGATGTTGATTTCTTGTGAATGTATAAAAGAACTAGTACTCAAACTTATAAGTAAGTGATTATTAGTTATTAAATGAAATACATTGGTTTATAATTGACATTAACTTTATTGGACTATGTATAGGCTAGCTGTCAAACTTTATATTAAAAGACAATTATAGAAAACAATTCTCTTTCAAATCCCAGTACTATATCAATATAATTAAATTCCGCAAAATTGTTCTATACAAGTTCCATACTTAACTACACCGTAACTTTTTTAGTCGTGCTCGATTTATTTATTATTGAAACCCAAGAATTGGCACAAATACGTACATACATACATATACATATGTGTACTTTTTAAGCACATTACGTCACTTCAAAATATTTTATACATGTTTTAAAGAAAAACACTCCACTACAATGATGTAGGGTATACTAAAGTACAAATCGGTACTTAAAAATACCCCTTTTTATCAACACAAAACGAAAAATTGAGATACGTCGAAAGAGAGAAAAAAGATACAATACAAAAATGAGATGTTTTTAATAATCGAAAAGAAAACACATCAGCGGTATTTAATACATTTTGACGTTTAGTATTCAGTTTTACTAGTATCGTTGCAGTGAGTAGAGGTGTTTGAAGAAAATAATATTCAGATAGTGAGTGAATGGATACATTAAATATACGGTGATACGGAAGCAACAAAAAAACGAGAATAAAATAAAAAATTTAACAAATTTTTACTTATACTTTACTTTTGAAAGCAACAACAAGAATTAACGTTAAAAAGAAAAGGCACTAGCAGAAAGATATTAATAATGAAAAAATATATCTATATACGAGTATATAATGTGTGTGTATAAATAAATTCCAAAATTGAAGAAATACTTATACGTAAAATTAAACGAAAGTCAATTTTGTCAGTGACGTCACTTAACCACAAAATTTAAATAAAAAATAGTGAATTTAAAATTTGGTAATAAATTGTGTACAGCGTATATTTTCTATTTCGCTAATCGAGTGTTGACAAATAACGATAAAGATTTCCATATACAGTAAGAATTAATAAAAAAAACTATTTTTATTTTTAAACGACGTGTTAAAAGTACACATTGTTTTCTACAAATTAAATAAAAATATTCAAACATAATTACTTACATACAAACAAACAAACATAGTAGATTTGTATATGTATTCGTTTTTAACACGAAAATTTGCAACGTCATATTAAATCAAGGTGAAATCAATACAATACAATAAAACAAACAACAAATTACTCAATATTATATGTCTATATGTATGTATGTATTCAGTGACATTTACAACAAAAGCAAAAACAACGAGTGAATAAAGTTATTTGCGAATCCGTTAATAAATACTCGAACTTACATTTGTTGCTGACTGTAAGAAATCAATAATAGAAATTGTAACCAATCAAAGCAACAACAATAACAAAACAAAAACAATTAAATTTTGAAAAACCAAAAAGCTAAAAAATTCTACGTTGGCGATACAAAATTACTCGTATATATTGTTCCTAGAATTTTCCACCATCACAAACAACAACAAATACTACAGAGCAAAGTGGTAGTAGTTGTCAAAATCGCTGCTCCCTCTCTTCTAACTGTTTGTTGCTGGCTCATTTAATCAAAAACAGAGAACGAAATAACGACGAAATCATTAACTTTTGTTGTTGCAGCCATAAAAACTGTGAAAAATAAGTGAAATAAAGAAAATTCTTGAATAAAAAACGACAAAATTAAAAAAGAAAAATAGATCAACAACAATACATCAGCAGACAAAGAAAATTGTAAAAATAAACATCGAAAATAAGAGCAAAGTAAAGCAGAAACGAAAAATACTACCTAATTCTTTTTATTTCGATACTAAAGACTGGCGCACTATATTAACGTTGCAAAATGAAACCCACTGTGATATCAAATGCAAGTGCATCGGCATCATCTGGCCCTGGTAATCCGCAAGCTGGAGGAAATGGTGTAACGATACCTATAAATCATGAGTACAGAGGTCAACCTGCAACTCAACAGCAACACCAGCCTCAGTATCAAACACAGGCTCAGCATTATGTAGCCGGCGAACCGCAGGTCACCAGTTATGGATCTCCAGGATCTCTTGGAAGAGGACAACAGCCGCAACAACCCCATCCACAGCAGCAACAAATTCCAGCACATTTTCAGGTTGGTACCGCCTTTCTCATTGTATCGCTTCTTAACATGAAAACTTAAACATTTTTTCAAGAAAAACTGTTTCGAATGTTTTACCTCATTCCATTTTTTTCTTAAATACATATCGTCATTGCTCCGGCCAAATTAGTCATGTGAATATTTCATTCATTTTACAGAAATAAAAGAACAAGATATTAGAGAACAAATTTTATCAAATATATTTTATAAAATGTTATTAATATGATTTCGCTGTTTATCATTAAAATATTGCAATTTATGATATTTCATGTTAAATTTCCTTTAAATATTTGATTGCTGGTTTGCAACAATTTACTAAAAAAGTCAAATAAAACATTTTAATCGACCTTCATGGTTCACATTCCTATAATGAAAACGAATACATACAACATTTATTTTAAATTATTATAACGATATCTCGATTCTAAATTTGAAAAGTTCTTTGAAATTTGGTGTATAGATTTATGTTGATATAATAGTTAATTATGCTGAATTTTATCGTAATACAAGTTTTTATAAGGGAATTTGTAGAGATATGTATTAATCTATTTGATATAATCATGTGCTCCAAAGTCCAAATAATGGACCGACATCAACCAAAATCAATAGGGTTCGTCAATGCAATACATGTACCAAATTTCATAAATTATCTTCCAATTTGCAACCTTTTGTTTAATCGACTCGGAAAATGATTCTAAACTGATTGGATACTTTAAAGTTACTTTCAAACCTATCAACTATTTGATGAAAAAGACGTGGCCACTATTTTTTGTAAATCTTTTTATTATCTTACATTACTTTTGTTAATGCCAAATCAATCAAATCATATAATAAAGACGTTCGAATGTAATAACTTCAAAAATAATTTTGAGCGTTACAAACATCAACACAAATACAATATACCCTCCCCACAAAAATTTCGAATTTAAAGTAAGATTCTTAGAAATTTCTAGTTTGCCTATCTTAATTAGTAATAAGTTAAATAAATCATTAATAAATGTTGGTTTTAAATGGAAAATTTCTTTAAAGCATATCTGATAGATACTGAAAATATCTGCCGCTTATTTATGAGTTCAACAATCATATGGACAGACATATTTTTTGGCCAAATAACCTGCAAGCTCGATTTTTTTTTATTATATTGACTACTACGTAATGATAACTAACTAAATACCACCGAAATTTCGTTTTTGTCGATTTGATAAAGAAATCGGTCCATCGCACGAACGGCTGTCGCTAGTATCGAAATATTTTGTGAATCTTCATAAAATAAAGTAAGGCATATTTTGAAAGGAGCAACAAAAACTAATACTAATGCTCTATATACATATGCAACATTTGAAATGTTCAAGGTCATTATTTTTTATTTAAATTTCCAACGAATTGTTTTTATTCCTCTTGTTACAAGTGATGATGCGTGAAGGTCATTTACAACAAAAACAAAATAAGATAAACAAATAATAAAACATTTTCAACTACTACAACTGAAAAAAACACTAGTCGTTTTACGTAAAACAAAATTAGGACTTCCAAGTGGAATTTACAATTTATAAAAATTAAAATTTGTTTAAATGCAATCAGAAATTTTGAAATACAATAAGAAATTTCTAAAGTCCAATTTCAAATACAATTTGAAAATTTAAAAAAAATGGCTTAAGTAAATTTTATTTATTTTATAAATATAGACTTAAGTATTTAAAAATAAAACTTTCATTATTTATTGAGTTGCTACATTATTGCTTTAAGAAATATCTCTATAACCACAAATTCCTGAAATTTATAGCTGTCAGTTGCTTCTAATCCTCTGTAATTTCATTTTAGCAACTGTCAACTCAATGAAGTTCAGTTGTTATCGATGAACGACACATTAGTTCCATGATTTGAACCAAAATATGTGTGTACTTCAAACATTTGATTTTGTGTTTGCTGGGTATTTATGTACATATACAAGATCTTCGCTGTTTTAGGTGTTTATTTGTTCTCATAAGACATAGTGTGGGTGGTTTTGAATAAAAACAAAATAACTTGATGCTTAGACACAAAGATTACAAAACTACATTTATATGTACATATGAATGTATGTACATATGTATGTAGATTGATTTCTGCGTGGTTATGAGTTTGTATACAAACTTGTACATACGTATATGTATGTATGTATGTTTGTATTTATATTATATATTAGACCGGCTCAATCATGATACCAAATAAAATAACTTTTCCAGTCACTCTTCTCAATGAAATTTGATTAATAATCGACACAGGCTTCGATCTATTACGCTACAGTACGTTTGTGGTCTTAGTTAAATATAAATTTAAATATAATTTATAATTATATTATAGTGTATGAAATAAATTAAAATGTTAAACGAGTATTATGTACTCATATTAGAATTCTTTAATATATTCGATTACGTTTGCGAACGGATTCTCCCGTTCAAATACGTTTAACTAATTAAAGCACGGAAAAGTACGATTCTCCATATAAAATTTCAATTATATTTGATTTGATTATGTTTATTATTTTTAATAAGAGACAAATTTGCAAATTAACTCGTTCTAATATGCAACTATAAATGATACACTCAATTTACCTATTCCACATACATACATATACATAAACCAAATACATATGTGTTGTATTCTTTAGAAATACATATGTACATACCTTAAATTTCTAATAATGATAATAATTTCTGTTATGACGTAATACCCCTAAAACACTAACAAAAAACTGTTGTTATACATAATATATACATAAGTTAACAAAATGATTACTTGATTTTAAAATCATTCCTCTAATTAACATGGTTTTCTCGAATTATTTTCTCATGTATTGAATCTATTGATTTTTACGTCATTGATTGCTGTTGACTTTTTCGCCTTCTTTTTATTGTTTTTTGCTTTTAATATTTTTTTGATCAAAATGTTTTTTTAAGTTTTTGTTTTTTATTGTCATATTCATTTTATGAATGTGTATTATGTACTACTTTATTGTTTAATACTTATACATAAATACAAATGTATTGTTAATAACAGAATGAATCATTGCTAAAAATATTTGTTGTTTGTTGGCGAGTTTTTATGTGGGCCGCACTTGTTTTACTCTTCGTAGTATACACGTCGTTTCATTTAAACTTTGTACATTTAGTGCCAGTTAAATACATTTTAAAATATGTACACTACGATTTATATTTCTTCCTTAATATGTAATTGAAAAAATTCATATTTGTTTCTTTATTTAGGTTATATTTCCAAAAACAATTCCAGTTTGAGGTACATATGTATTACATTTGAAAAAATCAATTATTAAAAACTACCCTTTATTTTGTTAAATTCACATTTCTCCCTGATTAAAAATTACAATTTTATTTATTAGTTTAAACTTTATTTTAGTGAGTACTATATAAGGTTTTTGTTTTTACTAACAAAAATTTTTCATGAAAAGTAGCGCACAACAGGTCCGATAGTGGCCTAAGTGTATTTCTTCGGATTTGATGTAGATACATCCTCCTATCAACCTAACCTAACATAAACTATTTTTTAGAATTACACTCTATGACCATACGTCCGCTGCAGTGAAAGCAGACCTTAATCTCTGGTGGGAATCGAACCCACGACTCTTATTCTGATAGACTCGAAAACTACAAACTAAGCTATCGAGGCATCCATTATAATTTTATATTCTTCTCAAATGTTTATTTCGTATGCTTAAAATTAACTTTATTAATAAACAAATTTTTTAATTTTACAAAGTTTCTGCATATCACTTCTACAATAACTTGTTTCAGTACTGTTTTGCTATATGATTAATTCTGACAAAAATCTGTAAATCTGACGGGTACTGGAACAGACCAAATGTTTTAATAAATGTATGTCCTTTGTTATGATTTTGTTTAATTTTATTTCTATTTGTATTTTCCAGCAGGACTTTGATTTTGAACCTGATATGGGCATAGATATGTTTCCTCGGACCCGCTTGGGACGTATGACTCATGATCCTTTTGGAGATTTCGGAGGTACTTCACGTAAGCGTACTAGTTTGCATGATCCCCAATTTCATACTGATGGTTTTTCTCGTTATTTTGATGATGCTGCAGATTTTGGTTTTCCCCAGTTCAACTCATTGGGTCGTCGCCGTGTAAATACTCATAACGATGATGATTTCTTTAATCGTTTGCCTTCGGAATTCCGTCAATACATACCAGAAAGTTTCGCCCATCGACGAGGAGGTTCTGGCATGGCAGGAAGCCCAGGAACTGGCCCGACCATGGTTCATCCGCAGCAGTCGACACAACCGCAACCTCAACCACATTTTTACAATACAATGCCGCAGTCTCCATCAAGAAAAGTGTGCGATGCTGCCATCCAAACTGAAGATCCCACTGGACGCTCAGAAGTTGATCATTCTGTTAACTCTGAAAACCTTAATCAACATGGTTTGCGTAATACCATGGATATGGGTGTTAAATCGCCAGCAGAAAATGAAAACCAAAGTCCTAGATCGTCGTCAGCACCACCAACAGAACAGCAACAAACCCATCAGCAGCAGCCCTACTATTCTCAGCCGCAACAAATACCGGTTAATGGACCCAAACGACCTACACCGCCTCCTCAGCAACAACATCAATTCGCCACTCAAACTAGCCCCCAGATACAGTCCGGAGCTTACAGCGGCCAATCGCCACAATTTCAAAAAGTTTATTATGCTCCCCAACAACAAGCGCATCCTCAGCAAAAGCAACAGACTCCACCACCACCCCAGACCCCCGGAGGGTCTTACATACGCACCATACCAATATTTGTGGAGGGTAGGTCCGAACCCATTATCAATAATAAGGAAATTCCAAATCAAAATGCGCCACCAAATGTCGCAACTGGCCCTGCCAATTCTAGGGCTTTCACACCTCCAAAACAACAACCACACCGTCCTACTCCATTAAATACTCAACAGCAACCCACTTCTCAGCAGCAACAACAAAGTGGTGGTCTACCTCCCCAAACACCTCATACCGTTGATACCATAAACAAAATACAAGATATACAACGTGATGTTTTAGATTTAATGTCACGCGTAGAAAAGTTTTCGGGCACTCGAGCTGACAAGGAATACGTGTATTTGGACGAAATGTTAACTAGAAATCTATTGAAATTGGATAACATCGACACTAATGGCAAGGAGAGCATACGGTTGGCACGAAAAGAAGCTATCAAATGCATTCAAGCTTCTATTAATGTGCTAGAAGCTAAGGCAGAGGAAAATAAGAAGGCAGCCCAGGCTAATGCCGCCGAAAGCGATGAGCCAGAACAGCAAGCCCCCGTCCAAGAAGCAGAAACGCCAGCACCACCAGCAGAAACACAAAAATCTACATCAGCCGAAAAAGTGACCAAAGAATCAACACCAACTGCTGCAGCTGACCCAATCGTGGAACCGGCAGATCACAAAAATAATGAACCCATACCACTGCCTCCACCAGAAAGTCAGAAATTCAATGAAGTTAAAATAGAAGATTGTCCCGAGGATGATGCAGCTTCCACTGCAAGCCATCAAGAATCCGCATCAAAAGCAGAGGACCTAAAAAAGGAAAATTCGTCTGAAACGAAATGATGATATGAAAGAACTCTTAATACAACCGCCAGCTATAAAAAGGCCACCTTTAAAAAGATTGTCTTAGAACAATACAATTAAGAAATTAACACATTAGTCTGGGGATAACGCATTACATTCATTCATTTCTGGATGTGCATGTAGTTATCCGATTCACAAATTTCAGATGCTTTTAAATTTTAAACTTTATGTTAAATACTACTTACATTTAAAGCCTAAATTAAATTCGTGCCAATCTTTAAACCAATAATTAAATGTTTCTCTTTTTTCTCTAACCTTAACCTCCAAAGTGAATATCTAACTTTTAAAATTATTACAATTTGTAATTTTTAAAACTCAATACAAATCTTGCAGATTCAAAATGTAACTAGCAATCTAACACTTTTTACATAGAAAACTCTATCCGTAATATGTATGTATAAACTCATTTATACATATAGCACATCACATTTGCGTCAAAAATTCAAATATTAGATTGTTGCAAAGCTTCATATAGGTAATATATTTATAAATATGTATTAGATAATTGAAAATTTTGCGAACCGCAGTTGAAAAATATGTAAAGAATGATTGAAACGACTAATGTTCGTATTTTATTGATTTAAAAACCAAAACACATACTCCTTAAAATATTAATATAAATTATTAATTGACAGAAATACAAGTGCCTCAATTTACTAGAAAGCAAAGTATAACCTAGAAAGCTTATAGTATAAAAATATTTGATTCAATTTAGTAACACATAAAGAAACTATCTTTGAGTAATTTTTATTTTATGGACGTTTTGTCGTCGTTCGTCTTACTCCAGCTCGTAAAAGAATTGTATTATTCTCAATTAGTTCAAGTATATCGGTCTCAGTTATGAATTATGTTAAACTACATAAACATACTTATACATATGTATGTATGTACGTATCGCTAATTTGCTTCAGTAGGACCAAAAAACAAACGGCAAAGTGCAAAAATCAATGTAATTTATCCTTAGAATAACTTTCATACAAATCCTAAGATTGGAAGAATAACACATCGCAGATATTAATATGTTTAATAATTTAGTTTAAACTAAATATTCAGAAATCAAATACGTATACTTAAAACTCCGAAAATAATAGACGTATATGTAATAAAAATAGGAACCTGCAAATTTGGCGTTATTAACTTTTAAAGGCAAATATAAGATACATATGTATGTGTGTATTACATATGTATGCATGTGGACAGCGTAAGTAATTCTTAAACTTAAAAAAATTATCAAAATTAAAAAAAGTCTCAAAGTTTTTGTTGGTAGCTTTAAATTTATGTATTTTTATTTTTTTTTCACAAAAAAGTTGTGTTTTATTTGATTTTGTTTTTTATGGTTTTTTAATTTTTAAAAATGCAATTTATGCAAAACTACATTTTAGATACATAAATACACCTATATCGTTTTATTGATTTAATGTTACGAATCGAAATTATATAGAATAAAACTTAAAAAAAGAAATTACTAAAAAAATTATGTATGTATTAAAACAAAAAGTAAATAAATAAAAAATATAGTACGTACATGCATATTTGTTAATTCTACAAAAACATTTCTGCGTTTTATTTGCAATTCAATATGGATGGAAGGACAGGTTTGACTCATAGTCAATGTTAGTGTGCCAGCGGTTACAGAAAAATGTATCCTTATTTAAAATATTATTTTACGTAAATGCGATAATTAGTTATTATTTTCATGATTTTCGGATGCAGCTCCAAAGAATTTTTCATACTCCTCTTGCCTCCTTTTACTGCGAGCTTCTCTTTCTTGCTGCCTTTTCTTCGAAAACCGTTCATGAATTCGCTTCATTTCTTGGACTTCTTTCATTTCTTCTTTATCTTCATCCTGGAAAATTAAGGTCAATTGAAATCACTACAAGTACACTAAGATGTGATATATATTTTTTACAGAAAATTGTCCTATAATAACTTTATAGAAAATAGAAAATTAGTTAATAATAATAAAGTTGCTTGAGAGGTAATTTTTGCAAAGAAACTTTCCACAGCAAATGATGATTTCCAAAAATAAAAAAGTCGTTGTCCTAATGTACTTACAGTCATTTTAGCTATCCTGCAAAAATTGTTTATGAAAAAAACATACTCCATTTGACATTGTGATGTCCTAGGTGAGGACCACGTAATCCATACATGCATTACATCAGACAAATACAAAAACTACCTTTCTAAAATTATGGATACTATGTAATGCAGGCCATGGATCATGTACTCCAATAATTTTTGCAGGGTAGTTTATACATTTAAGTTAAATAATTTAACAACTCACACTCATATTTAAACGTAACACTAGGGCTCTTCTGCCATCTGACATTGGCTGGGAATATTGCATGAAATTTTTTAGTCTTTCTGCAGGCGGGACACTTCGTTCGACCACCAACACGATTCGTGCCCATTGTCTTTGCCATTCATTGCGAATCTCAGCTATTTTTTGATATGTATTACCCATCATAGCAATTAACATGTTGACTAACAACACACTAACTATGACCATAAACAGAAAGAAAAGTATCTTCGCCTCAGCTTCATGTTGCGTTGAAGACATAGCCCCATAATAGTCGCCGAAGTTGGTAAGGGACATTAAAAACATTGCCACGACGGATTCCATCGGTGAAGGCATGGGATTTGTACCTGTATCGTCAATCTCTTCTGGAGTTGCAGGATTATCAAAAGTTAAAAATATAATGTAATATGCCTGGGAAAAACCCATAACAAACACCAAGTAAATGGATACAAAACGAATTAAATCACCCATAACCATTCGATATATCATCACGACAAAAGGTCCAACAGTTTTAAATCCCCTACAAAATAAAAAAAAATATAAAAGCTACTTTCGGCAATTCCATAATAAACCCACCGGCAAAAGAAGAGAAAGTACGGTGCGGTTGTTAGCATAATACAAACTGCTACATGATCATCTAGCTCCGTTAAACATGATAATCTCAACCAAGGAATAGTCATCATAAGGCAACACGAAAATAGAAACATAACTCTTGATGGCGCCGTCATCTTAAAATATAAATATTATCATAAAATATCGAGATTGTGTAATTGATTTTTCTTACTAGATTCTCAATAAACATTTTATAGCCCAAAAATCGGGCTTCTCGTAAAGCAGATAACAGATACAATATGGCACCAATAAATATTACTATTTCTGAAATAATTCGTATCTTTTCGGTGTAGGAAGGAGTAGAAAATAATTAGTATCTTAAATGTAAACGGAAAAATACATATCGCTGACATAATCCAAAAAAGTAGTTTCGAGATAATTGGCTTTGTATGTTTGCAATTTGAATGTTTACAATTTTTTAATATCTTTTAAATAGTAGAGTTTAATATGCTTCTCATCTGAATTGAAATTAATTTTTAAGTATCTAATATTCGTGAAAACATGAGTTCTAGTTCTTACTTTTGCAATAAAAAATCGAACTCACACGAAAATAATATAATAATAATAATAATAATAATAATAATAATAATAATAATAATAATAATAATAATAATAATAATATTAATAATAATAATAATAATATACATATAATAGAGATATTTCAAATTTGATAAAACTATATGAAAGACTTTATTAAGACGCATGGATTGCAGCACTCAGTTCAAAACCCCGAATTTTGGATTATGCCAGTCATGTAATAAATGAGCGATATACATATGTAAGCGAAAAAATAAAACATGTCCTCCAAAAAAGTAGTTTCGAGATAATTGGCTTTGTATGTTTGCAATTTGAATGTTTACAATTTTTTAATATCTTTTAAATAGTAGAGTTTAATATGCTTCTCATCTGAATTGAAATTAATTTTTAAGTATCTAATATTCGTGAAAACATGAGTTCTAGTTCTTACTTTTGCAATAAAAAATCGAACTCACACGAAAATAATATAATAATAATAATAATAATAATAATAATAATAATAATAATAATAATAATAATATTAATAATAATAATAATAATATACATATAATAGAGATATTTCAAATTTGATAAAACTATATGAAAGACTTTATTAAGACGCATGGATTGCAGCACTCAGTTCAAAACCCCGAATTTTGGATTATGCCAGTCATGTAATAAATGAGCGATATACATATGTAAGCGAAAAAATAAAACATGTCTTCAGTTCCCAACCAGACGTTGAATGTTTATGTCCTAAACTGTAGGCCCGCGTGCAATTTCTAAAAAAAATAATTCTCATATTTTTGATTGTTAAAATTTTCGAAATAATGAATAATTAAGTGAAATATATTTTATAGAAATTGTTAAAATGTAGCATTATTTGTTTGCATTATTTATCCAACAGAAGGTATGCTTAGGTTAGTAGTTAGTAATCTTGTCTGACCGAACGGATGGCGTGAATTTAATTCCCACCAGAGATACTGGTAAAGAATTTGATGTAACATATATCCCCCTTTCAAGCTAACTGATTAACTATCCTACAAAATGCAATAAAATTCGAAACATTCAACCACTATAGGGAACAGAAGATCACAAACAAAATTCCCATGGAACACTCTAATACAAATATATGTATATTATTTACACATGTTTGCAGACCTTGGCCAAATTCGACTCCATATTCATTAAAGGACAGTTCTCATAACTACTCCACCAGGAAGGCAAATTGTTATCATCACGTTCATCATCAATATACTCGCTGAAATTAAGCCAAAACGTTTCTAAAAAAAAACAAAATTATCAGTACAGTAGAAATTTGAAACACATCAACTTACTATAAGGCAAATTATTTTCGATTGTTTTTGTAACGGAAGAATATTGTTGTGTATAAAATGACATATTACTCGTTTCGGTTGTTGTCTCTCGGTTGTCGTCTTCCACTTCATGTTCATCTGGTCCTGGTCGTGAAATAAAGCTAACTAAAGAAAATAAAAAATAAAAGGAAAACATGTAAAACTGCTTGTAAAAACGGGATTTTACAAAAGTATCCCATTTAGTTTTCAAGAGATCTATAACAACGCCATCCAATAACTCCAAATGTTCTAATTTATCCTAAAATAAAAAGAATTGAAAGATAAATTAAAGTGTGGTGAGATCAGAATGCTAATTAATTACTTTTGGTAAAAAGAGATTCACTTACGCCAAAAACCACAAAATTCAAAGCGGAATCCTTGTTTATATTGCCCGTTTTTACATCGATTGTATCAATTTTTGAAAGGGGGTATGCTGCACAAGTTATGCTACCCAGTTGCCAATATATTTCACGTTCAATACTCATTATATGAAAAAACATCTCGACTCTTCCCAACTTGGCAGCGAGTGTTAGGGGTGTTAGATTGAGAACGTTTCGTTGATGCACATTAGTCCCCACTTCGTAAGCAACATCAAACATATCAATTTTTTCATATATAACCATCATGTGTAATACGTTGTTGCCATTCGTGTCTTGTAAATCAGGATCTGCTCCCCTTGCTAAAACCAACCGAAAGCATTCTTCCTGAGATAGACAGGCAGCGAAACTCAAAGGAAACTCTCCCCAATAAACATAACCATCGTAGTTAGTTATGGGATTCACGCCAACGTACTCATGATCCGGGGAGTCATAGCGAGAAGGTTTTTGGTCTTCTGCAGACATAAAGGCTCCACAACATCTGAAAATTTTAAATTAATATTTACTTTCTTATGACAACTATTTTTCGGACACTACCAGCTAGTGTTTATAAACCGTTTCAGTTTCATAAAAATGTTCTTCTTTACATAGAAGTTATGGTTTTATGAGAGTTATTGTCAATTTTAGTAAATACAAAACTCCATTTTGAAAATCCCATTAATATGGATCTTTTTAAAAATTGCATAATAACGACAATTTTCGTTATTTGTAAAATCTGCGTTTGTATTTCAACAAAGTATTCATGTTCGGTTAACAGTTTTTAACGAATTTTTGGGATAGCAAATTTTAGGTCAAAATGACAAATGACAGCTAATGACTCCAAAATTTATTTCAATTTACCTTTCTTCTACATACGCATTAGCGTCTAAAAGGTATTTCACCATTGCAGGATCTTCATTGACTATAGCTATGTGAAGTACACTTTCGCCGTAGTATTCATCACTAAGATAAATATCCATTATGAGTTTTGGATAGAATTTCAACAATCTTTTAGCTAAGTCGGCATGCAAAGAAGACGCATTCAATAAACACAAATGTAAAATAGTTTCTCCAACTGCTCCTCGTTCCTGAATAGAAGCATAAAGAAAAATATATTAGGTTTGAGGGAAAAAATACATACATACATATATGTATGTATGTTAAGTCGGATCTGTAATGCTCACATTTAAATTCCAGCACACAAACCGATAGGCACTCGGATTTGATATGTATTCGGCTTCTGAAACTTCTGAACAATAGTCGTGTATGTTAAAATCATCATCAGGATTTTCTAATGCTCTAATCTCTGGTAGTTGCTTCGTTCTTGCTCTTTCCTTATTACGTAATAAAACCATTTTGGAAATAGGGAAGTAACGACCAGCTCCTTTGTTATATAAAAAAGGCTCCACTTTAGTCTTGATAGCATGATCTATTTCAGCGAATTGTTTTGTCTGGCAAGCACGTTTCATCATATCGACTAAAAGACCACCGCCTTTAAGATTTACAAATTTATATAAAGCCTGTGTGGAGACTCCAGCTTGTTTTTTAACACCACTCGTGACATTACTTTCAGTATTCCCCATTATTAATCAATTAAGATCAAACTTTTCTTTTCTTTAAACCTTTTTGCTATAACATTTCCTCTAATATGTAATTACACTCAATCTCAATGTTAATAAAAATCCCTTTCAATTCGAAATCGATTAAACAGTCTATTGTTTCTAACATGGCAATACCTTTGACCTGCATATTCGTGGTATCCAAGGAAATTTTTGGCGGAAAAAAAATGCAAACGTTCTTAACGACAACAAAAACAATTAACTAACTAGTTGCTTGATGCGATATACATACAAGCATTTAACTTTGTTTATTGTTTCATTATGTTTGTTATGCCAAATTTGTTTACTTATACATATCTTTATCTTTATGCCTTTTTACTTGTTATAAAAAATTAATTTGTCGTTTCGCCATTTTAAATACAATTTTAGACAATAGAGTTCTAAAAATTCATGCCATTCACCATTTTCAATTAATAAGTAAATTTTGATACACCCTTTTGAATCTTACTTAAAACTGTTTTCTTATTAAAATTACGTTTTAATAGATTTTTTAGTTTATTGTATATGTTTATGAATGTATGAAAGAGTAAAAATATAAAAGGACATTATTGTTTTCAAAATAATAAGTAGTTATAATAACATAAACGCTAAGCGTATTTTCTTTAAAATAAAATATACAATATAAATAATTATGTGACAGGACGCAATAGTTAAAATAAGGACGTAAGAAAAACAAAATAATTATATGACTTAAGATTAATCTGTAACTGACATGTTCATATAATAAACGGTTGTAAATGCATGTATTTAATGTCTAAATTACAGCTTTTTTCAAAAACAATGTTTAAAGGAAATATTTTATATACATTTTAGTCACTTGTAAAATTTTTAAGTAAAGACTCGAAACTGATAACAAATTTATATAATACATTAATGAACAAAAATTTATTAATTATTTAATTTATGAATTTATTCATTAATAAATAAAAATTTATTCATTAATGAATGTCCTATTATTTACGAAGATGTCAGTTGCCGTTTGTAAAAATGGATTCAATCTATTGAGGTCTTAAAAATAAAGCTGCATAAATTGTATAAACGATTATTTTTTATGAAAATACATATTAATGCTTTAGAGTTGGCACCACTAATATAATGATTAAGTATTAAATGTAGATACAATATTTAATTAGCAAAAGTTCTAAATTACAGTTTCTGTATATGGAGTTTAAAATTGGGTTTTTTTAACTATTGCTTGTAAATATGCAAAGTATTGCAAAGTAATTTCAACAAATAAAATATAAAATATTGGAACTATGCCCAATAAGATATATGTATAATTTTTTTATTTGTTAAAATTATCTAAACATTTTATAAACTTAAAATTTTAGTAATATATATTTAAAAATATGTTCTCTTCCTATAGATTATTAGTCTATTATTTCGACATAGTTTGCCGGAAACAGTCCATAAGTTCCATCAGGTCCCAAACCTTGCCACCACCCTTCATCGATTTGATCAATATGAGTAATAACATCGCCGGGATCGAAGGTAATCTCAGAATCGTCAGCTGAAAGAAGTAGGTTATTGTGACAATACATACATTTTGAAGACTTTAATATGCACACGTATGCATTAGGGGTTTGACTTTTTGATTTTTTTTAGAAAACACAACCTTAATTTTTCGATGCTATTATTTTCATTATTGATTTATTATTGGCTATCACATCATTATAGGTAAAATTTATGTCAAACATTAGTCATATCCCTAGTACACATGTATGTATATTAAAATTAGTTTAATTTAAACCTTTTTAATGTTATAGCAAAAGTTTACCTGCTTGATAATCATATAGTGCACGGGCTTTTAAGCCCAAATCTCCCAATGAATCGTGACATATAAAATCATCCTCGTTAACTATATCATTCACTGAAAGAGAAAATAAAATATCACATATTAAATATTTTTTCTTTCCAATATGAACCTACTGTCATTTCTCTCTCCCAAGTAACCATTCTTACTTGTAGCTACTGCTTGTGACTGGGACTGCTGTACTGTTACTGAAACTTTAGTGCGCATAACCTCTTCTTCTTCGTCTTGATACAGGGCAGTATCCGTGTTATTTGATGATGATGTATCGTCTGGTGATTGCAAAGAATTCGATTTGCTATGTGGTGACCTTTTAATGGTAGAATACTGTTCACTGTCTGGTTCTAACGGGTAGTCATCAATGCTGTTTGATTCCTCTTCATTATTAGCTATAGCTGTCATTTCAGGCTTAACAGGCTCCAAATTAGTGTCCAAATTAAGACTTGTTCCTTCTTCTTTTTCAAATTTGTTCTCTTCTTTTGGAGCATTTGTAGGTTCATCTAGTATTTGTTTGGGTAAAGTAATTTTGCCTGGTAATTGGTGTCCTTGCGAAAGTACTGTGTTGGATTCATTTTGTGATTGATTCTGATTAAAAACATTAATACGCTGTGTTATAGAATTTCGAACAGGTTTTGCAGGCGGTGCCGTATTCAGTCTAAGATGAAAATATATGCATAATTAAATATTGTACTTATCTGCATTCTTAGAGGAAATCCATATCGACTAAAATATTTATATTGACGTACTTGCTTTGTAATTGTCCCTCGCTAGTATGTTTAGTAAACATTGCTTTTGCAGCTCCAACACGCGTTCCAATTAATTCTCTAGCTTCCTGGCTTCGCTGTTGCCTCATGCGTTCCGCTTCTGTTAATGCCGATCCAAAACTACTAGCAACAGTTTTTTCGGGGCTTAAGGGTTGTGGTGACCTTTTAAGAATATAAATATCAAAGAAATTCAGTATAATTGTTTTTAACAATTTATAGTATGTATACATTACGTTTTAATGGGGACATGAGCTGGTTGTAATTTATTAGCCATCTGCAATTTTTTTTCTCTTTCTAAATGCTCCTTCTCTTCTCGTGCACGCTGCTCCTTTTCTAACTTGGCTTGTTCTGAACGCTTTTGCTCTCTATCAGCAGCTAAACGATGTTTCTCCTCTTCCTCTTCTTTCTTCCAAAAATTTTGCATGACTGATGCATTTAATTCTTTTGTGGGTATAACACGAGTGTAATTAGTACCTATAGGCGTTTTTTGCTCGTCATTTACAGCACGCGGTTCCTTAAAGCTGTACGCCGATGAAACTGTACTAAGTTTTTTCAAAAGTCGTTCCAAGTCTATATCGTCCTCATTTCGAGCATTGATGGTTAGATGAGCCCCTGACAACAATTTTGCTACGTCGTGTATATGATTGGCACAAGTACCTTTTCGTAGAACAGGTGCCCCTTCGCCCTTTATAAATTAGGAAAATTAATACAAAAACACATTCAAACTCAAAATGTTTATTATAATATAGTACGAGTCTCTTTTCATGCAAAATATATTTGCAATTTAATTGCTACAAGGTAGTTATTTATTAAATTTTCGATTTAATTTCTAGTAATAAGTTTAAAAAATAAAAATAAGTTTAATAAATAAGCCAGCTTGCAATTTTAAGATATTTAGTGTGCATTATTATTATAATTATTAAATAAAAAATTGGGCTATGATAACGGTCTTCTAAATTATTTACATATCAAAGCATAGATTTTACCTGCCAATTAATGAGTAAGAATTTCTTTAACCCCGTTTTTGGGTCTTCAATTCGTACGAAGGCATACATTATTTTTCCACTATTCAAATCCTCACATAGCTCTTCCACACCACCCTCTCCACTTGCCACTAGTTTTAAGACATTTGTCTGGCCCTCATAGCCAAATAATGCCCTGTTGCAAATACAGCAAATGTGAAAGTATTTATGGATGTACATTAGGTAAAATCAATAAAAATAAGAATGTAAATAATTACCAATCAGTTGATGACTTGTCGTCCAAAACATCTCTCCAACCAGCCTCAATCTGCTTCCTATACTTATCAAAGCTAATGGCCATTATTTGCTGCTGTCTGTTTTATTGTTTGTTTTTGTTGTTACTTGTGTTTTTAAGAAAACCCACACCCAAAAACGAAGCAAAAACTAACACCTCCGAAAGCAAGTAGACGTCGACCTTGAGTCTTCTTAATTTTATGAACCACTGTTACCTATTTCAGTTACCGGTATATTGATGAATCAAATTTTCCTATTTGTAACTTTTTAATCCGCTTAGCTTTACATGAAAATAATCTCACGCTTTCTCTTCTTCCTCAATTAAAAGAAGTGCATTTTCTCCTTTGAATACTTTTTAGTTTTGATGACTTGCCAATATTCGTTCGATTGAATGAACGATTTAACTCATTGATATTTTTTTGACAATATTTAGAGCAGCAATGTATTGTTTAACAAAAAACCAATAATGTTTTAATACATTCTTAGCTCTCTACAAAAGTAAATGTTTCTTTTCTTAATATTTATTTCTTCTTATTTTTCACAAATGTATTAACTACATCAAGGCGAATTCACATAAGGTGGTGGCAATTCGGCAAAAACAAAATTTTCTACGTACAAGGCAAACTGTCATAAGGTGGCAGATCGGCAACAACAAAATTTTTCATGTATGTACTTTGTTTTTTCTACGCACCAATTTAAAAAACTGCACGAACGGCGAATTCATTTAATTTTTTAGGAATTTTTATATTTTATAATATATAAGCATAAAAATATTAAAATTTGTAAAGGAAATATGTCCTGATTGGAACAGTGTTTGTTCCAAATGAAAAATTCTATTCCGGCAGATTAATTTGCAAAACTTAAGTTTGTGCCTGAAATTATGTAAAATTAATTTTTTAATGTGAAAATGCATAAGAAAATTTCACACATATTATTTGATTAAATAAATAATTCAAAATATTTTTTTCTCTCTGTTTTAACGGAAATTTTTAAATATTAAAATGTAAACAATATCAAAATATTATTTGATTAAATAAATAATTCAAAATATTTTTTTCTATCTGTTTTAACGGAAATTTTTAAATATTAAAACGTAAACAATAACAAACTTTGACAGCAATGAGTACGAGGCCAACTGAAAAATAAATATCAGTTGATTGATTAACACCAAGGTTTATTAATTATAAGGTAGTGTTAAGAGAAGAGCTGATTGTTTTTTGTTAATACACTTTTCATTCCTTTTACATGTGGCTCAACAGCGTGCTGCCACATTTAAGTGTAGGCATAATGTCAAACTCTATATATAATAAATATTCGCTGACGACACTACCTTATAAATATTACACCATCATATGAATTCGCCTTTGACAATTGTTATCGAAAATTTAATACATTGATGTTCGCATGTTGCGAATTTCCGTTCTATTCCATAAATTTCAACTTGCATTCACTGTGTTGCTGTGAACGTTAATATGGCATCTCTATGCGAAAAGGTGATGAGTGGATGGCAATAAATGTCATATAGATGCGGAATGTGCTAAATAAGCGACAAAGCAAAATTCCATTGAGATTCTTCGCATTCCACTTATAAAATTCATACAAGAAAATACATTGAATTGGTTTTAAATTGTTGATTTGTTGCAAAAATTGCTAAAGAAATGAACAAAAGTAATAAATATTTCATTAATGTTACCGTCAAAGTCTAAAAGGTGCAAACAGTTGAAAAAGTTATAAAATTTTGCTTTTACAAAAATAATTCTCCCCGCGATAGTGCAAAATGTTTAAATATTTTATATACGCTTGTGTTCGTTAATCAAATATTTCTATATGTATAAAAATATACTTTCATATTTATATTTACATACATATGTACATATTAATGTACATACATATAGTATATAATACATAAGTGTATTCGCTGAATAAGGTAAATAAATATTAAATTTATTCTTTTAATTAAGTATTTATTTAGTAATGTTGTTATTGAAATTTTTTGTTTGAAGAATAATGCCAATAATATTAAATTTTACGTAAAAGGCATGATGTTTTGAATAATTCCAGTCCATGGATCATAACTGGAGAGTAACTTGAAATCAAACTTATTTAAAAGATCAGAAACATATGTACATATCTACTTACATTAAATAAATACATATGTATGTATAGAATTTGCAAATTTTTTTCTATATATTATATTTAATATGTATATTTTTATAAATTATAGTATCTAATGTGAGCTACAGTTGGCATGAATACTGCATGTACATCCTGTACTATACATATTCCTACAATAATACATATCGTAAAACACTACTTTTACATTAATTTATTAAGCGCCTTAAATAAATAAAAAGTTATGAGAATTATTATGTGGAAACGTAATTATGTATGTATGTAAATACATATTTAAAAATTGAGTTTTTAAAAATATTTATCGAAATAGAATAAAAATTCGAAGGGATTCATTGTCGGATGAAGAACGTTCTGTACAAAATTTTGTTCAAGTTTCTTTTTGTTATAAAAATTATATTGTGTTTAAGTTTTATTTTTATAGTATGTATGTATGTATTATGTATGTATGTACGAATTCAAACCTGTCCAAACTTCATCGTGCTTATTACTTCTTTTACGTCCCACTGATTTTGCTGCGTATCCATTATAACAGAGTTTAAAACAGCTGCCTGACTTGTATATACATACATACAACAATTTCTTAAATGACGGCCTCCACCTCTGCCTTCTCATAATCTCCAGCTTTTTATATTCTTCACTAAACTATGACTAACAGCATACATACACAGGCACTTACATACAAATATCCATATGTATGTACATGAAATACCCATACAGAGAAAATCAAACTATTACCATCAAAAAGAGGCATTAACAACAAGTTGTTACCATATGGGCTTGATGGTTTGTTGCTATAGCTCAGCTCATTGATATCATCCGACTACGTTACCGATGGCGACCTAAACACCAGTAGCATTCTGTTTAGTTTTTCTCATCCTTTCTTAGAGTAAACCTGATAAACAATCTGATTTCTTAAGTCTGCCTTAATGTTGTACACCTCCGTGTTTTGAATAGTACAATATATTCCAAAATATGTATGTAGTTTGCTCATATGACAATTTCGAATAAAATAAGTTTTGCATTAAATATACATGAATGTATGTATGTAAACTCCATGCAATTACAATAAATTAAACGTGTATGTGCATATGATTATGTAGTGTCTAAAAAAGGGTGAATTTTAGTCGGTATTGTCTGAATTTTGAGATGAATTGTGTATAAGTTTATACGATTTGCTTTTGGTGCTTTTTAAGTGTGTGAGTGTTTGCTGTTGTGCTCATTTGCCGGTTTTTACTGCCATTTTTCTGAGCCGTTTTGGTTTCCTTCGATTCGTTTTCTTATACAATTTCGTTCAACTCCGACAAGTTTTGTTTGTTGTGCAGTTGCATCCCAAATATAAAACAATATCAACTATTAGCTTCAAAACTTGAAAAGTAAAAATAACTTTTTTATTTATATTTATCCGCGATATATTTATTATAATAAATTATATCGTGGATAAATTTTGTTTTTATTATCCCTTTTTTATTTTCCTTAGGTTAGAATTTTAAGATTTTGATTTAAAATAAAAATAAAATCTAATTTTAATTCTTTATTTTCAGGTCAAATTTAGAACAACGTACAATTTCACCAGTTATTGTTAGTTCGCACATTCAAAGTTTACATTGTGGAAATTAAAAACGCTTTAAGATACTTAACTGAATTTAAGTAAAAAGTTGCCAATTATTGACATTTTTGTTGTAGTTGTCTTCAAAGTTGCAGTGCTTAATGAACGAAGTTTACGCGCTTTTAATTATTTTCTAAATAATTGTCATTCGTGTTTGTTCGTGTTTATTTTCTCCTCCCACTCACCTACAAACGTAAACAATTTTTAAAAGAAAAATATACTTTAAAATTGTAATAAAAAGATAAATTATTTAAACACGCCAGACATACTGACGTCGATTTAATCGAAAATAATTATTGGTTTTTTGTGTATGAATGATTGTGTTTAGTGCACAGCAATATAAAACTCATTTCATTAAAAAAAGGATTTATAACAAAATACTGAAAAGTGAAAGTGAGCGGAAGGTATTTTTATTATAAATATTTTACGACAATAATATCAACAAAGGCTGTTGAAAAGAATGGAATCTGCATTGGATGTTTTATCACGTGCTGCTACAATGGTGCAGGATAATGCAAATGGTATGTATTAATTTTTTGTCCTATAGAAATTTATTCCAATTCAATATGACAATAATTATATGTAACTACATTAGACCAACTCCAAAAAATGGAGCTTGAGTTTCTCCTCAAAGTATACCTTGTTATACAATAAGAATTTACTCAAACAATTTTGGATTTAGTGTTGCCCGTTCTATTTTAAATTATTATTTGAGTCTATCGAAATTCTTTAGATTTTTAATTGAATATTTTTATAATATATTTATTTAATTAATTTGTTCTCTAATTTTTATAATCTCTATTATAAGCAATGCTAGCAACATTTTCAGGGGCTGTTCACAATGATAGCAACCAATTCTTTTTTTAAGAAATTGTATTATTTAGAATACAAGTAATTTGACTTAAATAATATTAACATAAATGAAGGAGTTACACATATTTAACATAAAAATATATTTATTTAAAAATATCTCTGACCTCACAAACAATACAGAATATTTATTTCAGTGTAGTTAGAAGTTCAATATTGAAGAGTGAAGAATTCACAGCTTTATTTTTCTCAAAATGAATCTACATTTATCAGTCTTAAAATAGCCGTTTCATTAAAACCCACCAAGTCATATGTTATTGTCCTACTGGGATACTTTCATTGCGTTTCTCTGCAGGATTTCTCTGCAAAATTAGTATTGTTTGATTAGGTCCATATTGAACTACACATATAAAGGGACGTATAATTTGGAGAGTTTCTAAGCCAAATGTCGAGATATTTACCTTATTTTGTTCAAGAAGTCAAAGTTGAAACAAAAACAGGTTTTATACTTTAAATTAATCTATAATAATTTAATGAAATCACCAAATATACAGTATTATATATATATTAGAAACCTAATTAACTTTTTTCGGCATTGTATACAAAGTGCTATATTTCCCATTTTAATTGATGTCTACATTATAAAAAATGGTTTTATACTTTAAATTAATCTATAATAATTTATTGAAATCAACTAATATACAGTATTGTTCGAAACCTAAACAACTTTTTTTTGACATTGTATACAAAGTGCTATACTTTCTATTTTAATTGATTTATTCAAAATTATATTATTGATTTGTATAATATTATGTGTCTTTATTATAATAACAATAAAAGTATAATTCAATTTCGCTGCGAGTTACAAGAAAATAATAACTGAATTAACTCCATAAATAGTTGTTCGAAACGTAAGCAACTTTTTGCTTTTTTAAATCTTTAATGTATGATGATGTAACCGCATATGAAAGCCGCAATGACATGGGACAGAGTTTACTTAAATAAATTTGATTTTTTTTTCACAAATTTTGTACAATTTTAGGTAGAATAATGAAATAGATTAAGCAATACTAATAAAAACTAGTTTTATTTACAAGCGGTTCCACATTTTACTTCTTAAATTCAGACAGATTACGCGAGGCTCAAAGGCTGAAGGAAATATTACAACATACCCTTTTAGTAAAGGACCACTAAAGAATGGAGAACAATAATTTTAGGCTGTAGCTGTTTTGCGTTTTTAACATTGCAGCTGGCGAATGGGTTAAAATCCGATCGGGATTCTTTACGAACTACACTAGTACCTAATCTATTCCATAAAGGTGTTTGGAACTCAAAAGGACCAAAGATTTTCATAAGAAGATCAAAAAGTTGCTTAAGTTTCGAACATCTATTTATGGAGTTAATTCAGTTATTATTTTCTTGTAACTCACAGCGAAATGGAATTAAACAAATCAATTAAATCAATGAATAAATCAATTAAAATATAAAATATAGCTCTTTGTATACAATGGCTAAAAAGGTTGCTTAGGTTTCGAACAATACCGTATATATGTACGTAAAGATATATTTTATAATTATACAATATAGACATACATATGTAATTATGATTGTAAATTTTCCTAAATCAAGATCTAAAAATGTCCATAGATGTTATATTAAATATTAAATTATTGTTTCACAGTTATGTAATTTAAACTATTTTCTTTTGAATTTTAAAATTCCACTGACGGAATACCAAATTATCAAAATTTTTATGAATAAAAAAAAGAAATCGTGACAATTTATAAAAATATAAATGCACTTCTCATGTGTAAAAAATATACACAAATTAAGTTATTGAAATTTAGCTTGCCTTGGAATTTCAAGTATTTTTCAAACACAGTTTTTGTGTATTTTATTTTTTTTATTTACTTTTAAAAACTTTGATTTAAGTGCAAATAAATATTTTCGAGTTTCTTTATAGTGCTGAAATTGCTTATTATTAATTATATGTTTAAAAATATTAGTAGAATGTTATAAAATATTTGTTATGATTTTCTAAAACAATTATTTCTAAAATATTATTTCAATAATGTTTATATTTTGTGGAATATAAATTTATTACTATACATAGTTTAATGTAATATTTGCGTAATGGATTTCATCAACGTAAATGCTAGAAAATAAATTATTAATAAAACTTTTAATGATGCATTAGTTAAAAATATAGACTCCTCGAGGGGATATGTAAGTTCTTCACTTAGTATTTCATGCTTAAGATCGTCTAGTTAGAATGGCAAATGCTTTGATATAAATTTAGTTTTTCATTACATATTTCTAGTTTTTGTTTGATGTTGTTGCATTGTTATTTACTTCAGTATTTATTTTAAAGTTGTTCAACAACTTTTCCTTAGAGTAACTGATGATGTTGTTTTGTATTGAATCAAATATACATGGATTTTCTTTTTCACAAAAATCTAATTTTACAGTAATTTAAAATTGATATAATATAATTGAAAAAATATGAGTAAATATTTGTAAAATTTCTTACTTTTTGAATTATGTATGTACATATCGTCACTTGAAACGCAAACGATCCTAACTAACCAAAAATTCAAAATCGATTTTATTGTTGATTATAATGTATTGCATCAAAACAAATGTCCACACAAAAAATTAGACTCCTCCGACCAGAATTAGCGATAATAATAATAATATATTTTAAAGTTTTTCTGATTTTTTCATATTTCTGGCAAATAAACCATGTGCAAATTTGGTATCATATGAAAGGTCTTTGAGAGACGACGACATAATGACATAGCACAATTTTGTACACAACTACAACAAATACAGGCAAATCCCGGTATAACGAATGATATAATGTCAGGCCCTTTCGTTAAATCGAAATATTCGTTATATCGGAATTATTTTTTCTAGTAAATTTCTTTATTTAATGGACAAAAAACCATTAAAATTAAATAAAGAATCGAAATATTCGTTATATCGGAATTATTTTTTCTAGTAAATTTCTTTATTTAATGGACAAAAAACCATTCAAATTAATGTATGAAATTATTACTTCAAATTGTATTTCAAACAACTAATAACAACGCACACGTTTTTCCATTTTGAACATCTGAACGGATTGAAAAATTTGTGAAGGATTTTAGTTTTCTAACAACTTTAATTTCCTGCTATTTCCTTAACCTTATTTTATTATCTAGAAGATAGAATTAAACTCTTTTGAGGAAAAACTGAACTTGAGAATCGATAACTGAGTCTCATGCTGATAATTACAAAACCCTGGAATATTGCGCCATATTGGGGTATCGAAATAATTTATTTTGCTGTAAAATTTTATTTTTTTTTAGGTATTTTTTCTTTTTATTCGTTATATCGAGTATAAAATTTCTTAAACGTTCGCTATATAATTTTGCAATGATTTGGTAGCGTACATAGACTTCGATAAATTCAAATATAATTCAATCTAGATTGAATTTTGACAAACGGAAAAAAAGCGTTTCGGTCAATTTTATTAAGGATTATTATGTATTAATTTCAATAAATTATATTAAACTCATATGTGTAAAAATGCAAAAAATCTGAATATTTTCCAAAAAAATTAAAAATTTCGATAACTTTTGCTGTTGCACAAAAATTTTTGATAAATCATTGGAAGCGCCAATTCAAAAAACCAAAGAAAATTTTAAACGATTAGCTGAAATGGAAGCGAAATTTCAGGAATAGTTTAGAGGGACAGACGAAAATATTCAAGAAATGTCTGAGGTTATTACGAACAGAGTAGTTGGTATTGCCAAAAAACAACTTAGAAACAAAGATGAATAATCTTCAAAGTTAAGAAAGAGCTGTACGAATTATTCCAGAAACCTCCAGTAGAATAGTTTTAATAGCACTACACCATTTATGCGGGGCAGTGTTATGAAATTGTACTTCTGTTTAAAATTAACGGCTGATTTATAGTTTCAACACTTTCAACAAACATTTTATGTTCTTCCCACTTCCAACAGACTGTTAAATAATGAATAAGTTTCAAAAGCAATGGGCTCATTATAGAAGTAGAGCTTTTGGATAAGTAATCCTTTAAACAATGTTCAAAACATCTTTAAGATGGTGATGTACAATATAATGGAAACTATGGAAATGGTGTGGAAATATCTGCAAGAAATCCTGGAGTATAATTAGTTGCGTCAAGAACCTGAGTCAGTCAGTCTGCTGTAGGAAATCTAATAAAGAGTTGTTGTAATAAACTATGTATTTGGATCGTAACTTTCAATCCGTTTTATTTAAAGAAAATACCACTAATCAGTGCCTAAATTTTGTTTTAATACAAAATTTCGTTTTTAGGTAAAATATTGGATAATGAATACCCAATTTGGTATCGACTTCATTATCAGACATATTATTATCCTCATGACAGATGATATTTTCCATATGTATTTATGCCATTTAGTAATTATGTTCAATAATAGCATAGATAATATTCTTAACTATCGTTCGAATGAAAAATATAACATGAAAATTATATTGAATTTATTGCAGTCGATTTATCAGATGTTTTGGTTTAAAAGGTAACAAAATTATGCAAATATGTATACATATACATATGTATGTAACATTGTTGAAATAAAATGGAAGTTGAACTTTAAAAGAAAGTACATACATAAATACATAGGTGGAAATCTCTAAAGCTAACAATTCCATTTTTATAATATTAAGCATTGAAACAAAAAACTCAAACTGATAAACACTAAGCTTCAGAAAAACCACAAGAAATTGCAAAATAACAAAAATAATAAGAAATAGCAAAAAAAAAACAATAAAAAATAAACAAATAAAAGTAAAAACAAAACAAACAAAAAATACGAACAGTTGAAGCAACAAAAAATAAAACGGAAATTGATTAAACAAATAATAGTAAAAAGAGAATCTTTAAAAAAGAGAAAAATACAAAAACAGAGAATATGAAAGCAAGCTGTATGTATCTACAAAGTGTTTTTTAACTAGGTACCTAGGTATGTATGTAGGATATGTAGAAATAGGTATATTCTTTAAATAATAATAACTATTTAGCAAATTAATATACATATATTTTAACAATTATATCGGTTCAAATACATAATTTCTAAAGTAAGGCCGATAACTATTAAATTTAGGAAATTAGCCAAAAGTTTTTGTTTAAATAAATATTTTTATAATTTTACTGTTACGAACAATTAGTTAAATCGAAGCATAATTGAAGATTTTTAATGAACTTTTTATAATGCAAAGCTTAGAGTTGAGATTGGATATGTATGTTAGTTCAGAATCTAAATATTATTGATACATATTTGTTTTTATTTTATACCAAAAATACTTATGTATGTATGTTTGTATGTATGTAGGTATTAATATTTTATAACTCTGCTTTGCTTTCTCGATTTTATGAAAATAGGTTTATTATTTACTCTTTAAAAAATCGCGGCTTTTCTGTATTCTATTGCTTTTTGAAGTTATAAAGTTGACTACGCTGCTTTATAGTCAAGTTATCGTGTAGAGTTTTTTTTTAACAGAGTTTAAGAGAGTATTGTTAGTTTTGTTTTTGGCTTTGTTTTCTTTTAAGAAATTGAGTAGCTGCGGAGAGTCTAAGTAAGTGAGCTTCAGTCAGTTTTGTAAGTCGATAATTAAAGCACGAGTTAACGGCATTTCAATGCCTGCAAACAAAAGTTTTTCAAATAAAAAAAAAATACCTACTTACACATATAAATAAAATATTTTATTTTGCACATTTAATGAAGACTAAACAAATCTTAGATATAAGTGTATGCATAAACACATACATACTTCAATAAAATGCAATCGAAACCATATGTTAAAATACAAATAAATTATAAAATGTGATGTTAAATACATATAATTAGTGTCAAACGATTTTAAAATATTCAGTACAAGAATAACAAATACATATAACGATATATTTTGGAATCGACGTATATGTGGAATGCTTTTTAATTAAAACTTTAAACTCTTTTTGCAGAAATTTTAAGAGAATATAAACACCCACTTTATTTTTGCTTTACCATCTTAAAGCCTTCCCCTCAGCGGTTTGGCATCGTTATTACTTCCAACACAAACAAAAACTTCGATCGTAAAACGCCGCCGTCAATCTTTCTAATTTTTAACTTTTCACAATACTTTTAATTCAAATTGAGTTCTTAGTTATTGCCAGTTGGCAATGTGCAAATATATTTTATAATATGAATAAATACATGTACAGATATATGTAGTATATGAATATCAGTATACATATATATATGTATGTATATGTACGTACTGATTTACTACTGTGTATATAATCTTTAAGTGTGTAAAAACGTGTACTTCGCGAAAGTCAGCAAAAAAGTAAACTGAAAGAATCGTTTTGCATAATATACTTATATATGTACCCATAGTCGATATACACCATACTTATGTATGTATGTATGTATGTATAAATAAACGTACATTTGTGTTTGTTTATGATTTATTTGTTCGTTGTTAAATAGTAATGAATAATAGTAGAAAATGTTAAAAAGAAAATAAAAAACATACAAAGAAAAATATCAGACCTGTTATTGGATAATGATTAAGGAGAATTGAGATTTGATTGTTGTCGTTTAACACAAATTAAAAAAAAATGGATTATCTTTATATTGTTAATGCTTTTAAACAACAGCAACAACAATTTTTGCTGCATCAACAACAACTGCAACAACAATTACAAAGTCAGTCTTCTACAACAAACAGTCTATCCCTCCAACAACAATTAGATAGCTCCAATATGTCCAATAGTTTAATATGGCAACCTTGGCGAGATTTGCAACAAGCTGCTGTCCACCATCAATTATATCATCAACACCAGCAAAAGCTACTGTTTAAAAAAGGTTTGTTTCCACATACATCCATTTGAAATTATGTACAAATGTCTGTATCTAAATATGTATAAAATAGTTTTTCGCTAATGTGTATGTATGCCGAAAATATCGCAAAAATATAAAAAATTAATTTTATATATAATTTTAATTATTTTTCCCGCGATAAGCTGAAAATTATGGACCCATTTCGAAAAGATTGCAGAAATTTTCTTAAAACATATTGTACTGAGATCAAGATTTTCAAACGCTGGTAGGGAACTGAGGGCTTTTTCAAAAAAAAAAAAATATTTTTTTATTTTTTGTTGTATTAAGTACATTAATACGCATCGTTTGAGAGGTATTCCTCCAGAAAAGAGATCCTCGGGACACCCTAATTTACATAAGTACATATGGATAATTCCTTACCATCGTTCTTGAAATTTGTACGCCTTCAGAGTGGTGTAGATAGGAGTGGAGAACTTCTTCCATTCAGAGAATACAATATTTGGAAAAAAATTCATTCCTTTCGGAACATTGTTTTCCAAAATATAGAGTAAAATAAGTCGATATCATATGTGACAAAATTACATGAAAAACTATACGAAAATTTGCGAATTGTGTAGGTGCTTCTTTTTTATTTTAATTTGTTACAATAAGGACATATTTTTCTTTCGTAATCCATGTTTTTTAAATAAAATATTTTTAAGATAATTTTATAATGAATATCGTACATGAGTTTATAAAATATTGTATATTTTATAAATATATGCATACACATACTTATATAAAAAAGAGTAGGAAAGTGCAGTCGGACATGACATACATGTATATACATACATGTCGACTACGGTCAAATATGACCCGATCTTAATAAAATTTGGGGTGAGATTTATGTTCATATAAAACTTATTTTGACAAATTAAAGCAAAGTGGAGATATGTATAGTCATTTACTAAGTTTAAAAAACCCGAATTTTGGATTATGCCAGTCTTGTAATAAATAGGGGATATGCGATACATACAGTGGTGGTCAGCGTATACATACATAGTGGTCGAAAAATTCGGAACTGAGTCAACACTTCACACTTTTCTTAATTTATTTTTAAACTGTTAATATTTATTTATTAAAATTAGTTTATATGTGTTGATTTACTTTAATATTAATTGGCGAGAAAATGTGAAATATTGCATCAGTTCCAAATGTTTTGATCACTACTGTATACAATACATACTCTGTGTTTCTCTATCAAACCATCAGTTAGCCAACGTGTGCTTAATACGTGACTATTTGAACTGTCTATGAAGTGAATACGTTTAGGAATAAATCCTTGCAATAGAAATACATATCGTCACCTAAAACGCAAACAATTTTAAAATTTTACAGGAGAAACAAAAAACTTTGTTTCTATCAACAAGATTTATTTGTAGTAATAAACAAATTGTTTAATGGTGAAACCTATCATTTGTTATGATAGTTGACTATGTAGTATATAAAAATTGATAAATTGGACTTTTTATCATTAATATTTAAATGTTTTTGTAGATAGGGCCTTCTGTTTTTTGTCAATAAAATCGATAATTTTGGTCGGAAGAGTCCAATTTTTGATGTGGACATGATACATTAGAATCAACAATAAAATCGAATTCGAATTTTTGGTTAGTTACGGCCGTTTGCATTTCAGGTGACGATATGTATGACACTCAATGCTCACCATAAAAAATACAATGACGGAAAAAACTTATAAGAGCAAGAAAATAATTAAAGCATGGATGCGAGTAGGTGGAATAGTAGGAATGAATACATTTCAACTTTATGAAATATTTTATTAGTTTGCTAAAAAATATTATTTTAAGATTAATTTAATCATGGCCAACAAAAAGGTCTTATATCCATTGTTATAGGGTTGATGTTTTCCTGTTTTTTTTTTCCTGTTAGTTTCAAGTTAAGAAGTCTTTGTCTTTACACTATGAGTATAAAACAATAACAAAGTAGAATGGAAACAGCTGTTTCATTTTATGTATGTGTTTACATAAAAATCTAATAAAATTAGATTGTTTTTTTAATCATTTCAAAAAATGAAGAGAGCTATACGACTATAAAGTTTTTCATCCGTATTTTCTCTAATCCGTTCCCTACTACACAAAATTTTTATATTAGTTGTGGAATAATGTAGGTAAACTGGTTTTAAGGTGTTATTGTAATCCTAATAACTATTGATGATATTGTCCCGTTCTAAATATGGAAAATTTTATGCATAAAAATAGCAAAACATTTTTAAATATTTTGTCCTTTGACAATTAAAAAGGCGAATCAAGGACATATTTTCAATGACAGGGACATTGACAAATAATATACTCTGGGCTCAAATTATGCCATACGATAACGATCGAAATCTCCATTTAGATTCTATTGAGATTTCGATCGATATCGTATGCCGTAATTTGGGCCCTGATTTCTTATGTCCGTATTGTCCAAGTTTTATCAATTTTAATATATTTTAAGTATATGAAAAATCACTTACAGTGTCTCTCATAAGTATTCGAATTTAATGTATTATGAAAACAGACATACTATTATTATTTTTAAAATAGCATCATAAAATAACACTGTAATTTATAAAAAATAATAAATTCGAATATTTGTGTGAGACACTGTATATCTAAATGTATTCAACAAAAGTATATGTTTATTCCATTTTAGCAAAATTTCAAGTATCGATTTTGGCAAGCTGTGACTTGAATTTTTCACCGAAATTTTGTACAGGGATATCAATGAAATAAATCTGAGGATACATTTAAGAAAGTTATGAAAGTTATCCAATTTTAAATTTCACTGTAAAATTTGCCAATTTGCTTATATGCCTTTATTCGGCTCAATGCTTCTCAATTGTTCTCTGTCAGAGTTTGATTATAAATATCTTACATAGAAGGCATTTAAAAATACTTTCTTCTGATATTAGAATTAATACTTTTTTTAACTCAATCATAGCTTATTTCCATTTAACAAATAAAGTAGAGTTATTAGGGTTTTTCAATAGCAATACATCCAATTTTTGCTTAGTAAATTACTGAATTAAAATAGATTACATTTACATTTTTTGACAATTCTAGATAATCAAATAAAATAATATTTTCTGGTTCTATTCAGGAATTCCTATCAATATTTTCTTAAAACACAGTATTCCGAAAAATAACAAAATCTAGTCTCTTGTTTTTTAATAGTAAAAAAAAATGCTTTTTCTATAAAAGTTATGACACATTTTGTTTTGCATGTACAGTTTTATGAATATTAATCCATTATCCACTACTTCCGTTATTGCCATTGACATTTAGACATACATACTATGTACTCGTATGCATTAACAACAATATACAAACAATTAAAAATTTTATTTTAATTTTGTCACGTTTTTTCGTATTTTTTATTTATTAAGAGTCTTTAAGGAATAAAAATGTTATATAATTATTAAAACATACACATATTGCCACCTAAAACGCAATTGGCCCTAACTAACATAAAATTCAAAATCCACTTTTTCATTGATGCTCATGTATTGCATCAAACAAACTCCACTGGATAAAATTGGCAAATATATTGACAAAAAACGAACGACCCAATCTACAAAAGCATATTGCATTTTAATTGTTTTTTGCTGTCCTTGTCAAAAATTTTAGATATGTCTTTTGTATTTTAGGTGACGATATATTATGTATATGTCATATACTTATGTATGTTTATCATAAACGGAAGTTCCAAATAAAACATTACAAACAAATGTGATCCGATCACGGTACTTATTTCAGTATATGTATGTATGTATGTATGTATGTATGTATGTATGTATGTATGTATGTATGTATGTATGTATGTATGTATGTATGTATGTATGTATGTATGTATGTATGTATGTATGTATGTATATATGTATGTATGTATGTATGTATGTATGTATGTATGTATGTATGCATATTGCATATTGCAATATTGCATATTGCATTTTAATTGTTTTTTGCTGTCCTTGTCAAAAATTTTAGATATGTCTTTTGTATTTTAGGTGACGATATATTATGTATATGTCATATACTTATGTATGTTTATCATAAACGGAAGTTCCAAATAAAACATTACAAACAAATGTGATCCGATCACGGTACTTATTTCAGTATATGTATGTATGTATGTATGTATGTATGTATGTATGTATGTATGTATGTATGTATGTATGTATGTATGTATGTATGTATGTATGTATGTATGTATATATGTATGTATGTATGTATGTATGTATGTATGTATGTATGTATATACAGCTGCGTTGAAAAAAATAGAAGTGAGACTTAAAAATAATTGTGCAGCTTAATTTTAAAAAGAAACATTTACAGAAATCCAATATTTTTTCACGATATTTATTTGTTAAGTGTTTAAAATACAAAACGAATGAAATTTTTTATATAGGTTCATTAGTTTTTTTGGTATTCACTTTTTTCGAAATCCATATCAGATTTTGACTGTTCAAAAAAATAGGAGTACCGTATATTATATAACCTAAGTTAGATTAATTTCCATTATTCGTAGTAAATATTAAAAATATAATATAAAACTGTTATATTTAGATGATTTTAAGTAATTTTAAGCTTAGTTCACAATTATTTCATTTAAAATCCTGAAAGAAAATGTCAGAATTGACGAAAACGAAATCTGTTCAAATATCTTGAAAAATTTGAATATATCGCGAAAAAACATATGAAAAATCTCATGGTAACTTCATTAAAAGATTTTTTGAATACATTAGGAAGTCAAATGTTTTAAAATCTCCCATAAAAAAATAAACATTTTATTCAAATATGATAAGAGCTTCCCATAAGCGCTCATCATTTTTTTAAACTTAATCCCATTAGGGCGTCCCAAATTAGTGAAACTAAGCCAATTTGTAATTATTAAACATCGTGATCAATATTCAGTTAGTTCAGATCAATTTTTAAACTAATCTTTTTTGAAAAAATTTAATTTCAGACCATAAAGCATATAGTGAAACCCATAAAGTTTACCAAATAACGCATTTAAAGGTGGTTTCATACATGGATGAATTTTTAATGCAGGAATACGAAAATTAGAGAACAAGTTAAATAAATAAATTAAAAAAATATTTAATTAAAAATCTAAATATTTCACTAACAAATTTATATTTGAAATTTTCACTGCTATTATTTTGAACGCAACTGTACGTATGTATGTAAATGTAAACGATCAATGTATGTATGTAAATGTAAACGATCAATCTATGGGACGTAATTTTGATGTTAACTCAATTTTGATTTTCTCTTTGAATCAGTTGTAATCATAGGCCCCCTTCGAATTTTAGAATTATCAATGTTTTTGCACCAGCACACAAATTTCTGATACGGCATTGAAAGCGCCTCTTAAAGGCTGTTCACATGAGAAATAATTAAAAAAACGAAATATTTACCCCAAAACAAAAATTTTGAGAAACTGTAGAACGAACTAAACTTTATAAATCTGTGGTAAAAAGGTACATAAGTTGTTTTCTTGTATTTTTCAGGAGAACGTTTCAAAATTTTAAGTTCCAATACAAAACTATATTAAAACACATTTAAAAAATTCGACATTTTCAAAAGTTCTGATCCTATCTTTATGAAAAATTGACGTAATATAGAGTTCAGTAAGGAGATTTTAAAAATATGCAAATATTATTTTGGCATAACTTGAGATATGTACTTTTTCATTTTTGCCACAAAAATACATTCTATCTGTTAGGATTTCTTCCAGATTTTTGTTTTGTTTTCATTTTCAATTCTTAATTTATATACATAGGTATGAATGTATGTATGTATGTATGTATGTACATGTTACTACTTCATACCACCAATAGATCCAATGTACTAAAAACAAGTATACATTAGGAAAACATAAACAACAGCAAAAAACTTGTTTTAAAAAGAGAAGAAAATACATAAGCAAAGCGAATGAGACGATGAATTTTATTATAAATATCACGTTTGTTGCCAAAGTCTTTTGTTTTTTAAGTGAGTATATGTACATATGTATGTGTATATTTTTGGTTTTGCCGCAAAACCCTAAAAACTAGCTTAAAAAAAAAAACAAAATAAACTTTATATTACAAAGATCAAAATGTGTAATATGTATTGTATATATGTATACTTTGTTTTTGTTGAATATATGTTTGTATGTATGCAGTATATACATTTATGATTCATAACGCCCACTTGTAGTAAATTCGAATATTATTAACATGGATCAGAAATATTTCATGAGTATTTTATTTGTTGTTTCAGAGACCCGGTTAACTTCCAAAGAATTGCCAACTACAGCATGGCGCCGTGAGCGGCGTTTACGTACGGGTGAGTATCATCATCCTCACCATCATCCATCGCCTGGTTCTTCAACAAGTAGTGCACGTGCTTCGTCCCCCAGTTCGTCGCCGCCGCCAGCTGCCCATGTCCAACACTCTCCTATATCCTCTGGTTCAGTATCTAATACGAACACGCACATACACACTAATGCTCATCAGATTTCAATAATGATGGCTGCCGCCGCTGCAGCAAGTATGCGTCCTTTAAGTGAATCTGCAAGTTGTTCAGCGCCATCTCCACCGCCGCATTCTACTTTAGCGGGACAAATTCATTTGGGTCAAATTGCACACTCTCAGGCTTTGCAACATATTAACTCTGTTCAAAGTGACGATGCGCCATTAGATATGTCTGTTGGTACTTTAAAACAACGTAATTCACCACCACCACCCTATCGGGAGCCATTACCTGGTTCCCAATTTGCTTCATCGTTAGCGCGTCCAAGTGTTATTACACAAGCACCACCAAAACGAGATGTTAGAGAGTCACCTCTAGTAGCGAATCGAGAAAATGACAATCGTAGTTGTGGTAAAATAAATTAAAAACTAGTCGAGGTTTTAAGCAATGTTAATATATTAAACATTTTTATTTTAGAATCTATTGACGAACATTTTCGACGTTCCCTGGGTCCGGGCTACCACGCATTATTTTCAAAGCGATCTCCTGCTAATCAGTCGACGAAAACACCATCACCCCAACCCCAAAATGCACAGCCACCAAGAGCTCATGTCAGAAGTCCATCTCCAACATTGCCGCCAACAACTGGAGCATCATCCTTGCCCTCTCATACGGTCTTAACACAATTAGAATTGAATCCTCCACCTGCTTATCCAACTAGTTTACCCACAGACAATCATCAGCAAAACTCACAGCATGCACACCAGAACCAAGTACATGTAGCACCTAAATCTAATTCTGTTTTACTATCACCAGCTGCCATAGCAACCCAAATTAAAGTATCAACAAGACCAAATTCTCCTCCTTTGCCATTGGTGGTTAGACCATGTGGACAGCCAAAACAGCAACAGGCCATTAGCTTGCAGAAGTCTTCGTCGTTAATAGCTATTACGCCATTAACATCACCACATTCACCTGCACCAATACCAGGTGTTAAGTTGGGCAACACAACGCAAACACCAATATTTAATGCGGTTGGATCCAGAACAGCTTCTCCGTTGCCTTTGCATCAGCACCAGCAACAGTTATCGGCAGTTGGAGTGGCTCTTTCTCATTTTGCCTCAATTGATAATTCTCCATCATCATCACCACGTCGTTCGCCACCGGCAATGAACGTGCCAGTTTCAAATCCCTCACCCAATTTGCCTGCTATAATGCGTATAAAAACTGAACCTGGGTTGCAAAATGTTAAATCCCATAATCCAACTCCGCCAGCTTCTCCTACTTCAACCACTAATCATAATGTCAGTTCTAACTCTACAACCTATTCTTCTAATACGTCTTCTCCTTCACCGTCCTCCCCTATAACTTCAAGCTGGAAATCTACAAATACCGGCAATGCAAGTGCTGAAGTTTTAGCATCAGTAGATGACCATTTCGCAAAAGCATTGGGAGATACATGGAAGAAATTACAAGAAAGTAAAGAAGTCCGCAAATGAATTTATTAAGAGAATTAATATATGCAGTTCATGCGAAAAAGGAGATTGTTTAAAAATGTAAAACTTAAAAAAAAAACAAGATAAATTTTTAGGAAAATTATATTAAAAAACCAGCATTGATTTAATGCAATTTATTAAAAAAATTTGGAGTGATATTTTTACAAAGTGATATTTGAATAAAAACTTAGTTTTTGTTTGAATATTAAAATTATCTTATAAAATCAAAAATATATAAAATACAACATATCGTTGGTTTAACTCAAAATGGACTTTCCCCGTCGTTGATATGTTTTAATTAGACGAAATGAAACATTGGAGCTGTAAACAGTCATTTATAAACACAAAGGATGTATTTCGTCCCACATTAAATCATCGATATAATCTATAAAATATACTTTAAATACGTACATACCTACTACTATGTATATTTATGAAAGATCTCAATTTAAAATGTGTTTTGTTTGAACAGTTATACCACAATTCTATTTGCTTTAGCTATGAAACGTAACAAAAAATGAAGGAAATAGGACTCTTTAAGTATTACTGCATCTGAATTTTCCCTTACCTTTCCATTCTTTCATGATGAACGAAAAATCATTTTGTGTTTTTGCTTTAATAACTTGTAACTTTAATTAGTTACATTCTGATCTGTATAAATTGCTTTATTTAAGTTTAATAGTAATAAAAAGGTGTATACCCTTAACCTTCTCTTGGAGTAATATGTTTTAAATGAAATGTTTTGTTTTAATTTTTTCTCATATTTTAATTATACTAATATAAATTATTCTAACAATAAGAGATTAAAACATGATCTTAAAAATAAAAATATTTCCTATAATTTTTTAGAATTTGTATAATATAAGTTTTATAATGAATTCCTATTATTTGCTAAAAAAAATTAATAAGCATTTTTTAAATAAAAAATAGACAAAAATAAAGAAATTTTATAAAATTTCAATGCTGGAATTTATTTACATATGAACTAATTTTGTCACAAGAACATAGTGGAGGTGGAGTGTTGAATTTTTCAAAGTAAAACTCATTAATAATATTGAACTGAAATAAGAAAATACTAAAAAAAGAAATAAGTTTATTTAGAAAATGGCTTTTATGGCATTAGTCCGATTTTTCCTTTGGAGTGTCGTGGGATTGACTAACTATGATTTCCTGAAGCATCTTTTTCAACTTCCTCCTCTGTGCTCCAGAAAGTCTTTTCTTAGTAATAGGTAGTTCAGCTATGCTATCACTCACCTCTTTCACCATTTGCTCTACTTCATCCTTTTTGGGATTTGCTATAATGGTATTATTATTATTATCATCTGAGGATTCAGAGTCGGAACCCTCACCTATATTTAAAGGCTGGGGTAGCTTAGAGCTCTCTACGAGTACATCCTTCTCTTTCACCCCTATATTTTTGCCAGCGGCATGCTGTACACTTGACGCATTGTCCGCCACGGAGGCCAAGGTACCCACCTCCGTAGTAGTATTCTGCTCACGATTGCAGGATGACGACGACACGTGACTCGCGATTAGATCAACACTTGCCGCCGGTACTGGGTTATTTAGGCCCTGCACCGTAACTTTTATCTTTTTATTTTTATTTTCCATATTTGTTTTTTTCCAGTTTTTTGGTCCGCGGGGAATATAATATTCCCAGGTGGTGGACAATCTGCCCTCCCTCAGCTTAAGTGAAATTAAAGCTGGGAGAGGACAGATGGTCCATCACCACCCCCTATCCGCCACCCGGGGACGCGCTCGGTAGGAAAAAAACTGGAAAACTCCCCCGAGAGTGGTTTAAAAAATCAATTGAAATTTTCAACAACATACTAGCATAACTCCGAATTTTTTAATTTAATTTCGATTTTTCGAACATAACATTGCATTGTCATAAGGTAATCCTTAGTGCCAAGTTTGAAGAAAAGCGGGCTACGGGAATTGCAATCTAAATCAGACAGTTTAAACAGAGAATTTTTGTAACTTGTGCTATGAAAAAGAGATTTCTTAATCTGCAATGAAAAAACAGGCAAATTGGTGTAAACAAAATCATACGTGAGTCTATGTAATAAATAAAATATCTTAAAATATTTTTTTAAAATTTATACATAATATAATTTTTAAAATTTATATTATAACGATCAGCCAGTGCTATTCAAACTTACTCATATTTAATGTTGCCACACAATAAATGTTGTTTGACATGCTGAAACTTGAAATCTGCCGTTACAGACCGAAACACAATTTCTTAACAAAATTGTGTTATCTGAAGAAGGTTATTTATTTAAATGGCCAACATTATATTTTCGTTCCTCCTTAAAAATATATGCATAATATATTTAGGTGGTCAATGCGCTGTAATTGAGCATAACATTTTGTCTTTTATATGTTTAAAACAATTTACATTTTTCAATATACATAACAAATTAGTTACATTATAAAAGTTATGTTTTCAATAAGATAAATTTAACTTCCAAGCTTCCTGAATTATGTTTTAAAGCTTACCTGGCTCTCTTACATGCTTTTTAAATGTTAAGTTCCCATTTGGAAGCAGGACCCGTTAAATATGGCTAAACAATTGAATCGGACAAAAGGTTGCTTTATATTATATTAATCTATGCACTGCCAGAGTAAAATTAAAAAAGTTTATACTTATTAAACAGTTTAAAATGATTATGAATAACATAATTTTTTAAAACTGTTTTGTTTAGAATACCGACTGTAATTATTATGAATATGTAATTTTGTTATGAAGGCGTTGGCATTGCATTCATATAGTAGCAGTACCCCTAAAACCGTTTAGAAAAAAACAGTATAAGTAGTGTATTGCCGACAATTTTTTAACATAATACAAAACGGAGGATTAAGTATGTAAAACCTAACAATATACAAACCGAAATATTAAAAAATCTATATTATATCTATATACGTTAAAAGAAATTTTCAAAAAAGCTATTAAAATTTTCAACCCAACAAAACAGACAAATTTTTGGCGCCGGCTTTAAAATTTTATCGGCGGCTAGGTTCAGATGGCTTTCAGCATAATAGCCGCAGGTTTCTGACCCAGTGTCGTTTGACAATCCATTGTCTCAAAATTATCACAAATATGTCACAAATCTCATAACTGTTGGCAACACTTACCAATCATCGTTTCGCAGGTCGCTTTGTGTAAAGAATTTTCGTGGGTTTAACGAAACAAAAATTTTACAAATAATTTTAATAAATACGGTTTAAAGTGTACAAATTAAGAAATACAATGTAAAAACTGAAAAGTTTTAACAAATTTCTTAAAATATATTCATGTTTTAATAGGAAAAACGGCATTTCAGTATATTTTCCTTCTACGCTACTCTTGCTGTCAAAAAAAAAAAAAAAACAAATTTGACAGATTGAAAGAAAAGTAAAAAAGAGGAAATATTAAAAATGGTAAAAATTGTTATAAATAAAGTAATTTAAAATAAATTGTATTTCATAAACAATGAATGTGAAATATTAAGGTATAAAAAGTAAGTAATAAATAAAACAAACAACAAAAATTGTGAAAACAAAAATAAAATTAATTACAAAAAAAAATGTGAAAAGGGAAACAAAAAAGGTGAACATGCAATATGAAATGTCAAACAAAAGAAAGAACGCTATTTACAGCACTGCCACACCAAAATTAGTTATAAAACAATTTGATTATAAATGATATGAAAAGAAATAAAATAAATAAAAAAGTAAATATTTTTATATAAAATCATTATTGGATATATTTGCGGATTTTTCTCTTTTGTTTAATGCTTGTTTTTATTAAATCCAAATGGCAATATTCCATCAGCTGTGGTTGTCAAATATGTTTAAAGAAGAATGAAAGAGAGCTTGAGTGTTATAATTCAAAAGAGTGTAAAAGAAGCAAGAAAGGAAAATCACAAAAAATCGTGTCAAATGCAAACAATTGCAAAACAATTTTCTCCCTTGAAAAAAAACGAAAAATATAATTTTTAAAAGTTTACAAATTAAATACTATAATAATTAATCAATCTAATAATTAGTAAAAAAATATTATCAATACTTGTCTGTAGTTCTTTGGATTTAAATAATATTTCACTTTTTTCTATAAAATGAAAAAAGTGATGTGCAAAAAGTGCGTATAAACGATGGATAACAATGTATGAGTGTAAAGGACCCAAAAATGTATAAAAAAAATAAATCATAAAAATTTACTGTGTTATGTACAATTAAATCCTAATTATATATTTTAATTCATTGATTTCCTTATTATATATGGATATAAGTGTTGCAAAAATTTTAGAAATTAATGTCATTTATTTATTTTAATGTGACAAATAATATCTAAGCATAACAAAAATTACGAAAAAAAATTTAATTTACAGAATGAACTTTTTATAGAATAACAAACAAGTTAATGAATAGAGCTGAGATTAATCCTAATAAAAGGCATTAAGCGATAAAAATTACAATATCTATCAAAACTAACAATAACATAATATACCTCTGCAGCAACATTATTAAAAATATATATTTTTAAATAAGCAACTCTGTTTTGTCTGCCTCTTTTTCTATTGGAGCCTTTATACGTCAACTTTATTTGTTATAAAAAAAAAACAAAAACAACACGAAGAATTATAAAGGATTATTAGTGTCAATGGCACCAGATGAAAAAACTAACAAAATATTTTATATTGTATTGTGAATGTGAATTGAAAAGTAAAAAGGTATCTACGAAGGCTTACAAATTCTGGACTTAATTATTAAATCTGAAATCATATGTGCTTATAGAAAAAGTTCCTTTTAATGAAAATTGAATCAATCGAATTATAAAAGTCCATGTCAATGCTTCAATTGATTTGTAAACGAAAGTCACTACTGGCACAATGCAAAGCTTGGATTCATCATGTCAAGAAGCTGATGTAAGTAATTTAAATTTGTTTAACGCCATAATATATATAAATTTATTTTGATTACTTTTACTTATAGTTCATAATAAATGACACATTGAAAAAGCTTAAAGGCTCTAACTCTGCTAATAGTAGCGCAGGGAGTACTGTACAAACGTTGACTTCAAATAATCCCACAACGGCGACAATACTTAGGCAACAGCAACAACAATTAGCCTATCAACACTTACCAAATTCATCAACATCCCAGCAGCCACATAAATTTCAGTACCATCAATTACAATCTGCTTTGCAGGGTACAAATGTCTCTTCAACAGCTGTTAATATTGGAGGTGGGAATAATAATTCAACGACTTCCTGCATACAAAATGTGGCTCAACAACAATTATCTCCACCTACTCCACCGTCATTGGTATCATCGTCATTTTCTGTTACGTTTCCTCCAAAGTCATCACTTATAGATAACAGTTTATTGCATTGCAATATTTCCCAAATCCCCAGTCAACCTCCTCTTTGCATATTTGAGGACGATGAGGAACCTTCAAACCCAACAGATCAACCTCCGGTAGAGTTACTGGCTCCAACAAATCCGTTACCAACGTCTTCAATATCGAATAGCGGCTGTCAAAATCAAAATTTAGATTCTTCCATTAATTTGGACAATATCGTAATTTTGGCCCAACCTACCCCTCCTCCCAATCCATCTATACAACAACACATACCACTATCGCATCCATCTCCGCAAGCGGTACAATCAACTTCATACTCTAATTTTAATACAATTACCTCACCATCCCCTATTGTACCGGATTTATTACTATCAACGCCTCCAGGTGTACATAACAGTGGCTCTCATAATAACAATAATAGTAGCAATAACAACAATAGCAACAAAAAGGCTGATAAGCGTCCTTCCTCTTCAACATCCTCATCATCGGTGAATCACCATCATCAACACCACTATCAACATCAGCACAATCATCATGCTCACAATTCTCATCTTTTAACTTCGCCTGCGACAACTGGATCGCCTACCTCGTCACCTAGTAAGAGGCAAAAGATTAAGGAATCAACTTCTTCGAAATCTTCACATTCACCGTCGCTATCACGATCAGTATCGACTTCTTCTAGTTTGGGCTTTTCTAGTGCACAAACAACAAGCACTAATACATTTTCTTCATCATCCTCAACAACAAGTGCTTCTAAGCGGGAAAATACTTCATCACACAAATTTTTCAACATACATGAACGAATTAAAGATCACTATTTACAGTTGTTAGCAAATGATTTAAATTTGTTTGCTGAAGCTGGGGTAAGTTTTAAATACACAATTTTTTTTTTTTTTTTGACAAAAAATCTCTAAAAATTTAGTTAAGTTTTGAACATTTTTCTGTTATCGCGGTAAATATGTACATAAAACCTGCTATAATGGGAAACATTTAACCAATTCTCCTTAAATTATTTCTTAATTGTTTGTCTATATATGTATATTGTCCCTTATTATTAGTATAGAAGTTTTTATTATCAATATATTAATAGTACAGAGTTATAATAGTACAGTTATTAGAAAACATAGACACTTTATTTAGTTTCTTAATTAAGTCTTTCCATATATTTTGTTTCGTATATTGGCGATTAATTTATTGAATTTTTCATCTATACAAATAAAAGTGTAATATTTGTTAGTAACGATAAACTCAGGAACTACGGAAATTAATGGGACGAATTTTCAAATATACATATGTGTCAAGGAGGTAACTCCGTGTACCAATTTGAAAGAAAAACTTTCGAAATACAATATATTTAACATACAAATTCGAATCGAGTCGTGAGAAATGTTCGTGTAAAGTTTTATGTGTTTTCGAAATATAATGCTTTAGCGTTTTATATTTAATTCAATTGCACATAAACAGCTGAAGCGAAATCTTTAGAACTATGTATATGGGTGTACATATCAATAATAAGAGAGAAATAAAGGCTTAATTTCATTTTTGCAGTAAATTAATTCTTAAATTTAAAATGAATTTTGAGGAAGTATTTTTGTGGATTACTTAACATAAAAGTAATATATGTAACAGTATGTTAGACTCAATATATAAATACATAACTACATTTAAGGTATAACCAAAATTCGGCAATATTATTACTTTATATATTTTATTTTTTAAGTCGAAAACAGAAAAAATAATAGAAACCTAATGTAATAACTCTGAATTAAAGCTGTTTGAAATGTGTTAAACGTTTGGAAATGTGTATACATAGTATAATTGTATGAAATTTTAATAATTTTGAGTTAGTATGCCTAAAACGTATGAATTGAATCGATATAGTGGTTTCCCGGTTTAACGAATATTCAGTTTAGCGAATTCGGGATTTAACGAACAGTCATTTTTTCCATTGAGAACCTTATATTACGAATGAATGAGTTAATTTTGTACTCGATATAACGAATTGCTTCAAAAAATAATAAAAAGTGGTGAAAATAATACAAAAAGAGCATTAACTTCGTTATTGTCCAAAAGCCATACAAAATATAGATTCAAAATCCAACTAGATGGGTACACAGCATTTGAAATTTACAAATTTAAAAAATCTTCCAATAAATATAAAAATTATATATAAAAATAGTTTTACGAAAAAAATTCTATATTTTGCAAACTACAAAAAATGCATAGAAATGGTTACAATCTTTATGAGCGCATTAAAAAGGATTTAAAAAAAGTCTTCCTACCTCAAATTACAATATTTTTATCGTTAATCGTAGAAAGTTGTTATTCGGTAAGCAATAAGCATTTTCCCAAAATATATTTATAATGTAACTTACAAAATTACCACTCATAGTATAATAACAAAGGCCAACGATGAAAAACTTTTTAAATATTTTTTCCGAATATGGAAATAAAAAAGTGATATCACCCGCCAAATTTCTTCATTTTGATATTTAGTCCTCTTGAAGAAAAAAATTTGTATACATATGTACATTAAAGGTGTAACCTTTATAGTATAGTAATATTGTAGGAGATTTTTAATATTTTTGAGTTAGTGCTCCTAAAACGTATGAATTGAATTAATATATTTACTAACCAAAAAGCCTTTTCCAAATGTAACTAACAAAATTATCACGCATAGTATAATAATTGAATATGTTATTTTAAATAAGTGCATTTTTGCTTTTATTTCTGTTAATTTTAGCTTAAACAACGTACTCGTTCTTTTATATTAGAACGTGTTGTTGAATGTGAAAGACTTAATACAATTGTTATTAATTTATACCCTGGAAATAAAGGCTATGCGTTGGGTTTATACTACGATGATCGCCAAGTAATACCTGACACAGAAGGGGAGCTGTCGACCTCCCTTTCTTCACTGTCGTCATCAATATCCTCATCGATGGGCTCGGTGTCTTTAAAAAACGTTTCTAGTCGCAGTTCAACCATCATGATTAATAACAGTAGTTTTAATTCAAGTAAATTATATCCATCATCGATACCACCAGATTTAAAACAAAAGACATCTTGTGATCATGACGGCTCTTTCACAGATTTGTCTAACTCAGCTAGTGAATATTCTTTAGTTGAAGTATTGCGATGGCCATATGAAAATGATCAGCTGCTGCAGTGCATTGATCGTGAAGTAATACCAGACTTTTTAATGGATATGCTCGCAGCTACCACAATAACTTTACAAGCTCCCCAAGACGACAGCACAGGGACACCACGTATCTTCTTTAAACCCAATGTTTTTTATGCTGGTTGTGTGGTGGCACAAATACGTGACTTTCGACAAACATTTGCCACCTCAACGAATATCTGTGATACGAGGCATGTGTTGTTAAGACCCACCAATGCAACACTGTTCGCTGATGTACAACATGTTGCAACAACACTTAATCAAAACTCATCTGCTTGCGCCCCTGAAGATAAACTAGCGTTGGAGAGTCAAATGGTATTAGCTACAGCGGAGCCACTTTGTTTAGACCCAGATCCAAACATTGGTCGGCATGCTATTAATTCGCAACATGAAAGGCAGCTTTTTAATACTCACGAATTGAGACGACAAATGAAGAAATATACACAAATTTCAATAAATCGCAAGAGAAAATTGGATCAGTTTACTCATCACTATGGTCTTGAATTATGCGATTACCTAACCCGATTACGCACCAGGCCGAGAAGTGGACTGGTGTCTACTGCCGCAGCAACTGCTGCCAATATATCATCTACCAATGCTGGTGTCAATCCTTTAGTCAGTGCAACAATGTTAACTTCATTTGCCTCGAAAGTACCGAAACGTCCGAAAGATGTAATACGACCTATACGGCCACCAAGACTAGACTATCCAGCAAATCTTAAGGTGCCAGATCAATTAATAAGTGTTGAAAAATACGCAAAGACGAATGAAAGGCCTCGAGAGACTACTGACTGTCAGCCGCAATTGATTGAAGAGTATATTTTGGAAACAGAACGTGATGACAACGAGGGTCGACGTGTTGTTTATCATATTAAATTATCGATTTTTCAAAGGCCATCAAATTCAGAGTACCTGGGTGAATTGTATGTGGATCGTGATTACAGGGAAGGTATACGAAATGGGGAATCATGCCGTTTTCCTTTGGGCACACGAGTACATGCAAATCGTTATATACAACAGTTTACGGAAATATTTACAGAGGAGGGGCGCAAAGCTGTCAAGATAACCCATTTGGTTCCAGGTCATTTACCAAAAGTTACACACACAGGAATAACACCAGAACAGAGACAAGCACTCATACTACAACAACAACAATTACAATTGCAGCAACAACGACAAGCAGCATTATTGGCAGCTCAGCAGCAACAGCAACAACAACAGGTGATACAGCAAACAATTACCCAGCAGCAAACTGAACAACCACAGCCGCATCAACAGCAACATTTGGTTGTTGTTGGTCCTAACGGACAACAACAGCATTTATTACCAACTACCGTACAACATTTAAATACCAACACTATTCAAACTCAGTCACAAACAGTACAACAACCGCAACACGTAACTAAAAACATAAATATAGTAAATGTTACTGGAAACAATGTAGCTGCCGTTCAGCATGTTCTCAGACACCAGCAATTACATCATCATCAGCAGCAACAGCAGCAAGTGGCTACAACACAATATATAGATGCAAACGGTGCAACTGTGCAGTTGCAGCATGCTACCCTCACTGCCACTACTTCTAATAATAACAGCAACAATACTACAACTAATACCAATAGCATCTCAGGTGGGTCTCACCATATACAGCTGCAGCAAATAACAAGTTCTGGTCCTTCTTCAACGGGAGTTGTAGGAGTTAGTAGTGGTGGCGCATCTACAACGACACATCAACTTAGTTTAAGCAATGGTTCCTTGGTACTAGTTCAACAACATTCAGCTACTGGTTCACAAACGTTACATCAACAGCAAACAGCTCAAGCGCTGCAGCATGCTGGGATTACGATACAACCTGCATCGTCCCATCAACAGCAAAAGGCTCAAGTCATTACAACCACCCAAATGAATAATGTGCAATCGGCACAGAATTCAGCACTTAGGACACAGCTTAGTTCTAATGTTCCAATTTTGGTAAGCAAAAATACTTGTAAAAATTTATATATGTTTTTGTTTGTGGTATTAATTTCTTTTATCTAATCTACAGCAAGCTCAATTGAAGGCAGCACCTATTGTGACTAACACAAATCAGCAACAGCAGCAACAGTTAGTTCATAAACAAAACACTGCCAATAGTTCTACCAACACAACAAATGTTGTAACTGGAAATTCTGGAGGCTCAAATAGTACTACAAACACTTTACAGGCTAATCCAGCTATTAGCGCTATCGTTACCAGCATTATGAACAGTGCAAATCAATGGCAACAGCAACAACAACAACAAAACTGTAATTAAATTTATTAAACCATTTGAAATAAATATTAACATTTCTATAATTATTTTAATTTTTAGCTGCCTCTATTTCAAACACTTCCAATACTGCTACGACGTTGAAAAGTTCAAGTAATGCTTCCATATTAAGTTTATTAAATAGTGCTCCCGCTGCGATGACAAGCACTCCTGTTGCAAGTGGCACGTTTACAACATCTACCGGGCAAACTCAACAACAGCAGCCAACCCAACAACAAAACGTTACTTTGGTTCAACATTCATCTCATCCGCAGCAACAGCAGTCGCAGACAGCGACAGTTGTTGCCACTGAGAATTTTGTTCAAGCTACACAATCCCAAGCAGTGCCAAATCAATCTCAACGTAAACAAAACGAAGTTTTGCAAAACCTTCTAAATCCGGGTAGAAAAATTAATATTGTAAGCAGCAGTGGAGCTGGGAGTGGCGGCACGACCGCAACATTTCGAACAAATGCTGCAGGCAATTTGATAGCGGTGAATCTCAATCAGGCATCTAATCACCCGCAACAACAACAAAACCACCAACAGCAAATTCATCTCCATCAACAGCAACACACACAAACACAACAGCATCAACAAGATCAACAACCTCAAACAACGGTCCGTGTGTCTATGTCAGCTTTAGCATCACAATTGGCATCTCCCCCTGCTATAATGACCAATAGCACAAATTTCGGAGGTTATACATTGAGCACGGTGAGTGGAACAGGGTCAAGTGGCGGTAGTATAAAAATACTCAATAGTGGTATTCAACAGCAACGTGTTTTAGCCAATGCCCTTAGAAGAGATTCTCTGAGTAGTACATCTCAAGGTCCACCTAATGCTATAGTTGTTGGCGTAGCGGCCCCCTCTCCAGGATCTGATTCAAATGCTTCCAATGCTAGTGGATTTGCTGTACCCCAAGCCACTTCAAGCGCAGGTGTTAGCGGCTCTAATTCGACTACCTTAAACGCATTGTTGGCGAATGCTGCAACACCTTCACCTTCCGGTTCAGAGCACTCTCAGTCGTCTCAGAGCCAAAATCAAAGTCTGCTCGAGAGACTAAATAGTGGTGGCGTAACAGCTGGCACGGCACTTCCCAATATGTCGCCTCAACAACACCATCCAGCTACGCCACAACAACAGTATATTACAAAAACTTTAGTACAATCCCCCGCCACATCATCAATACATTCGCCTATGTCTAGTCCGCACCCACAGCCGTCGCCCTCACCACATCTTCCTCCTCCACAGCAACAGCAACAACCTCAACAACATCAGCAACAACAAAGCCAAACGCAAACACAAACTGCAACGCTAAATTTGCAAGGCATAAATTTTTCCACATTGCAAGGGGCTATGGCCAACTTCCCTGGTCTACAAAATGTTCAAGTGCAAATACCTGGATTCAACCAACCTATATCTCTTCAACTTACGGGTGGAAGTTTACATGCCGTACAGCAACCTCAACAGTCTGGAAATTCAACCGTATCAGTTGTAGCCGCAGGAGGTAGTGCAAATGCAAGTAACAACAGCAGTGCTGTTGTTACGACACAAAATCCCAATTCTGCCCAACAAGCTCATCAACAACAAAGAAGTCTCCTGGTGTCAGTACCAGTTAGTACGGCTAACCAACAACAAGGCCAAACTCAACATACTATAACACTGCAGCCCCAGCAATTGCAACAACATTCATCGGCAACTGGCACCGTTGTTAACTTACCAGCTGGTGCAGTTGCTACTGCAACTGGAGGCACTCAAACTGTGGTATTAACCAATAATTCGGGTGCTGGGGTGACAAATACACCCGGTGCAAACAATGCCGGTACGAATACTTCAAATACCGGAACTACGATGTTAACGTTACCCATCGGTAAGTGTAAAATCAAGTGCTGTTATAATTATAAATGCGATTAAAAATAAAACTTTTTAAGTTTGCAATAAGAATAAAATAATGAAAAGCAAAGTATTCACATACTTGTATATATTTGTATTTTGGAATGAAAGAATTCTTCGCTTTTCTTAAAAAGTTTACGTTCCTAAGGAAAATATAATTTATTTAATTTTATTTTATTTTATATTTTTTCGTTTCCTTTTATACTTACACACAAATTTCTTTTAAAAAAAACTTCGTATTCGTATTCTTTCTTAACAAAAAATTAACATTATTTTCCAACCGACATTATTTATTTGTTTACATTTTATCTTACCCTTTTAAACCATCCTTTTTCCCAAAAACATTTCATTTTGTTTCCCTTTTTCTTAACATGCCATTATTATTTTTGCCATTTTTCTTTAAAAATTTATTCAATATCAGTTTAGTATTCGATTAGAAAATCGTAAACTATAGTTTCTTTAAATGTAGAAAACGAAATTCAAATTACGCTTTTTCATTATAATTAACTTAATAACAAAATTCATGTTGCCAGTTCAATCAATCGAATCAAACAAAAACCAAAACCCGAAACTTCCCCTTTTGTTACAGCTCAACTGGTAGGATCTGGTGTACAAAAGTTAAATTCTGCCACTTTAAGGACATCATCTACTTCATCAACTGGTGTTACGACAACGAATGCAAATACGGCCACCGGTGGCAGTATTATTGTCCAGCAGCAACACAGTGTTCAACAACAGCAAAAGGCTTCCCATCAACCGCAACAAGCTACAATAACCGTTAGTAGCACGGGAACAGGAAGTCAAACCAATCAATCTATACAACTAGTGGGTACAATACAGCAGGGCGGTCGCAATATTCAAGTCGTGGGTACAAAACAACTGGCCGGTAGTCGTCAGTTAATAACCCAAAGACAGATTGGTGGCTCCACTTTAAAAATAGCAGCTGCTTCTCCTATAAATGGTAACTGAAAACTAATTTGTAGAATGTAAATGTCAGGCATAATGTTTAATGTTTTTGATTGACTTTCAGCCAATTCTAATACAAATCTTACCTCTTCAGCAAACTTAACTGCCACGCCTATTGTAATGTCGACACAAAAATTACAATTAAAAACAATTAAAGCTTCTACTCAACATCAGGCTCAACAGCAACAACATCAGCGTATTTTAAATCAAATAACAGCTTCTCAAGCATCTCAAACAACGCCTCAACAACAAACGCAAACTGTCATTTTAGGTCAACAACAAACGACACTAGCCTCAACACAGCAGCAATCTACTTCATCTCAGCATTCGCAACAGCAACAACATATTCAGATACAGGCAAGGGCTGGTAGTAATTTAACTCAACGTACAATTTCTGCTATTGCTATAGCAAAACAACAACAACAGCAGCAGCAACAACAAGCTGCAGCTGCAGCAGCTGCTGCTGCAGTCGCTGCTGCCAATCGAAGGCGACCAGCAACAGATGTAAGTAAATAATAGGCGCGTAAAGAGTAATTAATACAAAAACATCTCAATTAAATTATGTATTATTTCCAATATGCCCTTTTTATATTAAACATATTATACTTTTTTTCGCTGGAAGAAATCAAAATGTAATTTTTTCTTCTGCCATCCCGCTTTAGAAAAGAAAAACACACAAAGTACACATATTATAGTGGTTCAAAATATTTATTTATTCTAAAATGTACGAATACTGGAGAGGGTGAAGAAAATATGGCTCCAATTGAAATCGTTGATAGTGTGTTACATTTTATATTCATATAGAGTTTCTGGTTTACTATTGTTGTCATTAGAAACCAAGTTGGAATTAATTTTTGTACATACTTACATGTATGTATGTGTATATTTTTATATTCGGCTCATGAATTTTAAATGTAGAACTGAAATTTATATGAAAGTTATTTCAGTAGCAAAAATTCTTAAATATTTTAAACAATTGAAGTTGATTGGAAATTCTCTGTCATTCATAGTGAAATTGTTACAGTTTATTTTCCAGTTGAAAGACCCCTCCAATCATTTTTATTATATACGTTAAGTTGTTGACTTGATCTGTTATCTGCAAAATTATTTATTCTTTTTTGAATTCGAATTTTAAAAATTTGTAAAGACTCTTGCAGCAGAAGAATGCGTTACAATATAGAGTTATTAAACTATAAACTTGAAAATAAACAAATATTTTAATAGAAAAAAGAAAAATTGAAAATTAGCAATAGTATGAAACATATTGATATTTGTATAATTGTAAAGAAATTAATAATAATCATAAAAATAAATTTAATATAACTCTAAATTTAAATATTAATTAAACACAAATATAAAAATATATAAAGGTGCATACACATAAAAATATATACATTAACAAAAATAATTATTATAACAAATAATAAATGCTTAAAATTATCATATATAAGTAATTGGTATCTAAATGTTTGGCTTTTAAAAAAATTAAGTTATTGTAAAACATTGGTAAAGAAATCAATTTTCTTTTAAAAAGCAATATTTGAGCATGTTAGAAAAAATACATTCATATAAAGTTTATAAATAACAAATTTCTATTATTTATTTGATTAATAAATTAAAAAAATAAAAAAATAATGTTCGGCTTAGTCGAATTGTCCGTATCCTTTAAATAATTATGATGGACATTAATTGCACAACATGCAGATGTATTTAATAATTATTATCCTTAAATCAACATACATACTTACAAAAAATAACTGGAATGCAAGAATATATGTATGTATGTAGGCTTATATCCATCAACATCTTTTAATGGGTAAAAATTCAACATTACATACTTAAAAATTATATAGTACATACACCTTCGCTATTATTTATAAAACTAACAAGTTAAATGATATTAAATTATACAAAACCCCTAAAACATTAATTTAAAAATAATTTAATTTTTTTCAAATTACATAAATTACAAACAACCTCTATATACCTTCTTTACAGATTTAAGTATAAAAATTTAATTAAGTAAAAAAAAAAAAAAAAACAAAATATAAGAAAAGCATTAAATATAAACAGTTTTCAGATCCTTAGCCATTAAGTCTTATTTAATTAATTGTCTTAAAAACTAAGTTTTATTTGGCTTTAGTTTATTATGTGAAACGCTCTATTCTATAGATTATTTACAAATTTATATAGTTTTTTATTAAAAATAAATAAACAAATTAAATATAGAATAAATGAATTTATTATAATTTTAGTTCTTTTAGTTTTTTATTCTTTCCCAAATCGTTTTTCTTATTACTCGTACAATTACTTTTTGTGACTCTAAAAACAGCCAACAATTTTTATTTTTTTTTTAAATAAAAATTAGCTTAATATATTATTGTACAATTGTAAATCACGAAATATTTATATATATATATAAAAAATATATTATGTTTGTATGTTGTATATTTTTTATATATATGTATATGTAAATATTATTTATTTTATTTTTTTTTTTTATTTATTTATTAATATCAATACAAAGAAAGCCTTCATGGCCAATAAAATATGTATTGTAAGATTAATAACTATGTAATAGATTAATTAATTTTATATAAATACAAAATAAGATACAGTAATCATTAGATATATATATATATAGGTATATATATACTGTCATATTCATAAG